>NC_141879.1:435636178-435939208 GCF_056163025.1 Triticum urartu | reverse complement strand
GTAAGCAAGTTGGATGCACACCCACTTAGTTTCATTTTGAGCTTTCATATACTTATGACTCTAGTGCATCCGTTGCATGGCAATCCCTACTCACTCACATTGACATCTATTGATGGGCATCTCCATAGCCCGTTGATACGCCTAGTTGATGTGAGACTATCTTCTCCTTTTTATCTTCTCCACAACCACCACTCTATTCCACCTATAGTGTTATATCCATGGCTCACGCTCATGTATTGCGTGAAGATTGAAAAAGTTTTGAGAATGTCAAAAGTATGAAACAATTGCTTGGCTTGTCATCGGGGTTGTGCATGATTTAAATATTTTGTGTGGTGAAGATAGAGCATAGCCAGACTATATGATTTTCTAGGGATAACTTTCTTTAGCCATGTTATTTTGAGAAGACATAATTGCTTTGTTAGTATGCTTGAAGTATTATCATTTTTATATCAATATGAACTTTTGTCTTGGATATTTCGGATCTGAATATTCATACCACAATTAAGAAGAATTACATTAAAATTATGCCAAGTAGCACTCCGCATCAAAAATTCTGTTTTTATCATTTACCTACTCGAGGACGAGCAGGAATTAAGCTTGGGGATGCATGATAAGTCTCCAACGTATCTATAATTTTTTATTGCTCCATGCTATATTATCTACTGTTTTGGACATTATTGGGCTTTATTATCCACTTTCATATTATTTTTGGGACTAACCTATTAACCTGAGGCCCAGCCCAGAATTGCTGTTTTTTGCGTGTTTTAGGGTTTCGAAGAAGAAGAATATCAAATGGAGTCCAAATGGAATGAAACCTTCGGGAACGTGATTTTCTCATCGAATACAACTCAGGAGACTTGGACCCTATGTCAAGACACGTAACAAGAGGCCACGAGGTAGGGGGGCGCGCCCTCCACCCTCGTGGGCCCCATGTTGCTCCATAGACGTACTTCTTCCTCCTATATATATCCACGTACCCCCAAACGATCAGATACGGAGCCAAAACCCTAATTCCACCGCTACAACTTTCTGTATCCACGAGATCCCATCTTGGGGCCTGTTCCAGAGCTCCGCCGGAGGGGGCATCGATCACGGAGGGCTTCTTCATCAACACCATAGCCCCTCCGATGAAGTGTGAGTAGTTTACCTCAGACCTACGGGTCCATAGTTAGTAGCTAGATGGCTTCTTCTCTCTTTTTGGATCTCAATACAATGTTCTCCCCCTCTCTTGTGGAGATCTATTCGATGTAATCTTATTTTTGCGGTGTGTTTGTTGAGACCCATGAATTGTGGGTTTATGATCAAGTCTATCTATGAATAATATTTGCATCTTCTCTGAATTCTTTTATGTATGATTGGTTATCTTTGCAAGTCTCTTCGAATTATCAGTTTGGTTTGGCCTACTAGATTGATCTTTCTTGCAATGGGAGAAGTGCTTACCTTTGGCTTCAATCTTGCGGTGTCCTTTCCCGATGACAGTAAGGGCAGCAAGGCACGTATTGTATTGTTGCCATCGAGGATAACAAGATGGGGTTTTCTTCATATTGCATGAGTCTATCCTTCTACATCATTTCATCTTGCTTAAGGCGTTACTCTGTTTTTAACTTAATACTCTAGATGCATGCTGGATAGCAGTCGATGAGTGGACTAATAGTAGTAGATGCAGGCAGGAGTCGTTCTACTTGTCTCGGACGTGATACCTATATACATGATCATACCTAGATATTCTCATAACTATGCTCAATTCTGTCAATTGCTCAACAGTAATTTGTTCACCCACCGTAGAATACTTATGCTCTCGAGAGAATCCACTAGTGAAACCTATGGCCCCCGGGTCTATCTTTATCATATCAATCTCCTACTACTTAGTTATTTACTTTGCCTTTATTTTACTTTGCATCTTTATCATAAAAATACCAAAACTATTATCTTTATCATATCTATCAGATCTCACTCTCGTAAGTAGCCCTATAGGGATTGACAACCCCTATTTGCATTGGTTGCGAGGATTTATTTGTTTTGTGCAGGTGCGAGGGACTCGTGTGTAGCCTCCTACTGGATTGATACCTTGGTTCTCAAAAACTGAGGGAAATACTTATGCTACTTTGCTGCATCATCCCTTCCTCTTCGGGGAAAACCAACGTAGTGCTAAAAGAGGTAGCAAGAAGGATTTCTGGCACCGTTGCCGGGGAGGTCTACGCAAAAGTCAACATACCAAGTACCCATCACATACCCTTATCTCCCGCATTACATTATTTGCCATTTTCCTCTCGTTTTCCTCTCCCCCACTTCACCCTTGCCGTTTTATTCGCCCTCTCTCTCTATCCTCCCTCTCCTTCTCTATTTGCCTCTTTTTGTCCGCTTGCTCTTTGTTTGCTTGTGTGTTAGTTTGCTTACTTGTCATTATGGCTAGTCCCTTATCTTCTCCATTATGTTCTTGATACTATTACCGGAGGGAACTTTTTGGGTAGCCATACTTTTGATTCTTATAATGCTATGTTAGATTTTATTTGGCTCACCCCCTCTCTTGGTTAATGGAACTATATTAACTTTGGAGCATGTAATGCAAAGGCTTGAGATTATTGAAAATAAGGTTGCTACCGTAGAGTTAATTGAAAATTTGGATAAGAAGATCCACAGCCGAATCTCTCAATATGGATCTAAAGTAGGAGTTACTTTGAAAGATATTAAAGAAAAGGAACCCATAGTTAATGAGAAAATAAATCACGATTCCGTTAGGATCGATAAACTTGAGAATATTATTACCAACTTGGGGACCGCCTTTTATTCCGTAAAGAATACTCCTAGTCCCTCCACTAAAGTTGCCAAACTTATGTACGTTCCTAAAAATAAGGGTGAATCATTTAGTGAGGAAAATGCGGATCTCAAATCTATAAGTGTTCATCCCAATCTTTTTCCTATCATTAAGGAACCATTTGTTACAAATGAATTTTTCGATCTTGTGCCTAAAAGTTTGATAATTAATAAAAATAAAGAAATTCCTAAAGATGGTAGATGCCTCATTGAAGAATTGCCTACCAAAGATGGCAATACCTAGATCTATTCTTGCTTGTTATGCCTAGCTAGGGGCGTTAAACGATAGCGGTTGTTGGGAGGCAACCCAATTTTATTTTTATTCCTTGCTTTTTGCTCCTGTTTAGTAATAAATAAATTATCTAGCCTCTGTTTTTTGTGTTTTTTGTGTTTAACTAGTGTTTGTGCCAAGTAGAACCGTTGGGAAGACTTGGGGAAATTCTTGTTGAACTTGCTGTAAAAACAGAAACTTTAGCGCTCACGAGAACTGCTGTAATTTTTATTTGGAAAGTGATATTTAGTTAATCCTTTATGCAGATGATTAATAGATAAATTCCTCACGTCCAGCAATTTATTTTAGAATTTTTGGCGTTCCAGATCTTGCGCTAGCTAAAGATTACTACAGACTGTTCTGTTTTTGACAGATTCTGTTTTTCGTGTGTTGTTTGCTTATTTTTGATGAA
Source organism: Triticum urartu (assembly GCF_056163025.1). Lineage (NCBI taxonomy): Eukaryota > Viridiplantae > Streptophyta > Magnoliopsida > Poales > Poaceae > Triticum > Triticum urartu. The sequence continues at coordinate 435,935,711 of NC_141879.1, read as the reverse complement.
TCTATGGCTAGTAAAATAGTTTATAAACCATAGAGAAGTTGGAATACAGTAGGTATAACATTCATATAAATAAATAATGAGTTCATTACAGTAACTTGAAGTGGTCTTTTGTTTTCTTTCGCTAACGGAGCTCACGATATTTTCTACTTTAAGTTTTGTGTTGTGAAGTTTTCAAGTTTTGGGTAAAGATTTGATGGATTATGGAACAAGGAGTGGCAAGAGACTAAGATTGGGGATGCCCATGGCACCCCCAAGATAATCTAAGGACACCTAGAAGCCAAAGCTTGGGTATGCCCCGGAATGCATCTCCTCTTTCGACTACTTCTATCGGTAACTTTACTTGGAGCTATATTTTTATTCACCACATGATATGTGTTTTGCTTGGAGCGTCTTGTATGATTTGAGTCTTTGCTTGGTAGTTTAACACAATCATCCTTGCTGTACACACCTTTTGAGAGAGCCATACATGAGTTGGAATTTGTTAGAATACTCTATGTGCTTCGCTTATATCTTTTTAGTTATATAATTTTGCTCTAGTGCTTCACTTATATCTTTTAGAGCACGGTGGTGGATTTGTTTTATAGAAACAATTGATCTCTCATGCTTCACTTAGATTATTTTGAGAGTCTTAATATCATGGTAATTTGCTTAAAATCCTAGTATGCTTGGTACGCAAGATTAATAATAAAACTCTCCTATGAGTGTGTTGAATACTATGAGAAGTTTGATACTTGATAATCATTTTGAGATATGGAGATGGTGATATTAAAGTCATGCTAGTTGAGTAGTTGAGAATTTGAGAAATACTTGTGTTGAAGCTTGTGATTCCCGTAGCATGCATGTATGGTGAACCGTTATGTGATGAAGTCAGAGCATGATTATTTATTGATTGTCTTCCTTTTGAGTGGCGGTCCGGGACGAGCGATGGTCTTTTCCTACCAATCTACCCCCCTAGGAGCATGCGCGTAATGCTTTGCTTCGATAACTTGTAGATTTGTGCAATAAGTATATGAGTTCTTTATGACTAATGTTGAGTCCATGGATTATACGCACTCTCACCCTTCCACCTTTGCTAGCCTCTCTAATACCGCACACCTTTCGCCGGTATCATACGCCCACTATATACCTTCCTCAAAACAGCCACCATACATACCTATTATGGCATTTCCATAGCCATTCCGAGATATATTGCCATGCAACTTTCCACCGTTCTGTTTATGACACACCCCATCATTGTCATATTGCTTAGCATGATCATGTAGTTGACATAGTATTTGTGGCAAATCCACCATTCATAATTCTTTCATACTTGTCACTCATGCATCATTGCATATCCCGGTACATCGCCGGAGGCATTCACATAGAGTCATATTTTGTTCTAAGTATCGAGTTGTAAGAAAAATAAAAGTGTGATGATCATCATTATTAGAGCATTGTCCCAGTGAGGAAAGGATGATGGAGACTATAATTCCCCCACAAGTCGGGATGAGACTCCGGACTAAAAATAAATATAAAAAAGACAAAAAAAGAGAAAAGAGGCCATAAAAAATGAGAGAAAAGGCCCAAATATAAAAAATGAGAGAAAAATAGAGAAGGGGCAATGCTGCTATCCTTTTACCACACTTGTGCTTCAAATTAGCACCATGATCTTCATAGTAGGGAGTCTCTCATGTTATCACTTTCATATACTAGTGGGAATTTTTCATTATAGAACTTGGATTGTATATTCCAATGATGGGCTTCCTCAAATTGCCCTAGGTCTTCATGAGCAAGCAAGTTGGATGCACACCCACTTAGTTTCTTTTTGAGCTTTCATATACTTATAGCTCTAGTGCATCCGTTGCATGGCAATCCCTACTCACTCACATTGACATATATTGATGGGCATCTCCATAGCCCGTTGATACGCCTAGTTGATGTGAGACTATCTTCTCCTTTTTGTCTTCTCCACAACCACCACTCTATTCCACCTATAGTGTTATATCCATGGCTCATGCTCATGTATTGCGTGAAGATTGAAAAAGTTTTGAGAATGTCAAAAGTATGAAACAATTGCTTGGCTTGTCATCGGGGTTATGCATGATTTAAATATTTTGTGTGGTGAAGATAGAGCATAGCCAGACCATATGATTTTGTAGGGATAATTTTCTTTAGCCATGTTATTTTGAGAAGACATAATTGCTTTGTTAGTATGCTTGAAGTATTATCATTTTATGTCAATATGAACTTTTGTCTTGGATCTTTCAGATCTGAATATTCATACCACAATTAAGAAGAATTATATTAAAATTATGCCAAGTAGCACTCCGCATCAAAAATTCTGTTTTTATCATTTACCTACTCGAGGATGAGCAGGAATTAAGCTTGGGGATGCTTGATACGTCTCCAACGTATCTATAATTTTTGATTGCTCCATGTTATATTATCTACTGTTTTGGACATTATTGGGCTTTATTATCCACTTTTATATTATTTTTGGGACTAACCTATTAACCGGAGGCCCAACCCAGAGTTGCTGTTTTTTGCCTGTTTTAGGGTTTCGAAGAAAAGTAATATCAAACGGAGTCCAAACGGATTGAAACCTTCGGGAACGTGATTTTCTCATCGAATACAACTCAGGAGACTTGGACCCTATGACAAGACACGTAACAGGAGGACAAGAGGTAGGGGGGCGCGCCTACCCCCTAGGCACGCCCTCCACCCTCGTGGGCCCCCTGTTGCTCCACCGACGTACTTCTTCCTCCTATATATATCCACGTACCCCCAAATGATCAGATACGGAGCCAAAACCCTAATTCCACCTCCACAACTTTATGTATCCACGAGATCCCATCTTGGGGCCTGTTCCGGAGCTCCGCCGGAGGGGCATCGATCACAGAGGGCTTCTTCATCAACACCATAGCCCCTCCGATGAAGTGTGAGTAGTTTACCTCAGACCTACGGGTGAATCGTTAGTAGCTAGTGTAGCGACCCGACCCGAATGGATCAAGTCTCTGTGCTTAAGTGTCATCCCTGGATCGGTATGCTGACACACAGTACTCGAGGATTTATAATAGAGGTAAATCACATGTAAAAGTAACGTAAATACTATTACCTCAATCCAAAATAGCGGAAGTAACAAGGTTGTGGATTCCCATCAACACCAACGGCAAAGTTGAGTGTAGAAATCGTAATCCAAACGTATCACTTACTCCTTGTAAGAAATCCTGCAACATGAGACGTTGCAGCCACAAAGGGTCAGTACACTGAATTGTAGCAACCCGACCCGAATGGATCAAGTCTCTGTGCTTAAGTGTCATCCCTGGATCAGTATGCTGACACACACAGTACTCAAAGGATTTATAACAGAGGTAAATCACATGTATAAAGTAACGTAAGTACTATTACCTCAATCCAAATAGCGGAAGCAACAAGGTTGTGGATTCCCATCAACACCAACGGCAAAGTTGAGTGTAGAAATCGTAACCCTAACGTATCACTTACTCGTCGTAAGAAACCTGCAAATGAGACGTTGCAGCCCGAAACGGGTCAGTAGATTGAATGTACTGGCAAATTCACACCATAGAGAATGATGAACAATGGCTATCACTACATGCATATTTGGCTGGTGGAAAAGCTCTATGGTTATAAAGTTTTTGCGTAAAGCCAATTTTTCCCTACTGCAAAGGAATAAATTTACTTAACTATCATGGTGGTTGTGTAACATTGAGAATGGTTGACAGCATTCTCAATCCCAATTAAAAATAATTAAAACCCAACAACATTAATTAGAAGTAACATGTTGAGATTCACATGATATTCAAGTACTAGATACTCAAGTTGTCCATGACCGGGGACACGGCTAATCATGATTAGTTTGTACACTCTGTAGAGGTTTGCGCACTTTTCCCCACAAGACTCGATCGCCTCCGTTGGATTTCTCGCACTACATGGTGTTTGAGAAACGGATGACCGAGACACAGTCTTTCAGAAGCGCTAGCACCTTACGATGGATAGACCGGTACACCTACTTTCCCCTACATCTGCTAGTCTACCCTGTAAGAGTTCGCACGACTTAATCAACTATGCCAGAGCCCATAATGGCTTGTGGCTGCACACGGAAGTTTCTAGCATGAAAGATCTTATGATCCCTTTGAGCCTGGGTGGCGGTCCAAAAAAAACAGGCAAGTCCTGATAGACATCAGGTGCCTCAATCCACCCAGATGTGTGTTTAAGTTTCCACCTTAGATAAACCAATAAAATTATCAACTCACATCTGTCATGGATATCACTCACCCAATCCACGTCTACTAGCATAGCATGGCATAATAAGCAAACGTAGAAGTAACTCCCAAAGGTTTCATAATAATACAGGTGATAGGTACTACCTCATCTACTTCCCATCCCACAGTTTAATTAGATCCTAATCATGCAATGTGTGAGGATTGATCTAATGCAATAAAACATGGGTTGTAGAAAAGGTATGATCAAAGTGTGAACTTGCCTGCAAGGTTGATGAAGATGATTCGCACTCAAAATCTCTTGATAGATCTACTCGTCACACTCCGGTCAATCTATCGTAAGCAAGCAATAGTAACCACACAATAAGTACTCATCTAATGCACAAGTAAAACTCGAACGAGAGAACGAACCAGAAAGTTCAACTTAAGAACTCCGGTTGCAAAGAGAGAATGAACCGAACAAACGACGGAAGAAAACAATAGGTTCTAGCAAGTTGAAACTAGGTCAAATTTTACCATAGCAAAAACTTGTTCAAGTTGATTAGATGGAACGGCGGTTTCGAGACGAAACTCTAGGCGCTTGAATCACCTGATTCCGATAAACGGGCGAGAAGATAAACTAGAACGAAGATCGGATCTGAGATCACGATCGTGGAATAAATCCGACGAAAAGAAAACGAAGAACGGTTAAACGAACGGACGTCGTTAACCGGGAAAGAATCAGTGATCACCTTCGTTGAGACGAACTGTCCGAAAGAAGAACGAAAACCGATCTAGGGTTTTCGGAGAAGAAACCGAAAAAGAAAACGGAAAACCGATCTAGGGTTCGAAACGAAGAATCGGAGAGAAAAACCGGAAAAGAAAACCGGAACGGTTTCTTTTAAAAGAACCGAACCGCGGGGAAGAAAAAGAGAGGCGCGGGGCTACCTCCTGCGAGGCGTGGGTGTAGGGTGGCGCGGCGCTAGGGCACAAGGGCGGCGGCGCGGGTGTGGGGTGGCGCGGCGCTAGGGCACAAGGGCGGCGGCGCGGGTGTGGGGTGGCGCGTCTTGGGGAGGAGAGGGGGTTTGGGTTTTTTTGTGTGAGGAGAGGGGGGGTCTATGGGGGTATTTATATAGGTGAGAGGGGGGGTTACTTGGGGTTGGGGGCAAGAAAAAGAGAGGAAAAAGGAAAACGAAACAAAGGAAAAAAGGGCTAGCCTAGAGTCCTTCTAGGACTCGGCTAAATCAAGAGGCGGCGGCCTGGCTGGCTCCTGCGCCAGGCGCGCGGCGCACGGGAGGCTGGGCGCAGCGGCTGGCTGGGCCTTGGCCCGGCTGGCCTGCTGGAAAGTTTTTTTAACGGTTTCACGCGTAGCAAAACACAGAAAAGAAAATCTAAACGGGCTCCAAAATTTCTAAAGTAAATTTTCCCGACTCCTAAAAATGAGCCGAACAAAATGAACTTTTCTCCGGACCTAAAATGCAATTTTCAAAAACGCGCATTTTTCCCTATCCAAGGAAAAACAAACAAACACCGGAAAACGAAACTTGATCTATTTATTAAATCTTCATTTTTCCTATATTTTGGGAAAGTCATATTATTCGCTCTCTCATATTTTGATATCGGAAAAATAATTGAAGGTGAAATAAATAAATCAAATGATCGTCTTTTCAAATTCAAGAAAACTCTCAAATATGAAAATAAAGAAATCTCCAACTCTCTCCGAAGGTCCTTGAGTTGCGTGAAATTTCTAGGATCGACCAAAAGGCAAGAAAATAAGATATGCATGATGATCTAATGTATAACATTCCAAATTGAAAATTTGGGATGTTACAAAACCTACCACCCTTAAAAGGAATCTCGTCCTCGAGATTCGGAGAGGCTAGCAAGAAAAGGTTAGGGTTTGGGGGTCTCCTCAAAATCCATCGATCATCACAGGGGTCTGGGGTGCTACCACCCTTACAAGCATGGTTACTGTTCCATCAAAATTCATATACTCCATCCTTATTCTTGACAGTGTCGGTCTTCTCAGATCCTCGAGAAAATTTCTCCTCTGAGCTCTTCCGGTAACGACATAACCTTTTTCCTCAATTCTTTTGTCCTTTCATCTTGGTAAGGTTATTCCAAGACTGGGTCTTCTTAGCTGATGGGTCTGGCGCCATTACTAAACAACTATCGATATCTCATGGTGGTCAACCATTTATGGTTTCTCCTGCAGGAAATGGTCTGGGTTGATCCTCACCGTATATCCTACGGTTGGCAACAACTGCCGTGTACAAGGAAAAAATACTTATACCATTCTAAGGTTTAAACAGAGTTTTGATCGTCGTCTCTCTACTATAGGTAAGTCACTCAGATTTACCATCCCATATATCAAGGCGAATAATAAGAGTAAGTCAGTATGGTGATCAATCCATCCCGCACCCAAATCATTACCTTGTATACGGTTTAGCGAATCTCGCATTCTAACACTCGGTCATCCTCACAAGCATTGCAGAATTTCTCTTGTCGACGAACCAAGTTCGGATAAATCCATAGATTCTGCAAGCCAGACCAACATCTATCGTTCCTTCACAACTCTCAGGTTTTGCGTAAACTCCTATAAGATCGTCTACCGTCAAAGGTATATCCACTTCCAGGGTTTTTTCCTTCAGCAAGAATGTGCTTGCTTCTTCGCAGGTCCTGGGCCTGTGGGTTATGGCCCATCTCATCACTTGTAGTCCTTGAACTTATCATCGGGCAAATGATCATTGCTCCAACTTCCAACTTCCTAGTATTCTTAAATCCATCCAATTGTACTGTCTTCCTTCCTTATATTGGCACCAATCTAGGACATGATTACTCAGACTCATCATGGAGTTTTCATTGATCCATATTTCCGACATCATACCTCCTTTATATCCAATAGTAATGTATCTCCCCATCCTCGTGGGTTATCCCACATACCGAGATATAAACTTATACTTATGGAGTCCGTATTCCACTTCGTGGAACATCATTATCCTTTCCAGGGTCAAGCGTCCTTACAAGGGAATATTGGCCATCTCTGCATGGCACTTCTTCAACTGGGAAGCGTGAAACACATCATGAACTCCTAACAGTCCTTAGGATGACTCCAACTTGTTGGCCACTTCTCCCATACGCTCCATAATTCGGTATGGTCCTACAATTCTCGGGGCTAACTGTCCCTTCACTCCAATCCGTTCGACTCCTCGCATAGGGGACATGCGAAGACATGCTCTGTCTTCCATTTCATAGACTACCTCCTTGAGTTTTTTTTGAGTCTACATAACTCTTATGCCTAGAATGAGCTACCTTCAGTCTATCTCGAATCAACTTAACATTCTCTTCTGACTCCTTGATCACATTTGGTCCAAACAACTGACGTCTCCAACTTCATCCCACACACTCTTGGGGTATCGCACATATCGAGACAAAACTCATATTCATTTTGTTCGAAATCCACTCAGTGGAGTATGCTTATCTTTTCCAGGGGTCAACGGTTCTTACAGGGTACTACCACCCTTAAAATGCTCCAATATTTTATAGACCATATTTCTCATATCCTCAAAAATGGTCAACATCTTTCCTCATAGAGTAACTCATAAAATCCAAATCAGTACCAACACTGCTAACTTTATTGATTCTCAAATTATTACAATCTCCTGTTTTTCCATTACATGCCTCAACTCAACACCTCAATATAAAGGAAAATGTCCTCACTACTACGACTATATTTCTTCTGTTACAAACTCAACTACTTATCACAAGTCTCCTTCTCCTTCGGACAATCTCTGGCAAGGTGCCCTGCTTTATTACAACGGAAACATATTACATCTGACAAGTTTCGAGGTTTTCTTGTGATTATATAGCCTCCTTGGGTTCTTGGCCTCCTTTTTGGGCAACTGTGGAGGTAGTGCCCTGACTCCTTGCACCTATAACAGGTGATATGACTTAGGTCCTTCCTGGAATCCAATCGGTTTCTCTTTCTAGACCTTTCCATACCAATCATGGCTTCTATTTCCTGTGGGTCATATTCTACTTCCTCTATCGGAATTTTACTAGATCCCCATTCATACAATTCTGGGAGATGTGTCCTTCTTCTCCACATGAATAGCAAGATTTAGTGCAGGGTTTACTCGGGTCCTCTTTAGGTGTGTCTTCCACATCTTCCTTCATCACGGGTTCTTCTAAAATTTCCATGAGGGCTCCTTTCATTACTTCGTTCTTCTGCTGGATGGTTCGTTGTACCATGGGGTAAATGTGACACTGAGCAGGGTAGTGGGTAGTCCCTTCACACAAGAAACAAGTGATCTGCCTGGTTGGGCATTCTTCAGCTGGGTGACTTCCTTCACAGTTAGGGCATTCATCCTTGTGTGCTTTATGGGTGTGTCCTATTTCTCCACAAATCTTGCATGCACAAGGTTTCTTCACATCCTTTCCATAAGGCTTCAATTTCTGGGACACAAACTGAGACTTTAGCAAAGTCAACTTAAATTCTTTCCAAGTGGTTACTCCTTGCCATCCATTCATGGTTTGGTACATCCTCCACCAAGTAGCAGCACCTCTTTCAAAGCATTGAAGAGCATGCTGGGCCATATCCTTTCCGACTATAGGGTTGTTCTCCATATGATCCTCCATGTTCTGAATCCATCGGTCTGTCTCCAATTGACTCTTTGGTCCAGAAAATACAAGCTCATCTCCATTCATCATCTATTGGGTCCATGGGTTTGGGGTGAGATAAGAGAGATCAAGAGGGATGCACACAATGCAAACAACAGTTTTGAAAAGATAGATTTTATTGTGGCTGTCGGAAAAACATCAAACAAATGACAGCTCACAATCGTCGCATCTATCGTAGGTATAAAACAGGGGTTTGATCTTCTAAGGTCAACGTCGCCAAACTCTTCAAACCTTGTTCATGCCTCCAATGGCTTCTTTCGATCATGCTTGTCTTTCTCAAGTTCTTTTGCCAGATCCATCTCTATTGACGTTAAATCTCTCGTGACATCCTTTAATATTCTGGAGTTGCATTTCAAACTTCTGGTTTCAACATCCTTCACATGAACCATGGTCATACTGTCCTTCAGTTCTTGACAATTCTCCGGTATCTCGAGGTTGTAGCTCCTCCATCTTGGCTACTTTCAGCTTTTGGTTCCTGAGTTCTTCATGAAATGCTTCCCTGTTAAAATACGGCTTCCTGGAGCTCCATCTTAAAATTCTTGATGTACTACTCGAGATCTTGGTGATACACCAGCTAAGGTTAAAACTTCATCTTATGATAGGTGCTCCATCAGCCTTCTTCCATCAAATCCATTCTGATGAAATGCATCAACTCAGCATGGTGACAATAGCATAAGCAGGCCATAACATGCTGGATAGCTGGGTTTCTGCTCTTGTCATTTCCATGCGCTATCATTCCATAGTTGATATCTCCTGCCTCAGGGTTTTCTTGACAAAACTTTGAGTTCTCATACTCCTTGTTTCAGTCTTTCTCCGATACACCTTGATCTCGGGTATTGACAGCTTCCATAGTCTGCCAAGTTCCATAAGGGGTAGCCTTCCTAGGTCATACAAATCTGGGAATTCTTCAGAGCCTTCAAATTCTCCTAGTCTTCAGAGTCTTCAACCACTGTAGTTTCCATTTTTTTTTCAGATGCACGGAAAATACTCTTCATTTCGAAGTGGCTTTAGTTGTCCGATATCTTGTACTTCTTGGAGTGGTCTCATCAGTGGAATCCTTGAGTGGTCAAAAGGAAAAAGGGATATGGTCTCACTAAAAAGGAATTTTTGAATAAGCTCAGAAGAGAAGAGAGGTAAAAGATCTTTTTGAAAGGGAAAGTTGTAGAGAAAGATCTTTGCTATGGGCTTGCCAGTTTCTAGGGTCACGTCCTACAGTCAACATGTGCTCTGATACCATCTTGTAGCGACCCGACCCGAATGGATCAAGTCTCTGTGCTTAAGTGTCATCCCTGGATCGGTATGCTGACACACACAGTACTCGAAGGATTTATAACAGAGGTAAATCACATGTATAAAGTAACGTAAGTACTATTACCTCAATCCAAATAGCGGAAGCAACAAGGTTGTGGATTCCCATCAACACCAACGGCAAAGTTGAGTGTAGAAATCGTAACCCTAACGTATCACTTACTCGTCGTAAGAAACCTGCAAATGAGACGTTGCAGCCCGAAACGGGTCAGTACATTGAATGTACTGGCAAATTCACACCATAGAGAATGATGAACAATGGCTATCACTACATGCATATTTGGCTGGTGGAAAAGCTCTATGGTTATAAAGTTTTTGCGTAAAGCCAATTTTGCCCTACTGCAAAGGAATAAATTTACTTAACTATCATGGTGGTTGTGTAACATTGAGAATGGTTGACAGCATTCTCAATCCCAATTAAAAATAATTAAAACCCAACAACATTAATTAGAAGTAACATGTTGAGATTCACATGATATTCAAGTACTAGATACTCAAGTTGTCCATGACTGGGGACACGGCTAATCATGATTAGTTTGTACACTCTGTAGAGGTTTGCGCACTTTTCCCCACAAGACTCGATCGCCTCCGTTGGATTTCTCGCACTACATGGTGTTTGAGAAACGGATGACCGAGACACAGTCTTTCAGAAGCGCTAGCACCTTACGATGGATAGACCGGTACACCTACTTTCCCCTACATCTGCTAGTCTACCCTGTAAGAGTTCGCACGACTTAATCAACTATGCCAGAGCCCATAATGGCTTGTGGCTGCACACGGAAGTTTCTAGCATGAAAGATCTTATGATCCCTTTGAGCCTGGGTGGCGGTCCAAAAAAAAAACAGGCAAGTCCTGATAGACATCAGGTGCCTCAATCCACCCAGATGTGTGTTTAAGTTGCCACCTTAGATAAACCAATAAAATTATCAACTCACATCTGCCATGGATATCACTCACCCAATCCACGTCTACTAGCATAGCATGGCATAATAAGCAAACGTAGAAGTAACTCCCAAAGGTTTCATAATAATACAGGTGATAGGTACTACCTCATCTACTTCCCATCCCACAGTTTAATTAGATCCTAATCATGCAATGTGTGAGGATTGATCTAATGCAATAAAACATGGGTTGTAGAAAAGGTATGATCAAAGTGTGAACTTGCCTGCAAGGTTGATGAAGATGATTCGCACTCAAAATCTCTTGATAGATCTACTCGTCACACTCCGGTCAATCTATCGTAAGCAAGCAATAATAACCACACAATAAGTACTCATCTAATGCACAAGTAAAACTCGAACGAGAGAACGAACCAGAAAGTTCAACTTAAGAACTCCGGTTGCAAAGAGAGAATGAACCGAACAAACGACGGAAAACAAACAGCGGAAGAAAACAACTTGGTTCTAGCAAGTTGAAACTAGGTCAAATTTTACCATAGCAAAAACTTGTTCAAGTTGATTAGACGGAACGGCGGTTTCGAGACGAAACTCCAGGCGCTTGAATCACCTGATTCCAATAAACGGGCGAGAAGATAAACTAGAACGAAGATCGGATCTGAGATCACGATCGCGGAATAAATCCGACGAAAAGAAAACGAAGAACGGTTAAACGAACGGACGTCGTTAACCAGGAAAGAATCGGTGATCACGTTTGTTGAGACAAACGGTCCGAAAGAAGAACGAAAACTGATCTGGGGTTTTCGGAGAAGAAACCGAAAAAGAAAACGGAAAACCGATCTAGGGTTTCGGAAAAGAAACCGAAACGAAGAATCGGAGAGAAAAACTGGAAAAGAAAACCGGAACGGTTTCTTTTAAAAGAACCGAACCGCGGGGAAGAAAAAGAGAGGCGCGGGGCTACCTCTGGCGAGGCGGGGCGAACGGTGGCGACGGCGGCGTGCTAGGGCGGCGGCGGCGGCGCTATAGGGGCGGCGGCGGCGCTAGGGCACAAGGGCGGCGGCGCGGGTGTGGGGTGGCGCGGCGCTAGGGCACAAGGGCGGCGGCGCGGGTGTGGGGTGGCGCGGCGCTAGGGCACAAGGGCGGCGGCGCGGGTGTGGGGTGGCGCGGCTTGGGGAGGAGAGGGGGTTTGGGTTTTTTTGTGTGAGGAGAGGGGGGGGTCTATGGGGGTATTTATATAGGTGAGAGGGGGGTTTACTTGGGGTAGGGGGCAAGAAAAAGAGAGGAAAAAGGAAAATGAAACAAAGGAAAAAAAGGGCTAGCCTAGAGTCCTTCTAGGACTCGGCTAAGGCAAGAGGCGGCGGCCTGGCTGGCTCCTGCGCCAGGCGCGCGGCGCACGGGAGGCTGGGCGCAGCGGCTGGCTGGGCCTTGGCCCGGCTGGCCTGCTGGAAAGTTTTTTTAACGGTTTCACGCGCAGCAAAACATAGAAAAGAAAATCTAAACGGGCTCCAAAATTTCTAAAGTAAATTTTCCCCAACTCCTAAAAATGAGCCGAACAAAATGAACTTTTCTCTGGACCTAAAATGCAATTTTCGAAAACGCGCATTTTTCCCTATCCAAGGAAAAACAAACAAACACCGGAAAACGAAACTTGATCTATTTATTAAATCTTCATTTTTCCTATATTTTGGGAAAATCATATTATTCCCTCTCTCATATTTTGATATCGGAAAAATAATTGAAGTTGAAATAAATAAATCAAATGATCCTCTTTTCAAATTCGAGAAAACTCTCAAATATGAAAATAACGAAATCTCCAACTCTCTCCGAAGGTCCTTGAGTTGCGTGAAATTTCTAGGATCGACCAAAAGGCAAGAAAATAAGATATGCAAGATGATCTAATGTATAACATTCCAAATTGAAAATTTGGGATGTTACAAGAATGTACTGGCAAATTCACACCATAGAGAATGATGAACAAAGGCTATCACTACATGCATATTTGGCTGGTGGAAAAGCTCTATGGTTATAGTTTTGCGTAAAGCCAATTTTTCCCTACTATAAAGGAATATATTTTATTTAACTATCATGGTGGTTGTTGAACATTGAGAATGGTTGACAGCATTCTCAATCCCAATTAAGTAGCATCAATAAACCCCATCAAAATTAATTTAAAGTAACATGATGAGATTCACATGATAATCCAAGTACTAGATACTCAAGATGTCCATAACCGGGGACACGGCTAACCATGATTAGTTTATTACACTCTGCAGAGGTTTGCGCACTTTTCCCCACAAGACTCGATCGCCTCCGTTTGTTTTCTCGCACTACATGGTGTTTGAGAAGACGGATGACCGAGACATAGTCTTTCAGAAGCGCTAGCACCTTACGATCGGGTAGACCGTACCACCTACATCCCCTACATCTGCTAGTCTACCACTGTAAGAGTTCACACAACTTAGTCAACTATGCTAGAGCCCATAATAGCTTGTGGCTGCACACGTAAGTTTCTAGTATGAATAGTCTCATGATCCCTTTGAGCCTGGGTGGCGGTCCAAAAGAAAACATGCAAGTCCTGGAATACCCAGGTGCCTCAATCCACCCAGATGTGTGTTTAAGTTGCCACCTTAGATAAACCATTAATTAACAATCTCACATCTATCATGGATTTCACTCACCCAATCCACGTCTACTAGCATAGCATGGCATAATAAGCAAACGTAGAAGTAACTCCCAAAGGTTTGATAATAAACAGGTAATAGGTACTACCTCATCTACTTCCCATCCCACAATTTAATTAGATCCTAATCATGCAATGTGTGAGGTTTGATCTAATGCAATAAAACTGGGTATGAAAGAGGTATGATCAACGTGTGAACTTGCCTGCAATGTTGATGAAGATGATTCGCACTCATAACTCTTGATAGGTCTACTCGTCACACTCCGGTCAATCTATCGTAAGCAAGTAATAGTAACCACACATAAGCAATCTTTCAAAAGATCAGTAAGATCGAAGAAGATGATTCAGAAAACTTCAAACCCAAGCAAATAACTCTTGCAACATAAAACAATTTCTAACAGTACCAAAATTATGTGAATTTGGCCTTATTAGAATGTTTAGGTCAAGAGCTTCGATTTGCAAAAAGAATCAACTCAAACGGAGCTACGAAACTAAAGTTATGGTCAAACGAAGTTTGAATTCAAATCTGATCTAATTCAAAATTTTAAACTTTTCAAAAACCTGGTTGAGTTGGATTACTGGATAGAGGGGTTCATAACGAAGAAGTGGGCGTTGGTTTCGTAAAAATGGAGCTCCGGTTCAAAAGTTACGGTCGAACGAAGGTTTAAACTAGATTTGAAGTTGAATAAATTTGATTTTCTCAAACTCCAAAATGTCACAAGGAGTATTTTGCAAAAAGAATCGCGTAAATCGGAGTTACGGATAAAAAGTTGGAGGGTTTTGAAATTCAGGGATTGTTCTGAAAATTCTAGGGACTAATCTGCAAAGATAATAATCACAGATAGGCCCCTGCCACGCGGCGCAAAACTACAGGCTGAAAACTGTTCGCTACAAGGCTAATCGAGCGAACGTCCGCTACTTAGCCCATACCGGTTCGAAGAAAGAAAACTTCTAGATCTAATCTTGGTTGTCGATTCTAGATCGGACGGAGGAGGCGGCGACGGCGACTTACTGCGGCGGTGGCGGCGGTGGCGAAGAGCAACGGCGGCGGGGGGTCGGGCTTGATCGGGGCGGCTGCTCCGAGGCTCGCCGGCGACGGCGGAGTAGCGGGGAAGGGGCGACGCGTCGAGGCAGATGCGGCGGTGGGGTCGGTGGCGCTCGGGGGCGTCGGAACGAAGCGCGGCGGCGGCGGCAGATCTTGTTAGAGGAGGGAGCTCCGGCGAGGGCGGCGGTTGCGGCGGAGGAGGAGAGAAATGGGGCCCGGGGCTCTGGTATTTATAGGAGGTGCCGGAGAGGCTTGCGGGAGGGGCAAGGCGAGGCGGCGGAGGAGTCCGCGGCGGCTACGACGGCGTCCGGCGACGTGCGGGAGTCGAACTCCGGCTCGGGGAGGGAGACGAAGGCGGTGGCGCACTGGGCCTAGGCCTGGCACGAGCTGGGTCGGCCCAGTCGACGAAAAGATTTTTTTTAAAAAAACACAACGGAAAATAAAATAAAGCAAACTAAAATAAAATAGAACCTAGGCATATAATATATCAAAATTTTCAGAAAAACATTGTCTACAACGTGGACATTTTAGTAAAGTCAAATAAAATCCACGCAAAATCAAATAATTCAAACAATGCTCCTGCTCTAATAAAATCCACCAAAAATCATTTTAAAAAAAATACCAAAATGATTTCAAATTAATTTTTCTCCAATTTTCTAATGTAGGGAATCATGTTACCCTATTTTCCATGTATTTTATTTTTGAGAAAAATAATTTGAATAAAACTCAAATATCTCCAAATTGAAAATAAATTCAAATGAACTTTGAATTTTATTCTTTGAACTCCCAACTCATATTTCATATAATTTGAAGAAGTCATTTTATCTTCGCTCGTGAAAATCATTGAGTTGCATAAAGTTGCAGAATTGGAAATATTTTCCAAATGAAATTCAAATATTTTCAACACCCCTGGTCATTTAAATAAATGGAATAAGTCATGTCATCTTCTCTCTAGGGTTTTGTATTTGAAAAGAATTTGAATTCATGAAGATCAGAAAGCAAATATGAAAGTTTGGGAAAGTCCTTTTATTCCCTCTCATTTAACTTCCAAAAAGGTTTTGAATTTCACCCAATTTCACGCAATCCATCAAAGAATCAATCAAATCTATCTATTTATTATAACATTCCAAAATTTAGAATTTTGGGATGTTACAGCTAGATGGCTTCTTCTCTATTTTTGGATCTCAATACAATGTTCTCCCCCTCTCTCGTGGGGATCTATTCGATGTAATCTTCTTTTTGCGGTGTGTTTGTTGAGATCGATGAATTGTGGGTTTATGATCAAGTCTATCTATGAATAATATTTGAATCTTCTCTAAATTCTTTTATGTATGATTGGTTATCTTTGCAAGTCTCTTCGAATTATCAGTTTGGTTTGGCCTGCTAGATTGATCTTTCTTGCAACGGGAGAAGTGCTTACCTTTGGCTTCAATCTTGCGGTGTCCTTTCCCGATGACAGTAAGGGCAGCAAGGCACATATTGTATTGTTGCCATCGAGGATAACAAGATGGGGTTTTCTTCATATTGCATGAATTTAGCCCTCTACATCATGTCATCTTGCTTATGGCGTTACTCTGTTTTTAACTTAATACTCTAGATGCATGCTGGATAGCGGTCGATGAGTGGAGTAATAGTAGTAGATGCAGGCAGGAGTCGGTCTACTTGTCTCGGACGTGATGCCTATATACATGATCATACCTAGATATTCTCATAACTATGCTCAATTCTGTCAATTGCTCAATAGTAATTTGTTCACCCATCGTAGAATACTTATGCTCTCGAGAGAAGCCACTAGTGAAACCTATGGCCCCCGGGTCTATCTTTATCATATCAATCTCCTACTACTTAGTTATTTACTTTGCCTTTATTTTACTTTGCATCTTTATCATAAAAATACCAAAAACATTATCTTTATCATATCTATCAGATCTCACTCTCGTAAGTGGCCCTATAGGGATTGACAACCCCTATTTGCGTTGGTTGCGAGGATTTACTTGTTTTGTGCAGGTGCGAGGGATCGCGCGTAGCCTCCTACTGGATTGATACCTTGGTTCTCAAAAACTGAGGGAAATACTTATGCTACTTTGCTGCATCATCCCTTCCTCTTCGGCGAAACCAACGCAATGCTAAAAGAGGTAGCACTCACTCACGAGATAAATGGCTGGTCACCGGGATGCCCAGTCCCATGCTTTATGTAAACTAAATCAAAATAATTGCAAACAAAACTCCCCCTGGGACTCTTGTTAGTTGGAGGCACTCGTTGTTTCGAGCAAGCCATGGATTGATGCTTGTTGGTGGAAGGGGGAGTATAAATTTTACCATTCTGTTTGGGAACCGCCTATAATGTGTGTAGCATGGAAGATATCGCCATCTCTTTGTTGTTATGTTGACAATGAAAGTATACCGCTCAAAATATTATTCACCTCTGTTTCAAAACCGAGCTCTGGCACCTCTACAAATCCCTGCTTCCCTCTGCGAAGCGCCTATCTATTTACTCTTATGTTGAGTCATCATCCTCTTATTAAAAAGCACCAGTTGGAGAGCACCGCTGTCACTTGCATTCATTGTTGTTAGTTTACATTGAGTATGACTTGAATGGATCTCTTTTACCATGAATTACAATGTCTAATCAGTCCTTGGTCTTTAAAGGTGCTCTGCATTTATGTTTTGCGTTCTCAAAAAGGGCTAGCGAGATACCATCTTGTTATATCATATTATGATTGTTTTGAGGAAGTGTTGTCATCCGAGATTTATTATTATTGCTCGCTAGTTGATTATGCTATTGATATGAGTAAACTTGAGACCTGAGCATTATTGCGAATGTGGTTAGTTATAATCTCTGCTGAAAACTTGAATGCTGGCTTTACATATTTACAACAACAAGAGCAAACAGAGTTTGTAAAAGTTTTTCTTTATCACTTTCAGTTTATCAACTGAATTGCTTGAGGACAAGCAAAGGTTTAAGCATGGGGGACTTGATACGTCTCCAATGTATCTACTTTTCCAAACACTTTTGCCCTTGTTTTGGACTCTAACTTGCATGATTTGAATGGAACTAACCCGGACTGATGTTGTTTTCAGCAGAATTACCATGGTGTTATTTATGTGCGGAAACAAACGTTCTCGGAATGACCTGAAACTTCACGGAGCAGCTTTTTGGAAAATATAAAAAATACCTGCAAAAGATGAAGGACAGGGGGCCCACCACCTCTCCATGAGGGTGGGGGGCGCGCCTGCCCCCCTAGGGCGCGCCCCCTACCTCGTGGGCCCCCTGTTGCCTCTCCGACTCCAACTCCAACTCTATATATTGTGTTTCGGGGAGAAAAAAATCAGAGAGAAGAATTCATCGCGTTTTATGACACGGAGCCACCGCCAAGCCCTAAAACCTCTCGGGAGGGCTGATCTGGAGTCCGTTCGGGGCTCCGGAGAGGGGAATCCGTCGCCATCGTCATCATCAACCATCCTCCATCACCAATTTCATGATGCTCACCGCCGTGCGTGAGTAATTCCATCGTAGGCTTGCTGGACGGTGATGGGTTGGATGGGATCTATCATGTAATCAAGTTAGTTTTGTTAGGGTTTGATCCCTAGTGTCCACTATGTTCCGAGACTGATGTTGCTATGACTTTGCTATGCTTAATGCTTGTCACTAGGGCCCGAGTGCCATGATTCCAGATCTGAACCTATTATGTTTTCATCAATATATGAGTGTTCTTATTCTTGCAAGTCTATAGTCACCTATTATGTGTTATGATCCGTTAACCCCGAAGTGACAATAATCAGGATACTTACCGGTGATGACCGTAGTTTGAGGAGTTCATGTGTTCACTATGTGTTAATGCTTTGTTCCGGTACTCTATTAAAAGGAGGCCTTAATATCCCTTAGTTTCTGTAAGGACCCCGCTGCCACGGGAGGGTAGGACAAAAGATGTCATGCAAGTTCTTTTCCATAAGCACGTATGACTATATTCGGAATACATGCCTACATTATATCAATGAACTGGAGCTGGTTCTGTGTCACCCTAGGTTATGACTGTTACATGATGAACCGCATCCGGCATAATTCTCCATCACCGATCCATTGCCTACGAGCTTTCCATATATTGTTCTTCGCTTATTTACTTTCCCATTGCTATTGCTATCATCACTACAAAATACCAAAAACATTACTTTTACTACTGTTACCTTTTGCTACTGTTACCACTACTATCATATTACTTTGCTACACTTTGCTACATATATTAAGTTTCCAGGTGTGGTTGAATTGACAACTCAGCTGCTAATACTTGAGAGTATTCTTTGGCTCCCCTTGTGTCGAATCAATAAATTTGGGTTGAATACTTTACCCTCGAAAACTGTTGCGATCCCCTATACTTGTGGGTTATCAGACTACATCAACCGCGTTGTGCTAACGCTTCCGCTTTCGGTCTACGAGGGTACGTAGACAACACTCTCCCCTCTCGTTGATATGCATCACCATGATCTTGCCTATGCGTAGGAATTTTTTTGAAATTACTACGTTCCCCAACAGGAGCATGTTATAATAAACGGAACGGTGGAAAGTTACATGGCAATATATCTCGGAATGGCTATGGAAATGCCATAATAGGTAGGTAAGTGGCTGTTTTGAGGAAGGTAATGGTGGGTGTATGGTACCGGCAAAAGTTGCGCGGCACAAGAGAGGCTAGCAATGGTGGAAGGGTGAGAGTGCATATACTCCATGGAATCAACATTAGTCATGAAGAACTCACATACTTATTGCAAAAATCTATTAGTCATCGAAACAAAGTACTGCGTGCATGATCCTAGGGGGATAGATTGGTAGGAAAAGACCATTGCTCGTCCCCGACGGCCACTCATAAGGAAGACAATCAATAAATACCTCATGCTCCAACTTCATCACATAACGGTTCACCATACGTGCATGCTACGGGAATCACAAACTTTAACACAAGTATCTCTCGAATTCACAACTACTCCACTAGCATGACTCTAATATCACCATCTTCATATCTCAAAACAATCATAAAGAATCAAACTTCTCATAGTATTCAATGCACTTTGTATGAAAGTTTTTATTATATCCCTCTTGGATGCCTATCATATTAGGACTAAATTCATAACCAAAGCAAATTATCATGTTGTTTAAAGACTCTCAAAATGATATAAGTGAATCATGAGAGTTCAACAATTTCTTCAAAATAAAACTATCGTCGTGCTCTAAAAAGATATAAGTGAAGCACTAGACACTACAAAAAAATACACTTCCGTGATGATACGTGTTTGTCACAGTAGGTCGCTTTTTTGTCATGCATGTACATCCATGACAAATTTATGATAGAATCAAGATAGTCATACTTGTGCTGTCGTAGAAGTGTTCCATGACATTACCAAAATTATCATCATGGAAGTGTCCACTTCCATTACGATAAATCGCGCGTCACAGAAGTGCTTTCGTCAAGGGTGACCGACACGTGGCATCCACCGTAACAGAACGCTGTTAAGCTATCGGGTCGGGTTTTGGATCCGATAACCCATTAACAGCCCCGACCAATGGGGATTTTCCACGTGTAAAATCATCATTGGCTAGAGGAAACACGTGTCGGCTCATCGTCGGGACAGATGTCATCCACTCACTGGACAGAAGGCGCCTATGATACGTTGACACGTGGCACGACCCAACAAGTTTAAATGGGCTGACCCAACTAAAGGCCCACAAGATTTTGCGGACCATAATGGGCCGGCCCAGCTAAAGGCCCACGAGATTTTGCGAACCATAATGGGCTGGCCCAGCTAAAGGCCCACAAGATTTTGCGGGCCATAATGGGCCGGCCCAGGTAAAGGCCCACAAGATTTTTGTGTGCCATAATGGGACGGCCCAGGTAAAGGCCCACAAGATTCTTGCCGGTCATAATGAGCCGGCCTAGCTAAAGGCCCACGAGATTTCGCCGACATTAATGGGTCGGCCCAGCTGTAGGCCCACAAGATTTTGAGGACCCTAGTAGGTTGGCCCGTTAACTGGCTGCCATGTTTTGGGCCAAATGCCGACCCATATTTGATCCATTCCATTAATGGCCTGCCATGCTCCGGGCCTAATAGTGGCCCATATAAGATCCGGCCCGTTAAAAGCCTACCATGTTCTGGGCCAAATTACGGCCCAGATCAGGTCCGGCCCTTTAAGAGGCTTTGGCTCAATTATGGCCCATATCAGATTCAGACCATCAACTGGACACTATGCTTTTGGGCCCACTTGCTAAAGGCCCACTTAGTAATTCGGCCTGATATTAGTTTTGGCCTATTAAGGGCCCGTTTAACATTTCAGCCCTATATTAATTTCGGCATGTTAAAAGCCCGTCATATAGTTGGGCCTAACTACGGCCCGGTTTGCATCTGGCCTGCTCGCAGCCGATATCTGATTGGGCCAAACAAGGACCCAGACAATTTTGGCCTGTTAAAATCCCGTGATTTGATTCGCACAATCATGGGCCGGGGTTCATTTCGGGCTACCGCGTAACTAGTAGGAATTAAGAACAAACCTACTCTATACAATAAAGAAATTACGGCATAGTAACTTAGAATAAACCTACACTACACAATAAAGGATTTAAGGTATATTACATCCACTGGGCATCGAAGTTCGCCACCAGTGATCATAAAGCGCAACGAAGAAGCAGATTACAAAAACTGGGCACCATTGCAGCGTAACAAAATAATACTGAACCGAGACCACTTCCAAGACAGTTCAAGAAAGGTTTGCCTTGCGGGGGAACTGCTGCGCGAGCTGTTGAGCAAGGCTGTGAGAGCGGCCTAGCATGTCGGTCATAGCTTCCAGGTGTAGCTGTTTACGATGAGGTTCTCATTGGTGTTCTCCACAATATTTCTTAGAGATAGGACTTCAAGTCGAAGTTGAGTTGCAGAATGCCTTTCTGCTAGAACTTGGGACTGAAGAAGTCGAACTGATTCAGACAACGAATTCTGTGAGCTTGTCTGACTGTTAGTCTCAAGTAACTTGAACACTTCATCAAGACAAGACTTTGGGGTTGTCTCGCTATCTTCAAGATGTTTTGCCCTCTTTGCTGCAATATATGTTGGGTTTGTCTCACAGCCTTCAGCAGACTTGTGCATGCCATCAGGCATATCACCCTGAAACAAAGCAGAGAGATGACAGGTTTTGCACGTGTATAAACAAAGATGATAACTGTTCTGTCAATTCTATCCAATTTCAAATTAGAAAATAAAGAGTATGTTCAAAATATCAATAGCATAATTTGGCATTGTTCATAATGCGGGGAGCTTCACCACACTACTGGATTACCATGTCAACATAACAAGCATAGATGAAGGGCAAAGAAAATCATCGTATCTATTTTGGATAATGTGCATGGCATGTTGTTCATATCATCAGCCACATCAGTAAGATAAAACAGGAGATGACAAGGTGCAAACGTGGGCTGCTTCACCACACACTGGATTATAGATCCACAAAAACAAGCATACATATAGGGAGTATTAAGTAATGTGCATGGTATGAATAAGGAATTTGGTTTTACAAGTAAAATTTAGAACTTAGGGTTCTTACGAACATGCATTTTGGTAGAAACAGCAAACTAAACAGCAGTAAACGATAGGGAGTATGAGCAAATTAAACAGCAGTTGAGGATAAAAGCTTTAGAAGGACTGACTTACATTAACAGTTAACACCGGCTTTATAATGCCCTTCTCCATGGCAAGGGAAGGATAACTCAAGAATTTTAGCACAGAATCTTCTTCATAAGCATTGCCTGTACTCTACATTTTGTAGAGAGTAATTATAGATATGAGAATACTGGAAGGGATAGAGGATAATGAAGATAAGATGCATATTGATGCTACATAATCAACTACCAATCCCTGGAAGTACAAGCATTACAGGACAAAATGTACTGACAAGAGCAATGGGCTACACTTCTGCACTGGCATTATCTGTGTATTCTACTTGTTGGTAAGATTAAATATAGATCTTATCTTTTTTAGTAAATGGTGGGCGAGGGAGATAAGATGCAGCATGCTACAAAATGAACCAATCCCTCTTCCCATAATATAAGAGTGTTTTGAACACTGGTGTGCTGTACAAAATGTTCTTATATTATGGCACGGAGGGAGTAGCTGTTAATGTAAGTACAGTGATAGACCACATTCAGTCCTTACAAGAGGACTGCAAAGCTAAACCTCTTCAAAAGCATTGGGTTGATTCTAAATTTATGTAAGAGTCCATACAGATCTTATAATGTCCACCAAATGGACGATTACGAGGCTAACATGTGCAGTGATGCTAAATAATCAAACAACTATGAAAGTAAGTATGGTCATACAGGGCAAGAGGTACTCACAAGAGCAATGCAGTGTGCAGTATAGTTGCGAGATTCTATGGTCCCTTGAGAACGAATGTTCTTCTGCTAACATTTTTCGTACAAGTGAGACATTAAGGCAAATGCAGAAATGTAGTTCACATTGTGATGTGATATCATAGACAGTACCTTACACTACAGCCGAGACCAATATGTAACAAGATTACTCCAGTCACCGTCGGATAAATGTAGCACCGGAGACTTTACAGAAATTTCGTTCAAAGGCTTGCCATCGAAGTGCGCTTGCCTCAGGTAGGAACGATACTTCATCAACGAGTTCTTGAAAAGCGCAACCAACCCTTGCTCGTCATCACAATCCAGTTTGCAACTCGCCTATTTGAAAGAATGAAATCTTGTGTCTTCTATCAGCAGAAACATATGCAGTAATGACCATGAATAACATTAGTACATTACTTACGCGTAAGTTGCGGAGGAAGACTGGAAATTGTTCTGTGTCTGCGGTATAATCTTTCCATGAAGGAAAGATGCGCACAAAGTTCCTGACAACAACAGAAGCTTCGTCTTGTAAACTGGGAAGAAATGGAACAGGGGTCCTATTTGCTGCAATTGGGGCTCTCTCTGGTTCGAAAAGGGATTTGGCAACTGGATTTGGTGTACTCTTTGCTGGGATGGGGGTTTTGCGTCGTACAGCTGGTGCTATGTCAACTGGCATAATCATACTGTTTGCTGCAGTTGGGGTCTACTGAGTTGGGGCATCAGAAATGACCAGTGTAGTAGGGCTAGAGTCTGCTAGAGTTGGGGTATTTTGTGGGTCAGGTGATATTGCAACTACACCTAATGGGCTATTTGATTTATCAGGTGCCACTACCTTTTCCAAATACTTTGCTTGTGCTCCTCCACGATCAGCAATCGCCCTCTTCCTTTTGAACGTCTGATACACAAGAACAACATTTGAATGGATAAATATGGTATGATGATAGATGGAATATGTACTGAAAATGGATAGGCAGGGCGTATTCACATACACGATGTGTAAACTAAGCTAATGGCAGTTCAACAAAGTAGAAGCAATGCAAAGCATCAGTTGCAAGATATGTGCGAGCAATGTAACCTTGGAAAGTTAGAGCAAGTACCTTGATGGGTGAATAAGATAGGGCATCTTCCTCTGACTCCTCCACTAGGGAGCTACATTAACTTAGGTCTCCCTCTAGCTCAGAATCAGTGTTAGGATCATATTCTGAGCATGAATCTGTAGGTGGAGAGTGTTTGCATTGCATTGCATCCAGACTTGATTTCAGTCCCTTAATGCCAAGTTTGACAGCCATGGCATTGTTCTACTTTATTCTTTCCATGCGTGCAAGCTCATAATCATTATGATGCTGTTTAAAATCTGAGATTCATGAAAACATAAAAAGTAGTCAGATTATCTATGGAATGCATTGCGGTTTCAACTCGGAGAGTGTCTCCCTATAAACCTCTGCATATGCAAAGTTCACCTCCCCAACCGTGCTGACCAGACCACACACAGAGATACACACCCGAGCGGCGAACATGCATTTTCGAAACTAATTTAGGAACATTTAGCTAATCAATTAAACAACTCTGTTTTAATAATATCAGATTCATATTTGAACAACTAAGCTTGTTTAGCTTGATGGGTGGAGCGGTGTTATTATGACACGAAGCATGTATTCTGACCGTATAGTGATCATAAAAGGGGGAAAGTCTAAGCATATATTTTTTAGCAAAAGAGGGTTTCCCCTCTAATTTCTATTAAATAAACCACCATAGAACCAACATGATCAATTAAACCCTAAGCATGATCAATTAAACCGTATTATGGCTGTGCCATGGCAGATTTGAAGCTGCAAACTGGAGAAATGATATTTAGCATCCATTGTTTACTTCAAACTAAGAACTAAATTCTAAGAGCTGAAAAAAAGTAGAGTAACCAAGTTAAAATCTATTTTCTAGTTGAGATCAAAAAGTTGAGGAGATATGAAGTACCACCTCTCTTGCGGCCCCGTGTAGGCATTGGGGGTGCGATGGCTGTCGGTGGCGTTGAAGCAGATCTGCAACGGTAGATGGGTGCATCGGGGGATAAGTCCCGTTGCGGTGGAAGAGAAGTTCGTGTGAGCGGCCCCGGCAAAGAGGACGACGGCGCCGATGAAGCGAGAGGACGCGATGCAAGGCTATTGGTCCGTCGCCGTGGATGAGAAACATCTATCTCTAGCAGTGGACGACGCGGTCTTGGTAGGCGCTCTGGCATGGTAGAGGACGGTGGCAATGGATGTGGTGGAGGACGACGACGATGGATGGGGTGGCGGACGGAGGCTGGTGTGGGAATGGGGTGTTCTAGCGCGGACGGTGTATGAATGGGAAAATGGAGGGAGAGGTACGGGGAACCATGTTTTTGGGACGCACCTGTCTGAAATATGGGAAAGTTACGAACTTATCCCCCATTTCAAATTTGGACGTCTCGTCGGTTGGGGATATGACGGTAATCTCGCATCTCCCAAATATTTGCCGGTAACTATTTCGGGCGAGGAGAGGGTTTTTTTGCCGCCCACGGTTGGCGCCCACCGTGTATGAACGGGGCTGACAGGTAGGGTGGTTGTGTCACGTCTGATGGAAGTTACACATCTGCCCCAATTTAAAATATTAGCCTACATCGATTTCGGGCGAGGAGAGGGTGTTTTGCCGCCCACGGTTGGCGCCCATGGTGTATGAACGGGGCTGACAGGTAGGGCGGTTGTGTCATCTCTGATGGAAGTTACACATCTGCCCCTATTTAAAATATTAGCCTACATCTGTTTCGGACGAGGAGAGGGTGTTTTGCCGCCCACCGTGTATGAATGGGGAATGGAGGGAGAAACAGAGGTCTTTTGGACGAGCTTGAATCAAATGAGTTTTGCCGCCCATGTTTGACGCCCACCATGTCGGAGTGGGCTCAGAGGCGGTCGTGTCACGTCTAATTAAAGTTACTAACCTACCCCTGTTTAGAGCAGTGGAAATCGGGCCGATGGTTTGTCCGTGTAATGGCTAGACATTAATTTCCATCTCCCAAACACTTGGCTTCGGGCAGCCAACGTGGGAGTGGACATTTTGCTTTTTCTTTCGAATTTTGGGACAATAAGCATCCACGTTTACCCTGGCAACTAAATTAGAATCCATTTTGTATTCCTATATGAATCTTTATAAATCATTCTATGTGTTTTTATATATCTTCAAAAGGACGACAAAGATGTATTCCACTGTCATATATGAATATGGTTTACAAATGCCAATACTCAAATTCAGAAACTAGAATCCAGTTTAAGGTGAATTCGAATATTTGGAACACTTCATGTCCAACTCAAATGTCACACGCAACATAATGTGTACTCCCATTTAGATATGTACACAAGCGATGTATCAAGATTCAAATACCGAGTCAATCAACCAAGAATGTACGGAACTAACAGACATATAAACACTTATAGAGTATATGGATCAATAATATCAACTAACATACATAAGCTAGGCTGCAATACTTTTTTTTGGCTACAACAACATCCTTTTTTAGCCAGCATCTTGGCCCTTTCCGATGCGTGCCACTTATGGTCCATCTATACTACTATTGCTGAATGCACATTCAGCCCGATTGGCATATTTGTAGGTCTGGCACAGCAATCCAAATGAAATGTCTTCGAGTCTTATCAATTAATACAGACTTGTGCTCAAATAGAATTACAAACAAAAAACAAAAAAACAATTATTACATGATCTCTAAAACAAATGGTTTGATTGATTACATGAACAGACAACACAAAGGTTATTCAACTATGGAAAGAACATTTCACCTATGATTTACCAAGTAGGAATTTAATTTCCTTTTTTCCTTCAGGACCTTAACAATCTAGTCAGTCTCAGCTTGCTTCATTTTGAAATCCACCAAATATTTAATGGTTGTCTTGAGTACTGCTTGTGATTGTGTTGTTTGCTTCCTCAACATGTCAACTTCATCTCTAAGTGCAGAAGCAGAATCTCTTTCTACCACTAGTTTAGCCTCTAGAGCATCAGCAGTTGGCAATTCATAATGCATGATTGGGCCGGTGCCACTGCTGTGGGATGATGCAACGTCCATGGGGACCTCGCTCTTTGATCTTGGGCTAACCTGTTTTTCCATTAAAGTTCCGATTGGATTCAAAAAAGTTGAAGTTAGCAAAACATCTCAACTGGGAGTTATAACAGCAAACCAGTTAAACAAACAAGGAATTAAAGAGTTTCAATTGGATGCTAAAAAGTAGTTATTAACATCATTGTAACCCGCTGTTGCAGCAGCAAAGTAGTTAAACAAACAAGTAGATATTTAAGTTAAGGCAAATAGGTAATTCTTAACAGTAAGTATCAAACACATAGATAGGCGCAGTCTACAATATGATTAACAGGCTGTGCCATTATGTAATCAGTAGCAAACTAAATTAAGCCAAGCAACGTAATTGAACAATTTTGCAATAAGTGGCTAACTAAAATTCCGAGAAGCAAGTAACCGAACTTACGCTAGTTCTTTGTACAGGCACACTGCAACTTCTTTTTCGCTTACAAGGTTGTACGAAGGAGTCCATGGAATCAATTGCTTGGATACACAGTCCCAATACTTCTTTCTTCCCACACTGCATGGGTAAGTAGAATGGTTAATCTGGTAAGATGGCGCGTCCTTGATATGTTATATGAGGACGTGTAGTCAGACTAGTTGTAGCCAAACACATCACACTGGCTTTTACTGTATATTTCATGCGATTACTTTTGGCATATCGAGATCTAAGCAATCTACAATAGGATGAAAAGACTGGCATCCTTCACATTATTGGCGAACTCAGTTCATAGAAACAAGCAATTCAACCATTCTATGGTTAAATCAAAAGCGCGACTGGAATATTTTTCACTATCCAATCATACACGCAAAAAGGGGTGACGCCACCATAGGGGCTGGTATGGGCGGCCGCCTCAGGTGGCTGGAAACTGTGCACCTAGTTTGAGTCATCCAGGCTGGCCCACGCTAGTTTTGTTCGTCCCAACGCACGAGCAGGCAATGTAAAAAATGAAGAAAAATGTTTCAATTTGGATGGGCCAATAACATAAGTGCAAGGCAGACCCTATAGTAGGCTCGCGGCCCAAACAAGCGCCTCCCATATCGATCGACAGCAGGAAAAATCCCAATTCATTTGCTACAGCCTCCAGTCTGGTTCGCTCCTAACCTAGCCGCCGCTGGACAGACCGACACAGCACTTCCTCGCGCCCTCGTTGGAGGGCAGTCGCCGGGCTTTAAGCGAACGGAATGACAAGAAGATGAAGATCCAACCCTGGGTGTAGCCTGTGTGGGAGGCAGCGGCGACAGCACGGGCATGGCATCGAGCTTGTGCAAACGGACAATCGCAGCTTGCAAGAGTAGCATGCGCAATGAGCAGGCACATCACATCCCTGATTATATCTAATTCAACTCTTCAATTTCTGGCCAATAGTTAAACCTGACGGTGTTGTAAAACTGCTTGTATGTAGGGAATCTATGAGAAAATGAAACCAATTTCTACTTATTTTATAACTCCCCCAATCAATACTTAACTGACTGAATCTGATGTATCTAATCAAGTTTTCGGTGCAAACATACAAGCTCATGTTGTTCTTGAGCCTGAAGTGTCTAATGAACAGACTGCTAATGAAGGATTTGACGCAAACATTTTACATGCTCCTGGTGATGAACATATAGTGTCTAATGAGGGATCTAATGCAAGCATTTTGCAAGCTCATTGAAGGATTTAGTGCCTAGTGTTGATCTACTATGTTGAGAGAGATAGAGATTTGCAGGTATTGATGACAAGCAAATTATAGTGCATTTTCATAGCTTGAGGAAACGTCGAGGCCATCTACCAGAAAGTCCCCGTATCATGACAACATAGCATAAATACTTTTGTAATATGTTGTTTGAAACTATTGGCATACTTGTGCAGGATAGATATATTAATATGCAGTTTGCGCACTGGTTATACGTGTAATTACACTTCGATATTTTCAGCCAGAGAACGAATAATTCAAGCAGGTACATACCATGTTTGTAGTCCTTGTACACCATGTTGCATTTTGTGTTTTTTGGTGCTTGCATCATTTAGTGTTTATAATATGAACTACTTTGGATCATTAGCTAGTTTTCAAAGTGCATGTAGCTTCATATTTCTCAAGTTATGTTGATTTCCGGAGTGCAAGTGCCTTCATATTTTTTAAGTTAAATGTTCGCCCTGGTAACTTGAATTTGTGGATCAGCCACTGCACACAAATCATACACAAATGTCAGTACGAATTAAATGAAATGCAGGGACTTACGCTAGCTCGTTGTACAGGCTCGTTGCAGCTCTGCTTGCGCTTGGGATGTTCCATGTACAAGTCCATGTTACCACTTGCTTGGATGTGTAGGCCTTGTGCTCCTTGCATCCCCCTCTGCATTTTTGACATGGCGAATGGTTGATCAAATAAGAGGAATCGACCTTGATGTTGTACCGGAGGACAGATACTTACAAGGTTATACGGGTGTGCAGGATGTGTACCAGATCCTGTAGCACCGTCATGCTTCGCTAAAATATGGGTTTGCTTGTTTCAGATGATATCTCCAGAGGAAATAAGAGTTAAGGTCAGAGTTGCATAGGCGTGTAAGCTAAGAGAGCAGTGAAAGGATATCCAAACATCATCGGAACACTGCACAAGGGAGTGATGTGTGGATACCTAGTTCAGGCTGGCGTTTGGGCATGCTCGCCTAGCTAGAGTGCGGGTCACTTCAGAGCCGTTGAGGGTGATGCGCTGACATTGGCTGGCCACGCACGGATGCAGATCTTGAGTGGCAGCGGAGCGCTACGATGCGGTGAACGAGACCGTTGGTAAAGCCCCAACGGCCTCGGGGGGCGGAGGTGCGATGATGTGCTCGGTGAAGTAGCCCCGCTGAGCCGGGAGACGGCGTCGGTGAAGCGCACCTGATGCGGTGGAACTCGGTGTCTGTGAGACACGTCGGTTGCGGCGGCCGACGTTGTTGGTGGACCACCCGGTGCGGTGGACAAGGGCGTAGATGAGGTAGCTCCGGTGCGGTGGTGAAGCGCGACTGTCGTCTTCATCGTCGTCGTCCAGCACAAAGGTGGGGAATGGTGGGGAAAGAGACGAGACAAGGGGAGATTCGAGGGTTGGCGGTGAATTAGGGATTTGAGCAATCTGGGCGCGGAAGGGGACGGTGGAGAAGAGAGATTTTGCAGGGCTAGAATTGGGGCCGCCAGATATTTCAATCCGAAACGTGGAAGCGCGAACTTATATTGTCATCGTCCTTTTTGGGGGGTGGGTGGCTGGGTGCTACGCGTCCATCCGACACACGGGATCACCCCGACGGGACTATGCTTCGGTGCCTTAAGGCACCTGCCTTTGTGTCCATGACATATGGGCCCAACAGGTGGCTGGCCCACATGTCAGTGACCCAAAGGCAGTTGCCTTTAAGGCACCGAAGCAGCGTCCACCCCGACACGACCCTGGTTTGCCTGGTGCGCCTACATTTGAGAATGCAAACGAATCTTCTTTCATTTGCAAACGAATCTGTATGTATTATCATGCCCGTGTTTTCCTTGCAATAATTAGTCATTCAAAACGAGATACTCCATCCGTTCACTTTTGTAAGTCATTTTAGACAACTTAAAATGAACTGTTTTGCACATTGTCTGAAATGTCTTCAAGGTCTTATAAAAGTGAACAGAGGGAGTACTATAAATTAATTAATGAGGTGTTATTTGAAAAAAAATCGAAACGGTACCCACACTAACGTGGATTAGAGTGTGTGTCACATAATTAGTTATTTGAATTAGAGTGTGTGTCACGTAGTTAGTTATTTGAATTAGAGTGTGTGTCACGTAGCGATCTCCAATTCTAATGTGGATTTCGCATTTCACTGTATCCACGCTACTTTTTTAATACAAATTCATATGTATATGATGAACACCATGGTAGTGAGAAAACTTTTGGATGGATTCAAACATATGACCTACAAAATAGCACAACAAACTGAGTCAATGTCAACTTTTCGAAACTTAGTATGGCACGAATTCGAAATAATTACCCGTATGCCCGGTCCTCGGTTCAAATCTTACAATGTACACCGAATTGAAACATCGATATTAAGTCTCATACTATGTACATTCAAATGTTGTTTTTAGCCCCCCCCCCCCCGCACAAACGCTACATACTTCCTGTATCGGTCAATCTTCCTCAACTAAACAACTTAGGAAGCTATCGGCTTCCAACACACGTTCATTCTTTCTCTCCATGTTTCCATCTCTAAGTCTCTCAACTACATGGGTGCGTCACGGCGGGTGGCTATCCAAAGTTTGAAAATTGGTGTACTAGAGAAGATAGAGATACAGTATATTTTTACACGCACATTTTTCCTCCGTGCCGGGACGTGGCACACCCCACCGCGGGGTTTCGGGGTCCTCACGGGTGGTGCACGCATATATTCTTCCTGACGTGGGACGCCCTACCGCGCATTTTCTGGGTCCTCCTCGGTCGTAGCGCCGAAGCAAGTAAATGAGTCGTCAAATCACGAAAGACCACCTTTCCCGCCGAGTACATCAGTGAAGCACGGTGGCTAGCTAGTTGGGCTAGTTCGACCGATTAGCTAGGCCGCCGCCACATTTGTTTTTTCACCCATTTTTTTATCTACTTGCCGGAAGGTAAATTTAAATATCCACCGCGGTGTTGCTCTAGTGTTTGGGTGCGGCAGGATTTTTAATTTTTTGATTGATGGGAGCAGGCACGGCAGCAATTAGTCACGATGACTCCGCCTGTACCCACTGCTCCCTGACGTGAGATTTCGTCGACTGGTGTTTTATCATGGTGAAAACCAAAAGATTCCCCGCTCCCTCCGCCTTCCCGTAGATTGCATTGCCTTTCAGCCATTTCGCCCCCTTTGCTTCCTCTCCCCATTGCTTCTACCTGGTGCCATGGCGGCGCAACAGATAACGGAGTCTGAGGTGAGGCTCCTGACACAGGAGCTCCATGCCAAGGATGCGGAGCTCAGGGCCAAGGACGTGGAGCTCCGTGAGCTCAAGGAGGAGAGGAGTGCCATGCTCCTCCGTTATATGCGGGAGTTCACGGAGCTTCAAAAGCGGCAGGCATCCACCACAAAGATGCTCGAGGCATCGGCGGCGTTGCTGCAGAAAGCGGGAGATACGGTAGGCCGTCAGGGGAGCCGGCTGGA
This sequence comes from Triticum urartu, assembly GCF_056163025.1. Taxonomy (NCBI): domain Eukaryota; kingdom Viridiplantae; phylum Streptophyta; class Magnoliopsida; order Poales; family Poaceae; genus Triticum; species Triticum urartu. Next base: position 435,903,293 of record NC_141879.1, on the reverse strand, counting down.
GCGCGAGTGGGCCGATCGTGACGAGGTCCAGGATCGCCTCAGCCACTTGGTGAACCAAGTTGCCATGCACGTGTTGCGACTGCGCGATGCCTACCGTCGTGCCAGCGCGACGATGCTGGCCGTCGGGCTAAACCCGTTCGACCACCCGGTCGACTTCAACGAGCTACAGCTTCCTGACCTGGTCTCCTTCTTCACGTATATCTCCGAGGAGCTGAGGCGTCTCCGCGTGATGGTGGGGGCTGAGCTGGACAAGGAGGGGTTGCGGGCTGCCGTCGCCATTGCCGGGCGAATCCTTTCAGGGCTCCGTCACCAAAATCCATTTGTGCCATTGGACGCCGTCTTTGATGAGCTGGCTCCCGTCGACCGGGAGCGGGCTCTGCGGGCGGTTGCACCCTGCATCACCAATGTCGTGCGCCTCGAGAAGCAGAGGGACTTTAGTGGTGTTTAGGCGCCCTCTGCATGGGCATGTCCATGTCTCGGCGCAACATGACCGTTGGATCAAACTCAGACGATGCAGATCAGTCACTGTAGCACAAAGCGTGTGGGTGTGTTTGCTTGCATTCTCATCTCAATATAGTTGTTTCCTCTTCGTGTATTTTTGTCAACCTACTAGTGTGGACTCATGCACCCTTCATGCACTCTGCCAAACACCCAAAAGTGGGTCGAGAAGGAAACTTTTGCTCCCATCCCGTGCACCCTTCATACACCCTGCCTAACACTATTTGTGCTTCATATGGTTCATGTTTCGTGGAGTACTGTAGCATCGTACTCTCCGTGCGCTGTGGACCTAGTTCTGTTAGCATTGATCTCACCATTCATTCTCGACAGACAGTCGAAAAAGCGGTACTATGTTACATATAGGAGTAGTTGACATGCGCACAACATCATTTGTTATCGTCATATCTTACTACACTAGCAACAAGATTGTGTAGTACTGACGTATGAACCACTGCACATGCCTAGTAGTAGGAGCACTGTGTATGTTCAAGTGGCTGCCGTGTTTCGCACTCCTCCGTCGTAAGAGTGGAAACGCTTGCTGTAATCATTTTTTTCTTCTGAAAAACAGTGGACACGCTCTACCATGCGGATCCTCCTCCAGCCATGCACTAAATTACTCACTTTCGCCGACGTGTGGAACTGCCAGCATCGAGGTCCACCAGCCATGCACTAAATTACTCTGTAGTAGAGTGACGGTAGTCTACCCCGATCGAAGCACCGCAGTAATGCCCAATGAGCCGTCAAATCACAAAACCCCCTCCTTTCCAGCAGTAAGTTGGACAGACGAAGCAACCATCATTTCACTCTTCTCTCTCAGCTTCCTCTCTACCCAACCCTCGCTTCGGCCTCATCTTGTTCCTCATTTCTTCAAGAAAACCCCGCCCTGCTTCTGCCATTGTTCTTCTCTCCCAAAGAAGGAAAGGTGAGCGCATCAATGGTGTTGATTCTGGCCAAGGCCCGGTCTTGCAACCCCGAGACTGATCCTATAACTCCCTCTCTTTTCTTCCTTTGGGTTTGTGATTATGGTTTCTTTTCTTTATTTCTTTTTGACAGTTTCTTGATGGACGCTGGAGCATCGGCCTAAGTGATGTCTATGGCTCTGGCCAAAACCGTCGAGGCTCATGGTACGAAGAAGCGCAAGCACCCCGCCGAGACTACCGCAGACAAGCTCAAAGCCATCGCCCTGTCCAAGCCCCCCTCTCCGGGATCCCTCATTAAGCAAGTCCAGGTAATATCTCTTCTTGGCGATCTTTTTCTCGATCTTGATCGTGTTTTTTCATCTAACACGCAGTACTAGTACTAGTAGTACAACTTTCTGGGTGATCTTGCATCTGATTTTTGTGTGCCAAATGACGGTTCTAAATTCCTCTTTTGACCAAAACATGCGAGAGGTTGACACTGATTTCTTATAGATTACTTTCAACTACTCCCTCTATCCCAAATTTCTTGTCTTAGATTTGTCTAGATACGGATGTATCTAATACTAAAATGTGACTTGATACATTCATATCTAGACAAATCTAAGACAAGAATTTTGGGACGGAGGGATTACTTTATGAACATCAATGCTACCTTTTAAGAGGGTATATTTGCCTCAGTAACTTGTGTTATGGATATTGCATGTAATCCCTCTGCTCTCATGCCTTTGAAGACATGTTCTAGTGTCTTTGTTCACTCATTTCTGTGCGTATATGTAGTCATATATGGAGTATAATATCAAAAATCATCTTATATTTCTGAACGGAGGTAGTAATAAAATATGGTTTTTGTTTGAATTAGAACCAGGTCCGCGGTGGAGATGAAGTTCTCAAAGTCATGCCGTGTGAACTGGAAGACCTGATGATGAGTTCTACTGCTGAACTATCCAGCTGCTCTGTCCTTGTCGCCACGTGTCCTGAACTAGTGTTTTCCTGTAGCATTGTTGTCAGGCGTGTTCTCGAGGCTGTACTTGACCACAACAATTTCCTGGCTGTGCCTTCGATTACGAAGGGTGTGGTTCTTGCAAAGCTTCCCAACAAATCTAATGCGGCATGTCTTCATCATCATGTTTATGAGTGGAAAGACCACTCTGTTAGGTTCTCCAAGGTTGACAAGATGGTGATGGTGCATGTAGACATCTCACACGAAGTCCATGGCCTAGTCAGTTATGCGGGGTTCATCCCATAGGTCAGAGTTTAGTTAGTGCAACTTTGCTTGTGTGTAGTAAGTACTATTGTTCAGTACTTGATTTGTGTTTGTGAACCCTGTATTGTTTATTAGTACTGCCGCTTTTGGTGCGTGGTCAGTCCTGAGAACGGTCTATGTTAATGTCTGTCCACTCAATTCAGTCTATATATTTTGAAGTATCCATATCATTTTTTTGTGAGGACGGTCTATCAATTATGGTTACACTCCAATATCTGTATGCATTGCAGGGTTTATCGCACCCACCAGGATTTCCAGCCCCCTGGATGTTCGGTCCATACGATTTGTCACGACCTTTGGACTGTCCTGCTTGTGGGAGTAGGTGGGGCCCCTGCATGCCACGCGTAGTTGGGCGATCAATCTTCTGTTTAGTACTTCAACGTAGTGATTTCCTGGTAAGGATTCACTCGTGTCACATCAAGTAAATCTTATTGATTTACTGTCTAAATCTTACTGATTTAATGTCATGTTTTCTTTCTTTTCATGTAATTTACTATGCAGGTTTTGCCATGTGACATTCATCACAGAATAAACCATTTGGTTTGCTCTACAATGGCTATTTTTGCAGGTTTCACTTCTTATGTCGTGTCAGTAACGAAGGCACCGTCCATCACTTATATTACTGGAAAAAATTGGATCAGTCTGTTGTCTGAGTACAAGTTGAATCCCTATGATGAACTGCAGTTTGGTTTAACAAAAACGCCACAATTAGTCCTTCTCGCGTTTAAAAGAAATGAAGAAAAAGACTGGATCACAGTCACGGATCCTAGTCAAGTTAGAAAGTTGATCATAGCAGACCAGACACGGTCGCCGCTGTCTCGCATAGATCGAGCACCGGCAGTTGCTCTAGCACTGATAGCGGCAGCAGCTCAGTCTGATCCAGTTGAGGATTGGGCACCGACCGCGTCGGCGGATCAGTCTGATCTACCGGAGGATCGGGCATCGACACCGGCACCTGCTTCGACACCGGCACCAGTTCTACAAGGAGCACCATCTCCGGCAGCAGTGGCGGCTTCGGCACCTGCACCAACACTTGCATCTGCTCCGGCCCGTGCAGTTGCACCGGCAACAGACTGGGCTGCAGTTCGCACTTCATATACCAAAGTCCTTACAAAAACCGACATGTCCACCTTCTTGGTAAGCATTGGCCGCCCAAGTGCTTCGTTCTTTTTTCTTTCCATGTTGTTTCACATGATTCACTGTGTTGATCTAACTGTTTGGGTGTGTCTTCTTATTTGCAAACAAAGAATTTCTAGAGCAACGAGGGAGTCGTTCAACAATCTGGGCGACCGCGGCCAAGTTTCTCTTACCATGCGCAGCCTTGGTGTGAATGAACCTGCTCAATATACCGTAAGTACGAAGGATGGTCGCATGATGATTGATGCTAAAGGATGGTCAAGGTTCAAATCTAAATCATATCTTGCGGTAGGGGATGATGTCAAAATCGAACTTTCTCGGCAAGGAGAGCTGGTCCAAATCAACTTTGAAATTCTTCAGTAGCAGCACGCAACTGCCGAACTGATCTTTCCTCCGAGAGATTTTGATGTAATAATCTGGCATGGTGAAACAAGTGTCCTGTGTGTATAAGTAGTACGACAACATTATTTATCACATGGTATATCATTGATAGAATTGCAACTCTGATTGCTGGTTAGGAACTGTCGTTCGATTTCATTCCAACAGCTGCCGTGCTTTATTCAATTTTGTGTATTTGCCTGTCAAAAATATATTTATGTGTAACTAGTTACTCCTGTCTTTCTACTTCCTTTCGCTGATATGTGGGGCAACTGGCAACGGGGTCCACGTGCCATATGCACAAATTAGAGTGCACAACTTCATGGTAGACACACCCCGGTCGTAGCGCCGCAGTAATGCCCAATGAGCCGTCAAATCACAACCCCCCCCCTTTCCAGCTTTAGCAGTAAGTTGGACGGACGAAGCGGCAATATTTCACTGGGCATGAATCCCCTTCTCCCTCATCTGCTTGTTCAGAGAAAACCCCCTCTCGACGATTGCATAGGGTTTTCTCATGGAGAACCAGGTACAAATTCTTCATCCATCCCCGATAAACCCAAGTCCCTTGGTCGCAGTTAATCCTTGGATGGCAGCCGCCGCCGTTGATGCATTTTTCTTCCTACTGAATCTAGTGTGTTTCATTTGCAGTGCCCAAAGTGCGAGTACCCTACAGGTTTCTGCACCCTCGGCGAGACGCCACACTTGTTCCTTCTCATCCTAACACAGCATTTTGAAACGCGCACAGTATGTTCCTAAAATCCTCTTTTCTATCCGGGAGGGTGGGGTTTTTTTGAACATGCTGTGTTCTCATATTATTTTTCCTGCAGTGTATTATTTTCTCTGCCAGAACACATGTACTCAAGATGCCCGGCCTTGCCATAACTGAATACACTAGTTTAATGGTTACAGTGAAGACAAGCCATGGATATAAGTTCCGAGTTGGGTTCATGAATCAAGAAGATCGCTGATTTTTTTATGGCCGAACTTGGATAAACTTTCTCAAGTGTTACAGACTGAAAGTTGGCGCACGAATGTTGATGGAAATAGCAGAACCATGTTAGTTTTGTATGGTCTCATCTTCACTGCGATCTTCCACCCCGACATCGTTCCAATTGTTCATCCATGTTAGTTTTGTATCTGGTTCTTGCTTGTTGCCTCGATTACTTCTTAATCCACCTATTCTGTCTAACTAATCACAATTTAACTTTAGAAGTAGCAACGAATCTCTCACGAAGATGCTACTTCTAACTAATATTTTCTTATAATTGGTGGCACGTGTAGGTTTTTTCAGAGTTAAGAAGTCTGCTCGTTTGTTACTCTGTAATGACTCGGCTGTTACTAATGGCATTGAAGTTGACTGGATCGACATCCACAAGTTCCTACACTTTATTGATCGTCTTGAGGTCCTTGTGGGGCATTTCAATGGTGGAAGGCCACGTGGGATATGTGTGCCACTGCTGCACTCGTTGAACAGGTCCAACTATGTCGAGAAACTTATGGTACGAGCTGTTTTCTGTTATATATGTTGTTCATAAACTATTGCTTATACACAGTTTTACAACTATGATCTTCTTGAAACAGGAACTGCCAAGTTCTATTGTTCCTATACAGATGCCTGACCATGGTCGGGTCAGACTTGCGCTTGGTCACAACATGATGTTTATGTCGACCTACTCAATTCCCCTTGGTGGTGAAAAGATACTTATTCATGGGTGGTCTCAAATAATGAAGGCCCGTCCATCTTGGAGAATAGGACAGAAGATTATGTTCATGCTTTTCCATGGCTCTAAAGCGAATATCCTGTTTATTGACCACGTTGTGAGATGAAGCCGCTTTCAGAAGGTTGTGGATGCATGGGGTGGCGCCTGGGCCTTGTCCTGGGGCTTGGCGGCCTCACCCTTGGTTAACTGTAGGCAAAGTAGCACTGTTCGAGGCGTGCTTTGTACGGTTGAACCTGTATAAGTACTCATACTGCTTTCAGCTTTGGTTGTTAAGTGCCCCTGCTGGTTTCAGTTAAGGTTGTTAAGTACTCCTGCTGCTTTTACAGTCTGTCGTGTTTCTTCAGTCCTGTCTTCCTCCAGCCACCAAAACCAAACCAGCGCCGGCGGGGCCGCCTGCTTCCGCCTCCCACGGCTGGCTGTGCCTCAGCACACGCATCGCCGCCCCACCGTCTCCTAAATCGTTAACGCCGACGTCCTCCGCGCGCTTTGTTGCGCTCGCCGCGGCGCCGCCCTCTCACATTGTCAACATGGTCAACAAACAACAGGAATCAGCAGAAGTACGTGGAGAGGATGACAGTAGGGGCCCACCACGTCAGCGTATGGAAAAATAAAATGCTTCCTCCTAGTGTTTTCCTGACATCTGGGACCCATGACATTGTGAGCGTATATAGTCAATAGACAAGAGAACGGCACAAGTTCGGCTGACACCTGGGACGTAGCTACTCGAGCAATATTTTTTTGTTTGGTATTGTTGAGACGAAGTAGGGTTTGAACTGGGCTGTGGCCCGTCTAGCCCAGGCTTATATTTTATGTTCACCATGTGACCAGCCCAGCTATTTTTTCTTTGTGAAAATGAGCCCAGTTTATTTTTTTCTAAAGAATACCCAATCTAGGCCTACTTATTTTTCTACACCCTGATGGGCTGCAACTCTTTCCAGATGCCTGCAAATCTTGAAAGTAATATGAAATGGGTTGTAAATATAAAAACAGATGACAAATTGGCAATTACTTTATAATTTCTGAACTTTATTACATTTTCAGATTCCTATTTCACTGGGCATTAACCTAATTTAAATATATCTTCAAAGTACTTTAAATCTGGCTGGACATTTTGGTATTAAAAATAGTTTGGAACCCACAGAAATATGCGAAATTGGCCCTGGCCAACCAAAAAAAATGACTGTAATAAATTGCATAAGAAGTTGCCATGAGCTATATATAAATTATTAAAAAAAAGAGGGAGTGGTTTGACTTGTGGGCCTGTTTAGTTGACGCATATGCAAGATTTTTTTAGTTATTATATACGTCAACAAACAATTCTAGAAGACGTAACCATTGGATGTCAATCCAACGGCCGTCGTGTTTCTTCAATCTCTGATCTTCTTGATCCAGCCTCCAAAGCAGTGCGGGCGGGACCGCCTACTCCCGCCTCCCGTGGCCGGCTGTGCTGCCGCGTAGGCATCAGCGCCCCTACTACTCCCACCGCTGGCCAGGGCATCCCTCTACTCACCCACACCCCCTGTTATTCTGCGGCGACGGCAGCCTCACACCGCAGCTGGACCGGTGAACGCTCGTACTCCTCTCCGCACGGGCATCCACTGCAGCGTCTTCCCCGGCTCCGCGTCATCCCCTTCCTATGCCTCGCCGTCGTCCACCGCCGTGGTTCTCTCGGCGCGGCGTGGTCAATGTGGTCAACGACCGACTTCCATTGGAAGAGTACTGCACGTGGAGAGGCTGACAGCTGGGTCCACGGCAGCCGCAAGGAAGTGCCTCCTTATTACACGGAAAATAATTATTCCTCCAGCTAACAGCGGGGATCCACCGGACGGGCCACCGGTATTTTCCCCCTGACTGCCGGGACCCACCGGACGAGCCACCGTATTTCGCGAAAAAACGTTCCCCCCGCTGTCAGCTCGGACCCACCGGAAGTGCCTCCTTATTACGCACAAAAAATGAATACCCCTCGGCTAGCTGGGACCCACCTTGGTGGGAGGCTGACTTGTGGGACTACTAAGTTGACGAGGACGAAGGGCTTTGTCAACTTAGTCAATATGAACAATTCTAGCTCCAGTGACCGTACGATGTCCATCCAACGGCCGTAGTGCTTCTTCAACCTCAGGTCTTCTTGCTCTAGCCGCCCAAAGCAGCGCCGGTCGTGCCGCATGCTCCTGCCTCCCGTGGTCGGCTATTCTTCTGCGGAGGCCTCACCGCCCCCTACTATTCCCACCGCTGGCCAGGCCTTGCGGCGACGGCAGCCTCACACCGCAGCCGAACCAGTGAACCCTCGTACTCCTCTTTGCGCGGGCTTCCACTGCCGCCTCTTCCCTGGCTCCGTGTCGTCCCCTTCCTATGCCTCGCCGTCGTCCACCGCCGTGGTGCTCTCGTCGCGCCGTGGTCAATGTGGTCAACGACCGACTTCCATCGAAAGAGTACTGTGCGTGGAGACGCTGACAGCTGGGTCCACGGCCACAGCAAGGAAGTGCCTCCTTATTACACGCAAAATAATTATTCCTCCACCTGACAGCAGGGACCCACCAGACGGGCCACCGTATTTCACGAAAAAAACGTTTGCCCCTGACTGCTGGGACCCACCAGCTACATCTTTGCACGCAAGGAAGTGCCTGACAGTTGGGACCCACCTGGTCGAAGCATACGTAGCGTTGTCATTCTGGTCGCGAACGTGTACGTACATATATACTGGTCGATGTAGAGGCGTGCACATGTCGTAGTAGAGGTGCGCACGTAGCATGTACACGTATGTACATCGGCCAGGGTGCAAGAAAGAAAATACGACCACGTATGTGTACATACGGGCGGGGTCTCGAACGCCTACTCGCGCATACGTACGGCCAGGGCTCGTGTACATGGCTGGGTCAGAACGGAGAAACAACGTCGTCGTCCTGTTCATGGGGAGGCAGCAGAATGCGTCGTGTTCATGGGGAGGCAATGGAATGTGTCGTGTTCATGGGGAGGCAACGGAATGCGTCATGTTCATGGGGAGGCAACGGAATGCGTCGTGTTCATCGGGAGGGTTTGGACGGAATAGGCGATGGAAACAAGGCCTGGCATTCCGCAGAACACAGGAAATGGCCTTGTGTTCGACCGGCCACGTTCGAAACAAGATCATGTTCATCGGGAGGGGTCTGGTGTACCGCAAAACGGAGGAAACGGACCTCCTACGGTCGAAACGGGGGTCCTGTTGATCGGGAGTGGTGTGGTGTACCGCAAAACGGACGAAACGGACTTGTGTTGGAGCGCTACGGTCGAAACGGGGGTCCTGTTCATCGGGAGGGGTGTGGCGTACCGCAAAACGGGACTCCACGGGATACTGTTCATCTCCACCGTTGACCCCCTCCAACCTCCACGAGCTACTGTTCATCCACAGTCGACCTCCTCCAGCCTCCACCTACGACTGTTCATCCACGGGCTCCTGTTCATCCAGCCTCCACCACGCGCTACTCCACCGGCTACTGTTCAACCAGCCCTCTCCACGGGCTCCTGTTCAACCACCCCTCCATGGGCTACTGTTCATCCTGCCCTCCACCATCTACTGTTCATCCTGCCCTCCACGGGGTGGTCCTGTTCATCTAGCCCTCCACGGGGTCCTGTTCATCCAGCCCCAACCGACTTGATCGATCGGGGTCCAGTTCATCCAGAGGCAACACCACGGGGTCCTGTTCATCCACCCCATCGGGAACTGTTCATCCACCCCCCCCCCCGCAACGCTCACTGTTCATGGAGAGGCAGCATCGATTGGCTTCAGTTAGCAGCAGTAGCGAAGGAATCGCTCGATCGGGTTCAGTTAACAGCCATCGATCGATCGCTCGGGTTCAGTAACGCGTAGCCTGCAGTGCAATCGCTCGGGTTCAGTTAGAGCCCAACGCCTCGCTCGGGTTTAGTTAGATCCAACGCCTCGCACACACGCGCGTACGTGTACGAGAGAAGCGCGCATCGCTCGGCCCCCGACCTCCCACTGTAACTGGGAACTCCCCGAAATTTTCCTCGCCCTCGCTTCTACCACTGTTTTTCCCGTCATGGACGGCCCAAAGAATGCCATGCAGCTACGTCTCCGGCCCGCCCAGGACAAAAAGCCCATTTTCTATCATGATTTTTTTTCATAGAAGTAGGAGCCCACCACATCTATGATGATATCGGGTTTTGTCACAATTATCGTCATAGAAGTGTCATATGTATGATAGAAAAAAATTCCTTCGGCCCAAAATGTCACGGATGTGTCTTTTTTTGTAGTGAGAGCAAATGACAAACTACTCCAAAAGATATAAGTGGAGATCAATGAGTAGTCAAATAATTATGTAACTATATGAAGACTCCTTCTCATAAATAAAATTTCAGATCTTAAGTACCTTATTAAAACACAAAGCAAAAAAATGACATTGCAAGGATATCACATATCATGTGAAGAAGCAAAAACTTAGGCTCAACCGAGGCTAACCGATAATTGTTGATGAAGAAAGGTGGGATGCCTACCAGGGCATCCCCAAGCTTAGATGCTTGAGACTTCTTGAAATATTAATTAGGGATGCCTTGGGCATCCCCAAGCTTGAGCTTATGTGTCTCCTTAATTCCTCTCATATCATAGTTTCCTGGAATCTTAAAAACTTCATGCACACAAAAATCAACAAGAACTCGTGAGATAATTAGTATAAATCAACGCAAAACCTTATCATTCTCTAGTGTAGAAAATCACTAAAAATTATAATTTGACATTGCATACTAAATGTCTCTGCATATTTAATAGTCCTATCCTTAAATAGAATCATTAAACAAGCAAACATATGCAAACAATGCAAACATAACAACAATCTGTCTAAACAGGATAGTCTGTAAAGAATGCAAGAGGAATCATACTTCTTTAACTCCAAAAATTCTGAAAAATTACCACACTGTATATAATTTATTTTTACTCATTGTGTAAAAATTTCAAGATTTTATCATGTTCTGACTATTCACAAATATTCAAAACATAATAGCAAACTTTCTGTTTTTAAAACAACAACATATAGACTTGAAAAATAAGCATGGTAAAGGCCATACTTGACCTTTTTATTGAACTAAATGATGCAAAACATTACTCTAAATGGCAGCAATAAAATCCTAATAAAAAAATGAACCTCCAAGCAAAACTCATATAATTTGGTGAATAAAAATATAGCCTCAAGTAAAGTTACCGATAAACAAAGAAGAAAGATGGGATGCCTTCCGGGGCATCCACAAGCTTAGATGCTTGGTTGTCCTTGAATATTACCTTGGGGTGCCTTGGGCATCCCCAATCTTAGGCTCTTGCCACTCCTTATTATGTAGTCCATCGAATCTTTACCCAAAACTTGAAAACTTCACAACACAAAACTTAACAGAAAACTCGTAAGCACCGTTAGTAGAAGAAAGCAAATCACCACTTAGGTACCGCCAAGACAAGATTCATAATTTTTCTCACATGATGCCTACTGTTCCCTAACATTTCTACAATTTATATTAAGCAATATAAGCCATAGAAACTAGAAAACAAGCAAACTATGCATCAAAAATAGAATCTATCAAAAACAGGACAGTCTGTAGTAATCTGTAGCTCTCGAATACTTTTATAACTCCAAAAATTCTAAAAAATTAGGACAACCTGAGAAATTTGTTCATTAATCTTCTGCAAAAAGAATCATTATTTTATCATGCTTCTGTTAAAAATGAGAATTGTTTTCCTGAGTGCAAAAGTTTCTATTTTTCAGCAAGATCAAATCAACTATCACCATAGATCATCCCAAAGGTCTTACTTGGCACTTTATTGAAACAAAATCTATAGAACATGATTACTACAGTAGGTTAATCATGTGAACACACAAAAACAGTAGGTAAGGGTGTTGGGTTGTCTCCCAACAAGCGCTTTTCTTTAATGCCTTTCTAGCTAGGCATGATAATTTCAATGATGCTCACATAAAAGATAAGAATTGAAACATAACAGGAGTGTCGGTTTTCGGGTTTCGGCAGACCCTTGAGGTTCGAACACTGGGGTGCGCGTGGAGATTTCGCCTCCTACCTACCTGCACCCCTCCGCCTTGCTAGGATCTGAACTAAGGAAAGAACAACGCAAGAGACACAGGGTTTATACTGGTTCGGGCCACCGTTGTGGTGTAATACCCTACTCCAGTGTGTGGTGTGGTGGATTGCCTCTTGGGCTGATGATGATGAACAATACAAGGAAGAACAGCCTCGCGAGGGTCTGTTCTTGGCTAGGGTGATGAACTAATCGGAGGAGCTCAGTCACCTTTCTCTCTCTCTCTTTCTGATCTTCTCTCTTTCTCTCTTTCCCTGCCTCTGCCTACTCTCCGTCTTGTCCCCTTGCTCTGTGGGTGGCTGGTCCTATTTATAGAGGCCCTGGTCCTCTTCCCAAATATCGAGCGGTAAGGGAGCCAACAATGGCGGGCTAATTTGAAGGGGGACAGCTAGTATCAACTATCTTGACAAAAGTAGTCTTCGCCTGCGCAAAGCTCTGGTGATGATGCCGTCTTGGGCTCCACGGTGACCTCCGTCTCGTAGTCCTCCTGGTCTTGGTCTCGTTGCACCGAAATGGCAACCTTTGCCTGATGCCTTGGTACTCCGCGGCTGCGCTTGCCCCCTTTGCACCAAAGGGGAAGGGAGGGCGCTGCGCGGGCTGGCACCCGCCTGGCACCCCCGGTCGTCATGGCTTGCATCACGGGCACCTCGTGAGGTACCCCACCTTGATCTCTCTGCCTCCTCGTGAGCCATCCTGACGAGGACGCGCCTGAGGTAGCTCCGCGTCGTCCACCCCGCGAGGCTTGGCCCCTCGCGAGGGTCTTGGGTTTGTGTTGGTGAAGATGGGCCGCGCTGGGCCCCCCTTTGAGCCATGCCGCAGGCCGCAGGCAGGCAAGTCTGGGGACCCCCGTTCCCAGAACGCCGACAGTAGCCCCTGGGCCCAAGGCGCGCCCGGACTTGGCCGTGCAGGGAGGCGGAAGGGCAAGGGCGAAGCTCCACGGGCCCCAACAGCCTGCGGCCTTGGGCGCCGCATGGCGGTTGACTAGACGTGGGCACCCTAGCAACCGCGCGAGTTGATAAAGGAGCGGCATCCACCTAGGCTTTGCTTCTTGCTTTCCCCGGTTGCTGCTCAGATCCCCTTTCTTGCGCCTCTCCTTCCTTCCTCCAAAATTTCCAGATCCACTCCGACCGTGTGACCTAGGAAGTCATGGCGCCTCGTCAGCCCCCGGCCGTAGCTTGGTACTCGTTTGCCCTGGATCCGCCGAATGTGTCGGAGGCGAGCCTCGCCCGGTTGCGCCGGATGGAGACGGCGCGGGGCGTCAACGGGGCGAAGGTGTTCAAAGCTGGCTCCGCCACCCCTGAGGGTCAAGGGAGCACCTTCTATCCGCTCTTCGTAAGTGCCATTGCTGCTGGCTTGGTGCCTCCCTTCTCCGAGTTTTTCTTCTCTGTCCTCCGCCACTATAAGCTACAAGCCCTGCATCTCCACCCCAACTCCGTCCTTCTCCTGGCGATCTTCGCCTATTACTGCGAGGCTCACGTAGGGGTGCAGCCTTCAGTGGCCTTGCTGCGCCACTACTTCTACCTCCGGATCTCTCATGGTACTGCTTCCATGTGCGCGAGCTTCGTCGCGTACGGTGGTGCCATTGCCATTTCGAACCCCGAGAAAAGGATTGAGGGCTTCAGGAGCAAGTGGGTCTTGGTGGATGCTGGGCGCATCCACCTTCGGCTGATCTTGCCCACGGAGCAGCCCACGAGCTCCAGCGATTGGGGTCGAGTGGAGCTCACGGACCCCCGAGCGAAGCTGATGTTGGAGAAGATGGACGCGGATCTGAGGCTGGCCAACATGGCGGCGGCGAAGCTGACCGGCGCGTTGCTGCTGAGGGAATTCCTGGAGCACCAGCTGGCTCCGCTTCGGCAGTACTCACTTCCGATGTGGAGGCCCCGTCCGAGCCCCGCGGCCTTAGCCGACGGAGATCTGGCTGCTGTCCTCAAATCTTTGGTCGGGGGCGATGTGGCGAGGTTGGCGGGCGCTCCTACGCCCTTGTTCCTCCGCGACGACTGGGAGCAGGTAGTGGGGTCCATGCCCGTCTTCAACGGGGATGGGCCCGTGCCCATGGAAACTCCCGAGGAACCGGTGGATGTGCCCTCCGACGACTCCAGCAAAGAGGAGGAAGGAGGGGAGCGGGGAAAAGGGCCTGACTCTGAGGCGACTGACGAAGAGTCGAGGGCTCCCCTCCCCGGCGCGGGCCCCGCGTTCTCCGCCTCTCTCTGAGCGATGACGATGAGGATGACGACGAAGATGACGACGAGGACAACGATGAGCAGGACGGCGGGAGCTCGCCCCTGATCCCTAAGAAGGACAGGACCGGGCTGATCTCCCGCGGGTCTGCCCCGGCCTCGGGGCGGACCGCAGGCGCACCTTCCGCCTCCAAGCTTCCTGAGGTTGACCCTTCCAGCCGGCTTTCAGGCTTCAAATTTGGCCGGAGGCCACTTGAGCTCACTGGCGATGACCCGTAAGTACTCGATTCTTGTTTTTATCTCTTGCTCTGCTTCTGAAGCTTGACGTCCGCATCTCTTGGATAGGCTGACGCCCGCCGCAAAGAAGCCGAAGGGGGCTCCCGAGGTTCCATCCGTGGCAGCGCTTCTGCCTGCGAAGGAGGGTGACCGCGACGCACAGGCTTCTCCCGCCCGGTCGTCCGCACGAGGCTTGGCTGAGCCGGCTGGGGTGAGCTCAGCCCCCACGGCCCAAGTGGCTCCCAAGGTGCTCTTGCCTGCCGCCGCCACTTCAGCTGTCGGGGCGCGGCAGACTCCGCCTCAGGATGCTGTGGCCGCGCTGCCGTCTTCTCCTCCTACTCCACTGGCTGCTGTCTCTCCGACTCCTTCGGCCGTTCTGGATCGTGCTGTTGCTGAGCTGGACCGACTGCGTCAGGATCTTCTTGGTGCCGACCCCCGCTTGGTGGCCGGGCGCTTGGAGCTGGCTTCAGGATGGGTTTGCTCCGACGCTTCGATTCGGGCGGCGCTGGTTCAGGCATCGACGGCATGCGACGAGGAGAAGCAGGCCGTCCTTGAGGCGAAGGCTGCTCGCGATGCAGCCCTGGGGGAGGTGGTCGACGTCCGTGGTCGTTGTGAGACGCTGGAGGGCGAACTGCAAGGTCTGCGGGACCAGCTCGCGAACGAGGTCCGCCTTCGCCAAAAGCAGGAAGAAGGCGTGAAGGCTCGCGAGGCGGCTCTCAAGGAGAGGGAGGTCAAGCTCAAGAAACGCCGCGACCGCCTAGGCGCGCTAGAGCAGGAGTTGGGGGCGAGGAAGGACAAGCTGGACAACGAGGCCCTGGTTCTTGCCGAGGACCGCGTGGCCTTCGCGGAGATGGAGGCGAGGGCTCGCTCCTCACTAAGGACGCTTTACGACAGCGGCTTGGAGAGCCCACTGGCCGGCGCCGAGGACGGCCCCGCCAAGCTGCTTCCCTTCCTGGTTCACGCTCTTGAAGATGTCTCCCTTGGCCTTGGCCCCGCGGCCGAGGCCAAGGCGCGTGTCCTGTCTTCTGCAGCAATGACGCGGGTCCTCACCCACATCTACCTTCGTGATCCCGGTGTCGACCTTGACAGCCTGCTGGAGCCAGTGAGCGGCGAGCGTGCCGCTGCCGCTGCCGAGGCCGTGAAGGGTCGCGCAGAGGCCCTGTTGGGGAAGTTCTGGGCCTTCAGCACCAAGCCGAAGCAAGGCGCCGCCAACCCCACCGCTCCGTGAGGCGTACTCAATCCACGCTGCTCCATCGCCGACAAGTGACTCCGTCGCGGCTCCTGTCCTGCCTTTAATTCCTGCACATGTATCATGCCTCGGGGAGGCGTTTGAACTTGCGTTTGGCATCGAGATAATAGTGTGGACTGTAATATTTGCTTTTGAACTTCTTGAAATTTGCGCCGTTCCTTCCTACTTGCTTATGTTCTACGCTGGCAGAGCCCGGCCGCGCGCATGCCTCACCCAGCGTTGGTCCCGACCGGAAACCAGGACGGGCCAAGGAGTGAGGGGCCACGTGACAAGTTAGGCTCCTGAGTCGCGATCCTCAGGAGTCCCCCTTGGCGCATGAACAGCAAGTAGGGAGGTGTGATGCGGGTGGATCTACCGTTCTACGTCTGCAGGGCCCGGCCGCGCGCATGCCTCACCCACCGATGGTCCCGACCGGAAACCAGGACGGGGCCACGGAGTGAGGGGCCACATGACCAGTTAGGCTCCTGAGTCGCGATGCTCAGGAGTCCCCCTTGACGCTCAAACGGCCTTCGTACCTTGGCTCCGCTCGGGGAGAGACGTGTGACGAACCAGGCCCGGGGGGACCTGGCTGAGCGGCGTGCGTCTGGGTGTGACCCAGGCGCAGCCCCCGTGCCCAGCCCCCTCGCGCGGCACTCCCG
Organism: Triticum urartu; assembly: GCF_056163025.1. Classification (NCBI taxonomy): domain Eukaryota; kingdom Viridiplantae; phylum Streptophyta; class Magnoliopsida; order Poales; family Poaceae; genus Triticum; species Triticum urartu. The sequence continues at coordinate 435,886,968 of NC_141879.1, read as the reverse complement.
AGGGGAGGAGTTACGATGAGGCTAGACACTGAGCTCTGGGCTCCCTGAGGTTGGTGTGGCCCGGGGGCCACCCTCAGTTGTTTATCACCAGCGCGGAGCATAGTGCTACCGTATGTGTACGGGCATAGCCGCTCCTCGGCAGTGTCGTCAGCCAGCACGGAGCATGGTGCTTCCACTGGTACGTGGGAGGGGGCCCCCTCCGGGAGGAGCCCCCGGGGCATGTACAGCCCCGCCCTGACACGTGGCTGGCACGGTAGGGCCTGGCGAGGTGTATCTAGGCACCCGTGAGCCAGCGCGGGACTCACGGGGCCCTACCTCTAGGCGGGTTGCGCCTGGCACTGGGCCTTATCTTGTGATGTGTCCCTGCAAATTTGGTTAGACGTCGGCACTCTACGTCCTCGGGTCCCGGCCCTCGAGCTAGTCGCAGCCGTCGCTGGTATGCCAGGTCGCGATTGCCATGGACAAGGCCAGAGGGTGAGGGCTGGAGAGCCAGTAAGAGCCCTGAGTCGTGATGCTCAGGTACCCCCCCTTTAACGTGCAAGTGGTCGTCATGGAGAAGAAGAGGTGCCGTGGACCGGCATAAAATAATCAAGCATGGTGGGTCTAACGCATAATCGGAAATAAATGCAAATGGGATACATGCCGCTGGGCCTGGCCTGAGCAGCTTGGGGATCATGCGGCCCGAGGGGCGCCCCCAACAAGGTAGGCTAACATGGAATAAAAAGGGATACACGCCGCAGGGACAGACCCACGCGGCCTGGGAATAATGCAGCCCTGGGGGGCGCTCCCAGCTGGAAATAAAACTCGAAAGATGTCACCTGACGATGTTAAAGACGAAGGAGCGTTGATGTAGCAGGCTCGGTGGGCTGCGGGAGCCGATCCTCACGAGCCCCCAGGCCCAGGGGCCTCGGGAGGCTCCGGAGGCGCTGGCGGCTCCTCACGGGCCATCTCCATCCCTGCCAGGGCTGTGGAACGCCTGGCCTCTCATGCCCCCATGATGCCCCTCATGAGGCGCTGGTACATGTCAGCTGCGTTCGGCAAGCCGTAAGGCATGCGAACGTAGCAGTGGGGTTGGCCTCCGCAGCTCCCCACTCGCGAGGGCCAGAGGCGCTCCAGAGAGGCGACTCAGTTGAGCCCTGGTATGTCGACGCAGACGCGCAGCCCACCATCCTCGCCTGGATGGGGAGCCACTGCGGGTAGGCGGCGGCCGCCCTTCATGACTCTTGACTCCTGTAGCTCCTGAATGGCCTTGCTGACGAACTCCTGGGGGTCTGGGTCTCCTTGCCTTGCTCCTTCTTGAGGGAAACGTGCTTCGAAACACGCCTCTAGGTGGTGCCCAAGCGCCTCCCTCGTGACCCTGGCTAGGTCGGTGGCCCTCCAGGGGAGAGCCCCCGAGCCCTGCCTGAGGAGGGCGCCGGGCGCGCTTTCCTATGCGATGGAAGGAGGTTCCCCCTGGGCAAGCGCGGGCCCAGAGGGGCCTGCCTCCTGAGTAGTCGGGCCGGACGATGTCTTCTTCTTCTTAGGGGCGGTCTCGGGAGGCCTCCTGCCTCCACGATCCGGGTCTTCCAGTGACGCGGCCTGAAAGGCTCGTTCCAGGGAACACACCGTGTCCTTTTCTTCACATGGAACCGTGATGACTCCGCCGCTTCCTGGCATCTTGAGGACGTTGTAGCCGTGGTGAGTTACGGCCATGAACTTGGCCAGCACTGGGTACCCAAGGATGGTGTTGTACGGCAGGCGAATGTGAGCGATGTCGAAGTCAATGAGCTCGGTGCGGTAGTTGTCGCGTGCCCCGAAGGTGACAGGGAGGCGAACCTGCCCAATCGGGACCGTGGAGCTGTCGGTGATACCGGAGAAAGGCTTGGTTGGCTGAAGCTGGCTGTAGGGCACTTGGAGGTTGTTGAATGTTTCCACGGACAGGACGTTGAGCCCTGCACCGCCATCGATGAGGGTCTTGGTGACCACCACCTTGCTGATGATTGGGGAACAAAGCATCGGGAGAACTCCGGCTGTAGCCGCACACTTGAGATGATCTGCTGAGCTGAACATGATGGCGCATGCCGACCACCTGAGAGGGCGCGTGGCTTCGAGCCTGGGGAGGACTGCGTTCACTTCGCGGGCGAACTGCTTGAAGATGCGCTGAGAGGCTGGGGCTTGCGCCCTGCCCAGGATGCAGGCGATCGCGCGGGGCTCCTGGAAGCCCCCAGCCCCCTCGTCCTGGTGGCGGTCCTCGTTTCTCCTTGGCTGCGGCGGCAGCGGTGGGAGGCCTGCGTTGCCTTGCGGGCGATCCTCGCGAGGCTGATCCCTCCAGTCTCCCTCGCGAGGCTGATCTCTCCAGCCTCCCTCGCGAGGCGGGTCTTGCCAGCGATCCTCGCGAGGTTGATCGCGCCACCCTTGGCGCGGGCCACGGTCTTCCCAGCGTCCTGTGTTCCTTCCTCCTCCTCGGCCGTGGCCCCGGTCACTACGGTCAGGGCGACGGCCGATCCTTCCTTCTCGCACGGCTCGGAGCTCTTGACATTCGTTGGTGTTGTGGGTGTGGAGGCCGTGGTACACACAGTACCGGCTGCCCTTGGAAGGTTCAGGCTGATCTCTGCCCCGCTTGGTGTCTGGTTCTGCCGCGAGCATGGCAGCCCCCTTGCGCTTCACGTCCTTGGCCTTGGGCTTCTTCTCTTCTGGGTCTGCGGCAGGTAGCTCGAGGAGGGAGAGACGCCCTTCCTCGGCCCTGGCGCACTTGGTTGCCAGGTTGAACAGCTCCAGGGAAGTGCATAGGTCTTCATGCATCGCCAGCTCCTCCTTCATCTTGACGTCGCGCACGCCGTCGGAGAAGGCCGAGATGATGGCCTCCTCAGTCACCTTGGGAATCTTGAGGCGCGCGTTGTTGAAGCGCTGGATGTACTTCTGCAGGGTCTCCCCGGGCTGTTGCTTGATGCGGCGCATGTCGCTCACGGCGGGTGGCCGGCCGCGAGTGCCTTGGAAGTTTGCGATGAAGCGGGTGCGCATCTCGTCCCGGGAGGAGATTGTGCCTGGAGCCAGGTTCAGGAGCCAAGTATGGGCCCCGTCCTTGAGTGCCATGGGGAACCAGTTCACCATGACCTTCTCGTCTCCGTTGGCATCTTCGATGCCCAGCTCGTAGAGCTGGAGGAACTCCGCAGGGTCAGCCGTGTCGTCGTAGTGAGGAGGCAGGTCTGGCTTGAACTTGCCGGGCCACGCGACGTTGCGTAGCTCGGCAGTGAAGGCGCGGCAGCCTGCTGTGGCCACGGGAGGCCTTGGATGACGGGGAACTTGGTCTTGCATGTCCCCACGCATTGCAGCTGGGAGCAGTGCGGGGTCTTGACGCGCGGGAGCAGGAGCATGGTCGCGACGTGCTGGAGCAGGGAGCGCCCGGGCAGCTTCTTGCGGGCGAGGGACTTCTTGACAACTCTGCTCTTGCTGCGCTGGCGCCTAACGGAGCGGGTTCTGCCCAGGGGCCACGCGCCTTGGAGCCATGGCGCCTTCCTGAGGAGGAGGCGGCCAGGGTGCCGCCGGAGCTTCACTGCCCGCGCGGGGCGGGGTGCGGTGCAGCGGAACGGACGGCGCAGGAGAGCCCCCTGCGGCACGGACAAGCTCGGCGACGCGGTCGAGCCATTCTTCGTAGACGTCGTCGATGGGACGGTAGCGCAGGAGCTCGTTCGCCGCGATGAGTGCAGCCCGAGCCTCCATGGGCGCGCGGAGCGCGCGGGATGAAGAACCAGCTGGGGTGAGCGAGGGAGTTGCAGTGCGGCCGTCTTGCCGCACGGACGGATGCTGGGACGACGCTTGATGCTCATCCCCCGCCGGGCCGGTGGCAGCGTTGACGGCAGGTGACGGGGAACGGCGAGGTCGCCCGGCGACAGGGGCCGTCTGGGTGACGCGGGAAGCGAGCGCGGCCCGGCGCTTGGCGCGGGCCTGACGAGCGTCAGGCATGGGCGTGATGGTCGGAGGAGAACGGGGTGGTGGAAGACGAATCCCGGCGCACCCCTACCTGGCGCGCCAAATGTCGGATTTCGGGTTCCGGCAGACCCTTGAGGTTCGAACACTGGGGTGCGCGTGGAGATTTCGCCTCCTACCTACCTGCACCCCTCCGCCTTGCTAGGATCTGAACTAAGGAAAGAACAACGCAAGAGACACAGGGTTTATACTGGTTCAGGCCACCGTTGTGGTGTAATACCCTACTCCAGTGTGTGGTGTGGTGGATTGCCTCTTGGGCTGATGATGATGAACAATACAAGGAAGAGCAGCCTCGCGAGGGTGTGTTCTTGGCTGGGGTGATGAACTACTGGGAGGAGTTCAGTCACCTTTCTCTTTCTCTCTTTCTGATCTTCTCTCTTTCTCTCTTTCCCTGCCTCTGCCTACTCTCCGTCTTGTCCCCTTGCTCTCTGGGTGGCTGGTCCTATTTATAGAGGCCCTGGTCCTCTTCCCAAATATCGAGTGGGAAGGGAGCCAACAATGGCGGGCTAATTTGAAGGGGGATAGCTAGTATCAACTATCCTGACAAAAGTAGTCTTCGCCTGCGCAAAGCTCTAGTGATGACGTCGTCTTGGGCTCCACGGTGACCTCCGTCTCGTAGTCCTCCTGGTCTTGGTCTCGTTGCACCGAAATGGCAACCTTTGCCTGATACCTCGGTACTCTGCGGCTGCACTTGCCCCCTTTGCACCAAAGGGGAAGGGAGGGCGCTGCGCGGGCTGGCACCCGCCTAGCACCCCTGGTCGTCATGGCTTGCGTCACGGGCACCTCGTGAGGTACCCCACCTTGATCTCTCCACCTCCTCGTGAGCCAGCCTGACGAGGCCGCGCCTGAGGAAGCTCCGCGTCATCCGCCCCGCGAGGCTTGGCCCCTCGCGAGGGTCTTGGGTTTGTGTTGGTGAAGATGGGCCGCGCTGGGGCCCCCTTTGAGCCACGCCGCAGGCCACAGGCAGGCAAGTCTGGGGACCCCCATTCCTACAACGCCGACAAGGAGCATCATGAAGCATATGACAAGCACATTTAAGTCTAACCCACTTCCTATGCATAGGGATTTTGTGAGCAAAAAACTTGTGGGAACAAAAATCAACTTGCATAGGAAGGTAAAACAAGGATAACTTCAAGATTTTCAACACATAGAGAGGAAACTTGATATTATTGCAATATGTAAAAGCATATGTTCCTCTCTCATAATAATTTTCAGTGGCATCATGAATGAATTCAACAATATAACCATCACATAAAGCATTCTTTTCATGATTCATAAGCATAGAAAATTTACTACTCTCCACATAAGCAAAATTCTTCTCATTCGGAATAGTGGGAGCAAATTCAACAAAATAACTATCATGGGATTGAAAATTGAAATCAAGATGACAAGTTTCATTGTTATCACTATTCTCTATAGCATACGTGTCATCACAATAATCATCATAGATAGGAGGCATTCTTTCATCATAGTAAATTTGCTCATCAAAACTTGGGGGACCAAAAGTGTCACCTTCATCAAACATAGCATCCCCAAGCTTGTGGCCTTGCATATGATTAGCATCATGGATATTCAAATAATTCATACAAACAAGATTGCAATCACGCTCATCATTCAAAGATTTAGTGCCAAACATTTTAATGCATTCTTCTTCTAACACTTCGGCACAATTTTCCTTTCCATCATTTTCACGAAAGATATTAAAAAGATGAAGAATATGCGGCAACCTCAATTCCATTTTTTGTAGTTTTCTTTTATAGACTAACCTAGTGATAAAGCAAGAAACAAAAAGATTTGATTGCAAGATCTAAAGATATACCTTCAAGCACTAACCTCCCCGGCAACGGCGCAGAAAAGAGCTTGATGTCTACTATACAACCTTCTTCTTGTAGACGTTGTTGGGCCTCCAAGTGCATAGGTTTGTAGGACAATAGCAAATTTCCCTCAAGTGGATGACCTAAGGTTTATCAATCCGTGGGAGGCATAGGATGAAGATGGTCTCTCTCGAACAACCCTGCAACCAAATAGCAAAGAGTCTCTTGTGTCCCCAACACACCCAATCCAATGGTAAATTGTATAGGTGCACTAGTTCGGCGAAGAGATGGTGATACAAGTGCAATATGGATGGTAGATATAGGTTTTTGTAATCTGAAAAATATAGAAATAGCAAGGTAACTAATGATAAAAGCAAAAATGGTATTACAATGCTTCGAAACAAGGCCTAGGGTTCATACTTTCACTAGTGCAAGTTCTCTCAACAATAATAACATAATTGGATCATATAACAATCCCTCAACATGCAATAAAGAGTCACTCCAAAGTCACTAATAGCGGAGAACAAACAAAGAGATTATTGTAGGGTACGAAACCACCTCAAAGTTATTCTTTTCGATCAATCCATTGGGCTATTCCTATAAGTGTCACAAACAGCCCTAGAGTTCGTAGTAAAATAATACCTTAAGACACAAATCAACCAAAACCCTAATGTCACCTAGATACTCCAATGTCACCTCAAGTATCCGCGGGTATGATTATACGATATGCATCACACAATCTCAGATTCTTCTATTCAACCAACACAAAGAACTTCAAAGAGTGCCCCAAGGTTTTACCGGAGAGTCAAGACGAAAACGTGTGCCAACCCCTATGCATAGATTCCCAAGGTCACAGAACCCGCAAGTTGATCACCAAAACATACATCAAGTGAATCAATAGAATACCCCATTGTCACCACAGGTATCGCACACAAGACATACATCAAGTGTTATCAAATCCTTAAAGACTCAATCCGATAAGATAACTTCAAAGGGAAAACTCAATCCATTACAAGAAGGTAGAGGGGTGATGTCTACTACACAACCTTCTTCTTGTAGACGTTGTTGGGCCTCCAAGTGCAGAGGTTTGTAGGACAGTAGCAAATTTCCCTCAAGTGGATGACTTAAGGTTTGTCAATCCGTAGGAGGCGTAGGATGAAGATGGTCTCTCTCAAACAACCCTACAACCAAATAACAAAGAGTCTCTTGTCTCCCCAACACACCCAATACAATGGTAAATTGTATAGGTGCACTAGTCCGGCGAAGAGATGGTGATACAAGTGCAATATGGATAGTAGATATAAGTTTTTGTAATCTGAAAATATAAAAACAGCAATGTAACTAATGATAAAAGTGAGCACAAATGGTATTGCAATGCGTTGAAACAAGGCCTAGGGTTCATACTTTCACTAGTGCAAGTCCTCTCACCAATAATAACATAATTGTATCATATTACTATCCCTCAACATGCAACAAAGAGTCACTCCAAAGTCACTAATAGCGGAGAACAAACAAAGAGATTATTGTATGGTACGAAACCACCTCAAAGTTATCCTTTCTGATCGATCTATTCAAGAGTCCGTAGTAAAATAACATGAAGCTATTCTTTCGTTTGATCTATCATAGAGTTCGTTCTAGAATAACACCTTAAGACATAAATCAACCAAAACCCTAATGTCACCTAGATACTCCAATGTCACCTCAAGTATCCGTGGGTATGATTATACGATATGCATCACACAATCTCAGATTCATCTATTCAACCAACACAAAGAACTTCAAAGAGTGCCCCAAAGTTTCTACCGGAGAGTCAAGACGAAAACATGTGCCAACCCCTATGCATAGGTTCATGGGCGGAACCCGCAAGTTGATCACCAAAAGATACATCAAGTGCATCACGTGATATCCCATTGTCACCACACATAAGCACGGCAAGACATACATCAAGTGTTCTCAAATCCTTAAAGACTCAATCCGATAAGATAACTTCAAAGGGAAAAAACAATTCATCACAAGAGAGTAGAGGGGGAGAAACATCATCAGATCCAACTATAATAGCAAAGCTCGCAATACATCAAGATCGTACAACCTCAAGAACACGAGAGAGAGAGAGAGAGAGATCAAACACATAGCTACTGGTACATACCCTCAGCCCCGAGGGTGAACTACTCCCTCCTCGTCATGGAGAGCGCCGGGATAATGAAGATGGCCACCGGAGAGGGTTTCCCCCCTCCGGCAGGGTGCCGGAAAGGGTCTAGATTGGTTTTTGGTGGCTACGGAGTCTTCTGGCGGCGGAACTCCCGATCTATTCTGTTCTTCGATGTTTCTAGGGTATATTCATATATATATAGGCGAAATAAGTCGGTCAGGGGAGCCACGAGGGGCCCACGAGGGTGGGGGCGCGCCCAGGGGGCAGGCGCGCCTCCCTGCCTCGTGGCCACCTCGAAGCTTCCCTGTCGTAAACTCCAAGTCTCCTTGATTGCTTCCGTTCCAAAAATAACTTTCCCAAAGGTTTCATCTGTTTGGACTCCGTTTGATATTCCTTTTCTTCGAAACACTGAAATAGGCAAGAAAAAATCAATTTGGGTTGGGCCTCCGGTTAATAGGTTAGTCCCAAAAGTAATATAAAAGTGTATAATAAAGCCCATAAACATCCAAAACAGATAATATAATAGCATGGAACAATCAAAAATTATAGATACGTTGGAGACGTATCAAGGGGGAGAAACATCATAAGATCCAACTATAGAAGCAAAGCTCGCGGTACATCAAGATCGTGCCAAATCAAGAACACGAGAGAGAGATCAAACACAGAGCTACTGGTACATACCCTCAGCCCCGAGGGTGAACTACTCTCTCCTCATCATGGAGAGCGCTAATACGTCTCCAACATATCTATAATTTTTTATTGTTCCATGCTATTATATTATCTATTTTGGATGTTTAATGGGCTTTAATACACCTTTTTATATTATTTTTGGGACTAACCTATTAACCGAAAGCCCAGTGCAAATTGCTGTTTTTTTGCCTATTTCAGTGTTTCGCAGAAAAGGAATAACAAACGGAATCCAAACAGAATTAAACCTTCGCGAGGATGTTTTTTGGAACAAACGTGATCCAGGAGACTTGGAGTGGACGTTAAGAAAGCACCGAGGGAGCCATGAGGCAGGAGGGCGCACACCAGTGGGGTGGTTGTGCCCCCCACCCTCGTGGGCCCCTCGCAGCTCCACCGACCTATTTCTTTCTCCTATATATACTTGTATACCCTAAAACCTTCGGGGAGAGCAACAAAACACCTTTTCCATCGCTGCAACCTTCTATACCTGTGAGATCCCATCTTGGGGCCTTTTTCGGCGATCTGTCGGAGGGGGATTCGATCACGGAGGGCTTCTACATCAACACCATAGCCTCTCCGATGATGTGTGATTAGTTTACCACACACCTACGGGTCCATCGTTATTAGCTAGATGGCTTTTTCTCTCTCTTTGGATCTCAATACAAAGTTCTCCTCGATCTTCTTGGAGATCTATTCGATGTAACTCTTTTTGCGGTCTGTTTGCCGAGATCCGATGAATTGTGGGTTTATGAACTTGATTATCTATGAATATTATTTGGTTCTTCTCTGAATTCTTATATGCATGATTTGATATCTTTGCAAGTCTCTTCGAATTATCAGTTTGGTTTGGCCTACTAGATTGATCTTTCTTGAAATGGGAGAAGTGCTTAGCTTTGGGTTCAATCTTGCGGTGCTCGATCCCAGTGACAGAAAGGGAAATGACATGTATTGTATTATTGCCATCGAGGATAAAAAGATGGGGTTTATATCATATTGCTTGAATTTATCCCTCGACATCATGTTATCTTGCCTAAAGCGTTACTCCGTTCTTATGAACTTAATACTCTAGATGCATGCTGGATAACGGTCGATGTGTGGAGTAATAGTAGTAGATGCAGAATCGTTTCGGCCTACTTGTCATGGACATGATGCCTATATTCATGATCATTGCCTCAAATATCATCATAACTATGCGCTTTTCTATCAATTGCTCGGCAATAATTTGTTCACCCACTGTAATACTTGCTATCTTGAGAGAAGCCACTAGTGAAACCTATGGCCCCTGGGTCTACTTTACATCATATAAGTTTCCAATCTACAATTCTAGTTTACTATTTATTTTGCAATATTTATTTTCCAATCTATATCACAAAAATACCAAAAATATTTATCTTATTATCTCTATCAGATCTCACTCTCATAAGTGACCGTGAAGGGATTGACAACCCCATTATTGCGTTGGTTGCGAGGTTCTTGTTTGTTTATGCAGGTACTAGGCGACTTGCGTGTAGTCTCCTACTGGATTGATACCTTGGTTCTCAAAAATTAAGGGAAATACTTATGCTACTTTGCTGCATCACCCTTTCCTCTTCAAGGGAAAACCAACACATGCTCAAGAGGTAGCAAGCGCTGGGATGATGAAGATGGCCACCGGTGATGATTCCCCCCTCCGGCAGGGTGCCAGAACAGGGCCCCGATTGGTTTTTGGTGGCTATAGAGGCTTGCGGCGGCGAAACTCCCGATATAGGTTTCTTTTCAGGGGTTTCTGTATTTATAGGAATTTTTGGCGTCGGTCTCACATCAGGGGGGGGGGTCTCCGAGTCATCCACGAGGCAGGGGCGCGCCTAGGGGGTAGGGCGCGCCCTTGTAACGCCCCGAGAACGATGTGCCACCTATCCTCCAGTTATTCGCTATTGTTGCCTTGTCATTGCTTGCGTGTCATGCATTGCATATCATGTCATCATGTGCATTTCATTTGCATACGTGTTCGTCTCATGCATCTGAGCATTTTCCCCGTTGTCCATTTTGCATTCCGGCGCTCCTATCTCCTCCGATGGTCATTTCTACCTTCTTTTCATGTGTGGGGGTTAAACAATTCCGGATTGGACCGAGACTTGCCAAGCGGCCTTGGTTTACTACCGGTAGACTGCCTGTCAAGTTTTGTGCCATTTGGACTTCGTTTGATACTCCAACGGTTAACCGAGGGACCGAGAAGGCCTCGTGTGTGTTGCAGCCCAACACCCTTCCAAAGTGGCCCAAAACCCACCTAAACCTCCTCCATCATCTCGGTCGTTCGATCAAGATCACGTGGCCGAAAACCGCACCTCATTTGGACTCTCCTAGCCCCCTCTACCTATATATATGTGATCCCCTTCGAAATTTTCGCGGATGAAACCCTAGCCTTCCTCTACCTCGCGCCCGGACGAAATCCTCACCGCGCCGGACAATGTTCGCCGCACACTCCACCTCGCTCCGACCAATCGGGTCGTGCCACATCAGCCGCGCCCGACCAACCGGTGAGCGCCACCTCAGCCGGCCGCCTCCCTCTCCACCGCGCGGCCCAGATCCGGCCCGCGCGGGGCCGGTCGCCGCCGCCGGCCGCTCGGCATTGCGCCCGCCCGAGCCGCCTCCAGCGCCGCCATGCGCCGCCGCCGCCATGCACCACCGCGCCTCGCGCCGGCGCCGCCACTCCGGCCGCCGTGCGCCATGCCCCTCCACCATCCTTCGTCGCCGTCGTCCTCGACCGCCGCGCCATGGGCCGCCCCCGTCGCCGCTCGCCGCGGATCCAGTTGGGCCGGACCGGATCCGGCGACCTCGAGCTCCGCCGCCGTCCTCTCCTCCTCCGACGAGCTCCGCCACTGTTCCGCGAACTCTGTCCGCGCCTCGGTTCGCGTGCACGAACCATAGATCTGAGATCTGGGAGAGGTTGACCTTTTCACTAAGTCCCCGAGTTTTCCATGTTTCATATGCCCATGTTCATCGCATCGTAACTTTGCATCCGTACCTCTGATTCATGCGTATAGCATATCGAAATGTTCATCTCGGAGATTACATCATTTCATCTCATTGCATCATTTTCATTTGAGTTCATCTCGATGCCCGAAATGCTGTTGTAATAATGCTATTTGAGTTAATTGTCAGATCTGCTGCTCCTATTAGATATTTGTCATTTTTGCCATGATTAATGTGTGCATGATATGCCCCTGAGCTCTTCATGAGTTTTGTTTATGTTTTGCCATCTTTCCAGAGGTGCAACCCATGTATTTTTGTGATGTGCGTGGTGACTAGCACAAGCTTGCAAAGAGGTGCATTCGTTAATGCTGATTTCCGGGACTTAGCATTTCCACTAAGTCCTTGATCTGTTTATTTCAATATGCCATATGTTCATGTTGTTTCCTAGTGATCCATGCCTCTTTTGAGGATGGTCAATAAGGATGTTTTGTTAATGTTGTATAGCTCTATCCATCCATGTATTTGTTTGCAATTATGGAGCACCATAGCTTGAGTCAATCGAGCTCTACTTTTGTCATTTCGTGAATCTGGGCAGATTGTCTGCTTGTTAGCAATTTTGCCGAGGATGTTGTAGTTGATCTGTGCATGCTATGTTATTGTTCTTGCCATGTCTAGCTTGTATTTTGTGTATTCTTGATGGGTGTATGCTTAGATTGTCATGCCTTGCTCTGTAGTGAGTGCATCGAGCTCGTAAACATGTCTACTTGATATCTGTTTTGCATGCTCCAGTTTTTCACTAAGTCTGAGAGTCTGTTTATGTTTTTGCCATGTTCACATGCTTGCAATTGTATTTTCTGATCCCTTTTGGCTCAAGGTCACTAAGGGACTTTTTTTAATATCTTTGAGTAGCTCCATGCCATGCTTTACTTTGCCATGTTCAGTTCCTGTAGCATATAGTTTTCTTGCTCCAAAGTGTGCTACCTGATCTGAAATTCCAGGCTTGTGTTAATTTCACTAAGTCTGAAATCTGTTTATCAATTGCATTTTTGCCATGCTTGTTTGAACCTGTTAATGGGTGAATTGGCCGTGGCTCAGTGCTAGTCTTTTGTTAAGCGTCATGAATGGATCCCTGCCATGTATTTTGTTGCCATGTTTGAGTGCTGTAGCATGTTCATCTTGTTGCATTTAGATGGCTACTTGTTGTATATCGCAGAACGTGGTCATATTTGAATTGCTTGCCCTTTCCAAACCGTAACTCCGATTCCGGTGATATTTATATCGTTTTCAAGCGATTTCATCTCACCTTTCCAGTGGCACACTTGGATTCCCAAGTTGAGGCCAGGTTCATGCATTCCTTGTCAAATCATGCATATGCATCACATACCGCATCCCGCATGTCATACCATGTTCATGTGTTGATTGTTTACTATGTTGTGTGTTTCTTTCCGGTGTTTGCTTCTTCGGGTTGGTTCCGGTAACGTCGCGTTGTGAGGACCCGTTGGACTACGTCCGTTTGTCTTCTTCTTGGACTCGTTCTTCTTCCTTGCGGGATTTCAGGCAAGATGATCATTCCCTCGAAATCACTTCTATCTTTGCTGGCTAGATGCTCGCTCTTTTGCTATGCCTATGCTGCGATACCCACCACTTGCTTACCATGCCACCCATATTGTTGAACCAAGCCTCTAACCCACCTTGTCCTAGCAAACCGTTGTTTGGCTATGTTACCTCTTTGCTCAGCCCCTCTTATAGCGTTGTTAGTTGCAGGTGAAGATTGAAGTCTGTTCCTTGTTGGAACATGGAGATGTTGTTCCTTGTTGGAACATGTTTACTTGTTGGGACATCACAATATATCTTATTTAATTAATGCATCTATATACTTGGTAAAGGGTGGAAGGCTCGGCCTTATGCCTGGTGTTTTGTTCCACTCTTGTCGCCCTAGTTTCCATCATATCGGTGTTATGTTCCCGGATTTTGCGTCCCTTACGTGGTTGGGCTATAATGGGAACCCCTTGACAGTTCGCCTTGAATAAAACTCTTCCAGCAATGCCCAACATTGGTTTTACCATTTACCACCTAGCCTTTTCTTTTCCCTTGGGAGTCGCGCTCCTGAGGGTCATTATTATTTTAACCCCCCCCCCGGGCCAGTGCTCCTCTGAGTGTTGGTCCAACCGAGCGATGTCCGGGGCTACCAGTGGCCACTCTGGGCTGGCCTACCCGACGTCTGGCTCATCTGAGTGTGCCCTGAGAACGAGATATGTGCAGCTCCTATCGGGATTTGTCGGCACATTCGGGCGGTGTTGCTGGATTTGTTTTAACTTGTCGAAGTGTCTTGTAGAATCGGGATACCGAGTCTGATCGGAATGTCTTGGGAGAAGGTCTATTCCTTCGTTGACCGTGAGATCTTGTCATGGGCTAAGTTGGGACACCCCTGCAGGGATTTGAAACTTTTGAAAGCCGTGCCCGCGGGTATGGGCAGATGGGAATTTGTTAATGTCCGGTTGTAGATAACTTGAATCTTAACTTAATTAAAATGAGTCAACTGCGTGTGTAACCGTGATGGTCTCTTTCCGGCGGAGTCCGGGAAGCGAACACGGTGTTGGAGTTATGTTTGACGTAGGTTGTTCTAGGATCACTTCTTGATCATAGTTTATCGATCGTGCTTTGCCTTCTCTTCTCGCTCTCTTTTGTGTATGTTAGCCACCATATATGCTAGTCGCTTGCTGCAGCTCCACCTCATACCTTTTACCTTACCCATAAGCTTAAATAGTCTTGATCGCGAGGGTGCGAGATTGCTGAGTCCCTGTGGCTCACAGATACTTCCAAAACCAGCTTGCAGGTGCCGTTGAACCGTGCAGGTGACGCAACCAAGCTCAGGAGGAGCTCGATGAAGATCTTGTCCCTTGTGTTGTCCCGTTTCCAGTTGATCAGTAGTGGAGCCCAGTTGGGGTCGATCGGGGACCTTGTCGCATTTGAGGTTCTTTTATTTTGGTTCCGTAGTCGGACCTTGATTGTATCTGGTTGATGTAATGCTTTATTCATGTAATTGTGTGAAGTGGCGATTGTAAGCCCACTATGTATCTTTTCCCTTATGTATTACATGGGTTGTTTGTGAAGATTACCTCACTTGCGACATTGCTTTCAATGCGGTTATGCCTCTAAGTCGTGCTTCGACACGTGGGAGATATAGCCGCATCAAGGGCATTACAAGTTGGTATCAGAGCCTTCCCCGACCTTAGGAGCCCCATTGCTTGATCGAATTAGCGGACGAGTTGAGTCTAGAAAAATGTTTTGAGTCATTTAGGAATTATATATCGGAGAGTTTAGGAATTCTTTTTACTCCCCAGTCCCTTCATCGCTCTGGTAAGGCATCCTGACGTAGAGTTTTGACTCTTCTCTTCTCAAATTTCACAAAAAAAATTTAGGATCACGCGGGTATCTTGGAATCGTTCCGATGGTTTTGTGACGAGAACATTGTTCTTGGTGCCTCCTGTCATTTAGGGGTTGTGGCAGTGTCCCGGGGAGTTGAGCTCCGAGGTGTTGTCGTCATAATTTTATCGTTGCAGTTCTGGAATACCTGAGTTTAGTATGCCGACATCAAAAATCTCTTTCATGCAGTTCGTTGGTGAGATAACCTCGACGCCACCCAGTACTAGGGCGGGAGTTCGGGAGTATCGCCGTAACTTGTATAACGGATGCTTTTCGAAGGTTGAGGTAGATGGTTTTCGAAGTTTTTCTCGGTTATGTGTTGAAGGATGGATATAGCTGGATGTAGGATTTGCTAGATTTGGGTGAGATATTATGCTTCCCCTGTATCCCCAACACCTGATTGCATAACCGGAAAGGTTCGGGAGTTCCATAGGTGGGAATTCAAGTAGCTCTTAGGATATCTTTCCGACGGATGTATGATATGAAACTGGGGTTCGACGTCTAGTGGTCCGCCTATTCACGGTTGGTTTTACAGTGGTCTCGTTGTGTCTTAAAGAGTCCTTGGCTATGCCGACTCGGGGATGCTTCGTATGTCATGTGCACTGCCTTTTACATGATGGTGTTGTACGATCGAGCCCGTGTAGGCCCCATCACAAAAACTTCGGACGAAATCTCTATCATATGTTTGTTCTGGCTTATTCTGCAAGCCAACCCTTTGTTTTGTTTTGAGTTGTGGTATTCGAGTTGCTTCGAAGTCAAATGTTGATTCCATACCTTCTCTAATGGTGTTCTCATACTCCGATATGGATACCAATCCTTCTTGATCATCAAAATTGTCTTGGCAATCCTTTTCAACCAGCGTGTTTTTCTCTTCAAGTGGATCCGATCATTCCAATATCAGCAAGATCTATTACTAGTTTCTTCTCAACGGTGTTGTCTTCATCCGTCCTCAAGTTGCCTTTGTTTTTTCCCGCCCACCCACCCTTTTTTTTCTTCGAGGACTCGGAATTCTTAATCAAGTATCCTTTTATTCATATGAAGTCTCTCCATTCTTTTCCGTCAATGTTCTTATCCGGTGGTTCTCAGGAAGATGCTAATGGAGCTTCTAGTTCATCATTCTTCGTTCTCTTTTATCCGATGAATTCAATTCAAGCTTTGCCAATTATATCCTTTCCTCGTTACAAATACCTTCTCATGCCGGTGCACCTCTTAATCTTTCATCGCTCGCTATTCTATTATTCCGGAGTGCTCAAAATATCTCGAAGATTCATGTGTTCACTCTGCTTTTGTTCAAGCTTTTTCGAGGATGTTATCTCATTCAAGTCATTTAATTCAACTGGTGCAACCTCTCTTTTCAAGTAATCTTTTCAACGGTGTTTCTTTTGAGTGCGCCCTAACCCACATGTCTTTTTCCAGGATCTTACCTCACTCTTCTATTTTCCCGGAGCTATCCTAAATTCTTTTTAAAGTTTGACGTAAGAATGAGTTATCATCAGTCAAATGCTTTTCTCCAAGATCTGTCGAATTCTTTTCATCGTTGGCTCAACCTTCCATTTTTCATCCCGGAGTATCTCAACAATTTAGTGGTGTTTCTCATCATGTGAAGACCGAAGAAGATTTTTTCTCCCAATGTTGTTCTTGTCTCTTCAAGACTCGTCATTCTAGCTTGTTGCCATCCTCTCGTAATTGTTTTGATCGTGAGAATTCTTTTCACCTATCCGGAGCAATTCAAGAGTCTTCTCAGTTTGATTATCCGGAGTCCATTAATTAAGGTGTATTCATTCTCAGCTATCAGTTATCATTCCCCAATTTTACCGGTGCTTTGTTCAAGTGATCTTTAATCGGCTCGTGATATCTTTGTTCTCATGTATCTAAATCCTCTCAAGTATCTTCGTTCATTTGCTAATTCTTACCGATGATTCACCCCTACTTCGATCATTTTCAATTCTTACGGTGATTTGCTCAAGATTCTAGTCCATGGTTATCATGTCAACTCATTCGTTGTTTTCCAAATCCTACCGATGGTTCATCGAAGACCTTCCCAAGTTTATGTTATATCTCTCTTAATCTTTTCTATGAGAATAAGTAATATGTCAAATCCGTTGATTGTCATCAATTTAATTGGTGAAGGATAAGCATAATGTAATTCTTATTCTTGTTTCATCACAATTCCTTATTCTGGAGCCTCATCAAAATTCTTGGTTTCAATTGTTTCATCTTTTATTTTCCCGGAGTTCCAACCTCTTTCAATTATATCACCACGGAGATCCATCTAATCATTGCAAGGATTCACCTTATGTTTTCAACTTCTCCTTCCTTTCGATTGGTCATTCCTTTATTACCGGAGTTCTTCATGGAGACTCTACATGATTTTTCATCAAGGATTTAATTCCTTCTCGAAGTGTTCATTGAGATTCTTTTCAGAGGAGCTCAAGCATTCTCCATCTTGCAATCCGGAGTGCATTCTTTCTATCATATTATTGGAGGTCGTATTATGCCATTCTTGATAATTTGAGTTCATGTTTCATGATTCACATGTTGTCAAGGATGAGATATTTTAAATCCATCTTTTTCTTCATTGGAATTATCTTGGGTTATATTTCACCTAAAGATTTCCTTTAAGGATTGTCGCTCTCATGGTGTTTATCAATGATCCAATTTCTTCATTTATCCTTTCTGGTGCAATATACTTTTTCGTCTCCTTGTTCATATCAATACAATTCTTTTCCCGTGAGTGGCAGGTTTTCACCTCATAATTTGAGATGTATCCCATAAGACCATATCAAGCTTTTTCTTTTCATGTTGGTTTTCCAACAACTCCGTTCTAGCTTTTTGTTGTAAGCGTCCTCCCTCAAGATCTTGTTTCCCTTCGTTCATTTCATTCCATTCTTAATTTTGTTCCGGAGGCTTTGTGATGTTGCTCTCCTCAACCCATCTTCTCGGATTGTCAGGACCATGTTGTGATCGTGCTTACCCGTTTAACCGGAGTATCGTGTCCCTTGTCTCAAGATCTTTCATTTTTATCAAGTGTTTCATCTCTTTTAAACCGGAGTGTTGTCCGAGATCTTTCTTACCCTTTGTTCCATTCATTCAATAGTTACGGAGGCAGTGTTTTGTGATTTCATCAAGTATCTTCTCATGTTATCAAGTTCTTATTTAATTCCTTTACTTTTCAATCGGAGTGCTGCTAGAAGTTGTTCTCCCTTCTTCCTCTTTTCTAACGGAGTGTTTTCAACTTCGTTCATCTCCGTTGCATTCTTTTCTTGAAATGGCTTAACCTTTTCAAGGTTCTTTGGTTTCACTCGTTTGTCAAAGAAGCAACTTAGTTTTACCTCTTCTTTTTTTCTCTTCCGTTCTCCCTCCGGTGCCATTCTAGATCTCGGGACGAGATCCTCTCGTAGTGGTGGAGTGTTGTAACGCCCCGAGACCGATGTGCCACATGTCCTCCAGTTATTCGCTATTCTTGCCTTGTCATTGTTTGCGTGTCATGCATTGCATATCATGTCATCAGGTGCATTTCATTTGCATACGTGTTCGTCTCATGCATCCGAGCATTTTCCCCGTTGTCCGTTTTGCATTCCGGCGCTCCTATCTCCTCCGATGGTCATTTCTACCTTCTTTTCATGTGTGGGGGGTTAAAAATTTCCAGATTGGACCTAGACTTGCCAAGCGGCCTTGGTTTACTACCGGTAGACCGCCTGTCAAGTTTCGTGCCATTTGGACTTCGTTTGATACTCCAACGGTTAACCGAGGGACCAAGAAGGCCTCGTGTGTGTTGCAGCCCAACACCCTTCCAAAGTGGCCCAAAACCCACCTAAACCTCCTCCATCATCTCGGTCGTTCGATCACGATCGCGTGGCCGAAAACCGCACCTCATTTGGACTCCCTAGCTCCCTCTACCTATATATATATATATGTGATCCCCTCGAAATTTTCGCGGATGAAACCCTAGCCTTCCTCTACCTCGCGCCCGGACGAAATCCTCACCGCGCCGGACAATGTCCGCCGCACACTCCACCTCACTCCGACCAATCGGGTCGTGCCACATCAGCCGCGCCGTCGCGCCCAGCCAATCGGCGAGCGCCACCTCAGCCGGCCGCCTCCCTCTCCACCGCGCGACCCGCGGGGCCCAGAACCGGACCGCGCGGGCCCGGTCGCCGCCGCCAGCCACTCGGCATCGCGCCCGCCCGAGCCGCCTCCTGCGCCGCTCCGGCCGCCGCCATGCACCACCGCGCCTCGCGCCGGCGCCGCCACTCCAGCCGCCGTGCGCCATGCCCCGCCGCCGTCCTTCGTCACCGTCGTCCTCGACCGCCACGCCATGGGCCGCCCCCGTCGCCGCTCGCCGCGAATCCGGTCGGGCCGGACCGGATCCGGCGACCTCGAGCTTCGCCGCCGTCCTCTCCTCCTCCGGCGAGCTCCGCCACTGTTCCGGCGAACTCCGTCCGCCGGCCGCTCGGCATTGCGCCCGCCCGAGCCGCCTCCAGCGCCGCCATGCGCCGCCGCCGCCATGCACCACCGCGCCTCGCGCCGGCGCCGCCACTCCGGCCGCCGTGCGCCATGCCCCTCCACCATCCTTCGTCGCCGGTCGTCCGCGCCATGGGCCGCCCCCGTCGCCGCTCGCCGCGGATCCAGTTGGGCCGGACCGGATCCGGCGACCTCGAGCTCCGCCGCCGTCCTCTCCTCCTCCGACGAGCTCCGCCACTGTTCCGCGAACTCTGTCCGCGCCTCGGTTCGCGTGCACGAACCATAGATCTGAGATCTGGGAGAGGTTGACCTTTTCACTAAGTCCCCGAGTTTTCCATGTTTCATATGCCCATGTTCATCGCATCGTAACTTTGCATCCGTACCTCTGATTCATGCGTATAGCATATCAAAATGTTCATCTCGGAGAGTACATCATTTCATATCATTGCATCATTTTCATTTGAGTTCATCTCGATTCCCGAAATGCTGTTGTAATAATGCTATTTGAGTTAATTGTCAGATCTGCTGCTCCAATTAGATATTTGTCATTTTTGCCATGATTAATGTGTGCATGATATGCCCCTGAGCTCTTCATGAGTTTTGTTTATGTTTTTCCATCTTTCCAGAGGTGCAACCCATGTATTTTTGTGATGTGCGTGGTGACTAGCACAAGCTTACAAAGAGGTGCATTCGTTAATGCTGATTTCCGGGACTTAGCATTTCCACCAAGTCCTTGATCTGTTTATTTCAATATGCCATATGTTCATGTTGTTTCCTAGTGATCCGTGCCTCTTTTGAGGATGGTCAATAAGGATGTTTTGTTAATCTTGTAGAGCTCTATCCATCCATGTATTTGTTTGCAATTATGGAGCACCATAGCTTGAGTCAATCGAGCTCTACTTTTGTCATTTCGTGAATCTGGGCAGATTGTCTGCTTGTTAGCAATTTTGCCGAGGATGTTGTAGTTGATCCGTGCATGCTATGTTATTGTTCTTGCCATGTCTAGCTTGTATTTTGTGTATTCTTGATGGGTGTATGCTTAGATTGTCATGCCTTGCTCTGTAGTGAGTGCATCGAGCTCGTAAACATGCCTACTTGATATCTGTTTTGCATGCTCCAGTTTTTCACTAAGTCTGAGAGTCTGTTTATGTTTTTGCCATGTTCACATGCTTGCAATTGTATTTTCTGATCCCTTTTGGCTCAAGGTCACTAAGGGACTTTTGTTAATCTCTTTGAGTAGCTCCATGCCATGCTTTACTTTGCCATGTTCAGTTCCTGTAGCATATAGTTTTCTTGCTCCAAAGTGTGCTACCTGATCTGAAATTCCAGGCTTGTGTTAATTTCACTAAGTCTGAAATCTGTTTATCAATTGCATTTTTGCCATGCTTGTTTGAACCTGTTAATGGGTGAATTGGCCGTGGCTCAGTGCTAGTCTTTTGTTAAGCGTCATGAATGGATCCCTGCCATGTATTTTGTTGCCATGTTTGAGTGCTGTAGCATGTTCATCTTGTTGCATTTAGATGGCTACTTGTTGTATATCGCAGAACGTGGTCATATTTGAATTGCTTGCCCTTTCCAAACCGTAACTCCGATTCCGGTGATATTTATATCGTTTTCAAGCGATTTCATCTCACTTTTCCAGTGGCACACTTGGATTCCCAAGTTGAGGCCAGGTTCATGCATTCCTTGTCAAATCATGCATATGCATCGCATACCGCATCCC
Organism: Triticum urartu; assembly: GCF_056163025.1. Classification (NCBI taxonomy): domain Eukaryota; kingdom Viridiplantae; phylum Streptophyta; class Magnoliopsida; order Poales; family Poaceae; genus Triticum; species Triticum urartu. The sequence goes on along the minus strand of NC_141879.1, from coordinate 435,865,787 downwards.
GCATGTCATACCATGTTCATGTGTTGATTGTTTACTATGTTGTGTGTTTCTTTCCGGTGTTTGCTTCTTCGGGTTGGTTCCGGTAACGTCGCGTTGTGAGGACCCGTTGGACTATGTCCGTTTGTCTTCTTCTTGGACTCGTTCTTCTTCCTTGCGGGATTTCAGGCAAGATGATCATTCCCTCGAAATCACTTCTATCTTTGCTGGCTAGATGCTCGCTCTTTTGCTATGCCTATGCTGCGATACCCACCACTTGCTTATCATGCCACCCATATTGTTGAACCAAGCCTCTAACCCACCTTGTCCTAGCAAACCGTTGTTTGGCTATGTTACCTCTTTGCTCAGCCCCTCTTATAGCGTTGTTAGTTGCAGGTGAAGATTGAAGTCTGTTCCTTGTTGGAACATGGAGATGTTGTTCCTTGTTGGAACATGTTTACTTGTTGGGATATCACAATATATCTTATTTAATTAATGCATCTATATACTTGGTAAAGGGTGGAAGGCTCGGCCTTATGCCTGGTGTTTTGTTCCACTCTTGCCGCCCTAGTTTCCATCATATCGGTGTTATGTTCCCGGATTTTGCGTCCCTTACGCGGTTGGGCTATAATGGGAACCCCTTGACAGTTCGCCTTGAATAAAACTCTTCCAGCAATGCCCAACATTGGTTTTACCATTTACCACCTAGCCTTTTCTTTTCCCTTGGGAGTCGCGCTCCTGAGGGTCATCATTATTTTAACCCCCCCCCCCGGGCCAGTGCTCCTCTGAGTGTTGGTCCAACCGAGCGATGTCCGGGGCTACCAGTGGCCACTCTGGGCTGGCCTACCCGACGTCTGGCTCATCTGAGTGTGCCCTGAGAACGAGATATGTGCAGCTCCTATCGGGATTTGTCGGCACATTCGGGCGGTGTTGCTGGATTTGTTTTAACTTGTCGAAGTGTCTTGTAGAATCGGGATACCGAGTCTGATCGAAATGTCTCGGGAGAAGGTCTATTCCTTCGTTGACCGTGAGAGCTTGTCATGGGCTAAGTTGGGACACCCCTGCAGGGATTTGAAACTTTTGAAAGCTGTTCCCGCGGGTATGGGCAGATGGGAATTTGTTAATGTTCGGTTGTAGATAACTTGAATCTTAACTTAATTAAAATGAGTCAACTGCGTGTGTAACCGTGATGGTCTCTTTCCGGCGGAGTCCGGGAAGCGAACACGGTGTTGGAGTTATGTTTGACGTAGGTTGTTCTAGGATCACTTCTTGATCATAGTTTATCGATCGTGCTTTGCCTTCTCTTCTCGCTCTCTTTTGCGTATGTTAGCCACCATATATGCTAGTCGCTTGCTGCAGCTCCACCTCATACCTTTTACCTTACCCATAAGCTTAAATAGTCTTGATCGCGAGGGTGCGAGATTGTTGAGTCCCTGTGGCTCACAGATACTTCCAAAACCAGCTTGCAGGTGCCGTTGAACTGTGCAGGTGACGCAACCAAGCTCAAGAGGAGCTCGATGAATATCTTGTCCCTTGTGTTGTCCCGTTTCTAGTTGATCAATAGTGGAGCCCAGTTGGGGTCGATCGAGGACCTTGTCGCATTTGGGGTTCTTCTTTTATTTTGGTTCCGTAGTCGGACCTTGATTGTATCTGGTTGATGTAATGCTTTATTCATGTTATTGTGTGAAGTGGCGATTGTAAGCCAACTATGTATCTCTTCCCTTATGTATTACATGGGTTGTTTGCGAAGATTGCCTCACTTGCGACATTGCTTTCAATGCGGTTATGCCTCTAAGTCGTGCTTCGACACGTGGGAGATATAGCCGCATCAAGGGCGTTACAGCCCTCCACCCTCATGGATGGCTCGGGACTCTTCTGGCCCAACTATTTTACTCCAGGGGCTTCTTTTGGTCCATAGAAAATCATCAAAAATTGGCACGTCAATTGGACTCCGTTTGGTATTTCTTTTCTGTAAAACTCAAAAACAAGGAAAAAACAGAAACTGGCACCGGGCTCTATGTTAATAGGTTAGTCCCAAAAATCATACAAAATAGCATATAAATGCATATTAAGCATCCAAGATGGATAATATAATAGAATGGAACAATCAAAAATTATAGATACATTGGAGACGTATCAATTATTCCACAAAGTACAGCAAAGAATCACTCCCGAGTTCCTATTAGCGGAGAACAAAAGGTAGGAATTGTTTGGAGGGTGCGAAGCCACCTCAAAGCTATTCTTTCCGATCGATCTATTCAAGAGTTCGTACTAAAATAACACAAAGCTATTGTTTTCTGTTCGATCTATCCTAGAGTTCGTACTAGAATAACACCAAAGCATATTCATATTCATAATACTCAATCCACACAAGGAACTACAAAGAGACCCCAAAGTTTCTACCGGAGAAAAACATGCATCAACCCCTATACATAATTACCCCCAATATCACCGCGGGAATCCGCGAGTTGAATGCCATAACATATATCAAGTGAATCAATAAGATACCCCAATTGTCACCTCAAGTATTCATACCGCAAGACATATATCATTTGTTCTCATCTATGAATATTCAATCCGACATGACAAAACTTCAAAGGGTAAAGATTCAATTCATCACAACGAGAGTATAGAGGGGAGAAACGTCATATGATCCGACTATATTAACAAAGCACATGATATAGATTACATGAGAGAGAGAGAGAGAGAGAGATAAAACACATAGCTACTGGTACAAACCCTCAGCCCCGAGGGTGGACTACTCCCTCCTCATCGTGGTGGCCGCCGGGATGATGAAGATGGCCACCGGAGATGATTCCCCCCTCTGGCAGGGTGCCGGGACGGGTCTAGATTGGTTTTCGGTGGCCACGAAGCCCTGCGGCGGTGGAACTTCTGATCTAGGTTAACCCCGATGGGTTTCGGAATTTTTGGGAATTTATAGTGCAAAGAAGGGGTACGGGTGGCCACCGAGGTGGGCACAACCCACCTGGGCGCGCCAGGGGGCCCTGGCGCGCCCTGGTGGGTTGTGCCCCCCTCGAGGCACCCCCAGGTGCAACTCTAGCCCATTGGGTTCCTTCTAGTCCAAAAAAAATCTCTGTAAAGTTTCGCGGTGTTTGGACTCCGTTTGATATTGATTTCCTGTGATGTAAAAAACAAGCAAAAAATAGCAACTGGCACTAGGCACTGGGTCAATAGGTTAGTCCCAAAAAATGATATAAAGTTGCTATAAAATGATTGTAAAACACCCAAGAATGATAAAATAATAGCATGAATACTTCATAAATTATAGATACGTTGGAGACGTATCAGATCTTATGATGTTTCTCCCCCTCTACCTTCTTGTAATGGATTGAGTTTTCTCTTTGAAGTTATCTTATCGGATTGAGTCTTTAAGGATTTGAGAACACTTAATGCATGTCTTGCATGTGCTTATATGTGGTGACAATGGGATATCCACGTGATCTATTTGATGTATGTTTTGGTGATCAACTTGTGGGTTATGTGACCTTGTGAACTTATGCGTAGGGGTTGGCACACGTTTTCGTCTTGACTCTTCGACAGAAACTTTGGGGCACTCTTTGAAGTTCTTTGTGTTGGTTTGAATAGATGAATCTGAGATTGTGTGATGCATATCGTATAATCAAACCCGCGGATACTTGTGGTGACATTGGAGTATCTGGGTGACATTAGGGTTTTGGTTGATGTGTGTCGTAAGGTGTTATTTTAGTGCGAACTCTAGGGTTGTTTGTGACACTTACAGGAATAGCCCAATAGATCGATCAGAAAGAATAACTTTGAGGTGGTTTCGTACCCTACAATAATCTTTTCGTTTGTTCTCCACTATTAGTTACTTTGGAGTGACTCTTTGTTGCACATTGAGGGATTGTTATATGATCTAATTATGTTATCATTGTTGAGAGAACTTGCACTAGTGAAAGTATGAACCCTAGGCCTTGTTTTCAAGCATTGTAATACCGTTTTTGCTCACTTTTACCACTTGGTACCTTGTTGTTTTTATATTTTCAGATTACAAAAACCTATATCTACCATCCATATTGCATTTGTATCACCATCTCTTGGCCGAACTAGTGCACCTATACAATTTACCATTGTATTGGGTGTGTTGGGGACACAAGAGACTCTTTGTTATTTGGTTGCAGGGTTATTTGAGAGAGACCATCTTCATCCTACGCCTCCCATGGATTGATAAACCTTAGGTCATCCACTTGAGGGAAAATTGCTACTGTCCTACAAATCTCTGCACTTGGAAGCCCAACAACGTCTACAAGAATAAGGTTGCATAGTAGACATCACATGTCCACATGCTTAGAGAGAGAGGTGTCGATAAAAACAAAATACAGACATAGAAGCATCATGTGAATTATTATAACAACAAGAAACTTTAACTTAAAACTTTTATCATAGAACTTTTATCATAGACTTCTCATGAATAAGTAACAATTCATCACACTGTCGAAGTATAAAGCATAAACTCTATTATAAACTAGAAAACTATGTTCTCGGTCAACTTTGCAACTACTTTTCATCATCTTTTTAGAAAGGATCATGTATTGGAGCCTTTAGTCAAGTCCACATACTCAACCATCATATAGTCTTCTATGATTGCTAACAATCACCGCATACACATGAGCAAAATGTTTCGACCGGACACATAGAAAGATAGGGGCTTGTAGTTTTGCCTCCCAACGTATTCACCTCAAGGGTGATGTCAACCATAATAACTCATGCTACCCATATTCAGCTGGACATATTGAAAGTGCGTTATATCGACTAGAGGGGGGTGAATAGGCGATTTTTATGAAAGTCTTCAAAACGTGAGAGTTATGAAGACAAACAGTGAAGATTATGCCTATAACTATGCAGCGGAAGTTAGATTACACTAGGGCAGCCATGGTCATGTATTCAATAGAGTGAAAGCGCAATGACAAACAGCTTCAGTGTAATAAGGATCAGGTAGGAAGAAGTTATGAAGCCGAACAGATCATACATTCATGTTGTGAAGAAAAAAGATAAAGCAAGCATGCAATGGCTTCACAATGAATAACTGTAAATGAAGGGAAGTGAAGATGAAACCAGTGACACGTTGAAGACAATGATTTGTTGGACCAGTTCCAGTTGCTGTGACAACTGTACGTCTGGTTGGAGCGGCTAGGTATTTAAACCGAAGGACACACAGTCCCGGACACCCAGTCAAGGACACTTAGTCCAAGACACCCAGTCCTTACCGTTTTCTCCTTGAGCTAAGGTCACACAGACCTCGCCCAATCACTCTGGTAAGTCTTCAAGGTAGACTCCCAAACCTTCACAGACTTCGTTCACTAGCAATCCACAATTTCTCTTGGATGCTCAGAACGCGACGCCTAACCGTCTGGAGGATGCACAGTCCTCAAGTGTAATAAGTCTTCAAATCACACAGACACGAAGACTTAAGTGATGGCCAATTTACTCTGGCTCTGGGTGGTTAGGGCTTTTCTCCTCACTGGGAATTTTTCTTTCAAAGGCTTCGAGGTGGGTTGCTCTCAAACGACAAAAGCCGTGCGCTGAAATCTGAGCAGCCAACCATTTAAGGTTGTGGGGGGTGGACTATTTATAGCCACTTGGCAACCCGACCTGATCTGTCCGAAATGACCCTGGGTCACTAAGAAACTGACACGTGTACCAACGGTCGGATTTCGAACTCACACGGCAACTTTACTTGGGCTACAAGTGAAGCTGACTTGTCTGACTCTGGACAAGATTTTCTCTCATAGGCTTCGCTCGAAGACATAGGATTTGAATTAGGCATCACTTCAGTCATTCTGACTGGTTCTCTTCGACCCCACTTAACAGTACGGTGGTTCCTATGACGCAACATGAATGAAATAAAACTACGAAGGATCTAGGTCTTCGAGTTTCAAAAGCTTCATAGGGAGTCTTCTCATGTCATTGTCTTCAATACGAATATCTTCATAAACCACCATTGTCTTCAATGTCTTCGTACATTTTTAGGGGTCATCTCTGGTAGTGAAACCGAATCAATGAGGGACTTCTACCTGTGTTTTCCTGCAATTCTCACAAACACATTAGTCCCTCAACTAGGTTTGTCGTCAATACTCCAAAACCAACTAGGGGTGGCACTAGATGCACTTACAATCTCCCCCTTTTTGGTGATTGATGACAAACTAGTTGAAGTTTTCAACGGGAAACATAATTTGCGAAATTGTAAAAGAATTGTCTTCATAAGTTGCAAGGGCTCCCCCTGAAGATGTGCATATAAGTAATTTGCTTCTTGAATACAAATGCACATGGAAGGTTGTACTTGTGGAGATCCACTTCAACTTATGACAATCTACTATGCATGTGAAAGTATATGAAGATAATGACATGCATAATGGAAAATGGACGTCTGCAGAATGAGATGAGCGCGGAATTTATCGTCGCACATGCGGAATTTATCTTCGCATAACGGAGTGACAAGCAGGTAGCAGACGGTCATCAAGGCTAAGTGTTACAACTCAAGGAAGCAAATGTAGCAAAAACGGGAGTTGTAAGCACGAACCAAAATGTAGCAAGATATGAAGGCACCCGCCCATAGTGACCCGCTTGAAGACTATTACCATCATATGCTTCTCCCCCTTTTGTCAGTGATGACCAAAAAGGTTTGAAGACATAGAGGTTTCTACGCGTTCCCAGGCGCAGCAGGGTCGGTGAAGTTGTTTGGCGGCGGTGCAGACGAGCTTGGTGCAGATTCGACGCGCGTTGAAGCAGGTGGAGATGATGTCGCGTCGTCTTATTCTTCAATAATCCGGACAGACACGGTGGCAGCAGAAGAAGAGAACTCTGACTCTTCAAGTGATGGGGTGCTGCGCATCACCGCTCTTCTCGGAGGCGTGGAGTCAAATTTGAAGTGCTCTGTGAAGCCATCCTCATGTAGTTCAGCTTCAGGGCACATCATGGTGAGGCCCTTCCAAGTGCGGCGACAGGTCTCGTGTGTGACAAATGCATTCTTGGTTGCCATATTTCTGAGGCGATTGACGTCTTGCATGATGCTTCTCATCTGCCTCTTGAGCCAGTCGTGATGCCTATCTTGCTTTTGGTGAAGAGCCACAAGAAGCTCTGTGTCATTGAGTGCACGAGTGCGCTTCTTGGGTCTCTTTGCAGCTGTGCTGTTGGTGGCTTCAGTTGAGGCAGGGGCACGTGTGGTGCCAGCCATTGGATACACGCGAGAGAGAGCTTCAACACCTTCAATATTTTGAGTGAAGCTCTAGTGTTCTGCATTCTGAAGACTTAGTGGTTGCTTGGCCGGCTCTGGATATATTGCTTCAGCAGATGTGTCCATATCGGGCAAAAATATCCTATGATTGCAGGCTGAGGGTTGATAGGAGATTGCAGAGTGAAGCTTGATTAGCCTCATAACCCAAGGAGCATAAAACTTGAAGCCAAATAGTTCTGAAGCAGACGCAGCAAATTGACGGATGAAGAGATCCTGTGCATTGAAGCATTTGCCATGAAGAATGCAGAAGATGAGAGTCTTCATTGTACCATCAATCGTTGCATATCGAGAGTGTCCCTTGACTGGCCAGAGAGTCCGCCTTATGATGTGATATATTGTTCTGGGCAGGTACTCTAAGTCTTCAACGAAGAACCTAGTTGGATAGGGTGCATTTGGAGGAAATGGCTTCATCATTGAGAGCATCTGACTCATATCTGGCTCAGGACGCTGAAATATGCTCTCAATGGCTTCAGCATGGAGTTGGCACCCTTCTTCAAAGAATTCTCCAGGAGTGGGAAGGCCGGTAAGCTCAATTAGGTCGAAAGCATTGGCTTCATGATGGACATTGCCTGTCATCCACTCCAGGATCCATGTCTTCGGATCTCTGTTATAGCCTTTGATATGCAAAGTGGCATAGAACTGGAGCAGAAGCTCTTCGTTCCAGTGCTCTTCGTCAGTGATAAATGGCAGCAAACCCACTTGCTTGAAGCAATCCAATGCTTCTTCTAGACCAGGCAGACCTTCAATAGCTTCAACCTCAAGGTGCTTGTGAGGAAAGATGCGACCTTGGTTGTAGAGGATGCATGAATAATAGCTGCGCTGTTGATGGCTCCAGAACCTATCTGATACAATCCGTTCCCTTGAATAAGGGTTCTTGGAGCGGTCGAAAAACGTGTTATCTACCCTGAAGCCGTTGATGTTGAAGGAACCAGGAGCTGATGCAGGACCTGGGAACCTTGGTAGTCGTGGGATCGGCTTCTGGACCTGGGGCTTGTGCGCAATATGATAGTGGAATTGTGGTCCGGCAGCAGACTCAGGCACAGAATGTTCAGGAGCAGTAGCTTCGGTGTCTTCTGAAGCTGTTGTTGGGGAGGGCTCCACATTTGCTTCGGCGTTGTTTGTGGCAGCCTCAACATTTTCAGCTTCAGGCACGTTCTCCTTGAGAACTGCCTCTTGTTGGTGCGGGGGAGTTGGAGCTTGTGGTATTTCTGCTTGCTCTTCGGCTAATGCAGCCGGAATGTCTTCAACAGCCTGAGCCCTTGGCCCTCTGCGAAGCCTATGGAGGGTAGGCGCCGGTGGAGTTGCAGTGGGTTGGGGCTCATCTTCCTCCTGTGGGCGATCTGCCCACGACGCATCTGGTGTGATTGGCGTCAATGGATGACCAATACTGATCTGTTCGCTTGTCTCAAGCTGAGGAAGGGCTGCATCACCTTGCACATTGTCTTGGGGACCAATGTCTTCAGCAGCATTGGGGTTGGCTGCTGGAATGTCTTCAACGTGCGGAGCCTCTATGTAAGCAGGCTCATGCACTGTCAACTGACGATCTGCGTCAGGATAGCGCACGCAGAGTGGTTCAACTATCAGGGGCTCTGTGGGAGCAGCCCGAGATTTCTTTGTCTTGCGCTTCTTGATAATGGGTTCAGAAGGAGAGGCTTCAGAATGTTTTCTCTTCTTAGCCTTAGCCTCTGCAGTCCGTGTCTTCTTGTGCTGTGAGGCGGTTGATTGACTCTTTGGCTTCGAGCCAGTCGTTGCAGCGGGGAAGACAATCGGAGAATCAGGTTCTGACCTTGGCGCTTCAGGTTCGGGCACAGCTGCCTTCTTTTTCTTCTTCGCGGCCATCCTGGGGTCAATGCCGGGACGCCCAAGTGCCTTGCGCTTTTCTGCCTCATTGTAGGCTTGCACGCAACGTTCAGCCAAAGTCTTCATGCGTTCTCGTGAACCTTGAGCTTCGGCACGCGTCTTCAGGAAGTTTTCTTTCAGCTCGTGCAACATGATCTTGAAGTTTTTCACTTCTTGCACACTGAGCTTGGCCACGTGCTTCTTGAACTGAGCCTTTTCATGATCAATTTTCTGCTTCAGTTCTACAATTCGCTGGGCTATTGCAAGTTCTGAAGCGATTGCACCTTGAAAGGCAACACTGAGGCCTATGGGTAGCTGCAGATCATTGAAGCTTATGTCTGGTGTGTCAAACCATTCATCGATGAAGTTGTGGATGATGGCGACATCAAACAGAGGCAGATTGTTGAAGATTTCAGCCTCCTCCTTGCTCTTGATGAGCTGCTCAAGAGCATCATCTCCAAGATCTTCATCGCTTGAGAGATCAATGGCTTCGCAGCGCAGAATGTCAACAGCTGTGAGCTCTTTGCCTGTGTGTGGCTGAGGCTTCTTGGCTTTTTGGGGCTTGGACACTCGTGATAAGCCTTCTGACTGCACACTGGCTTCAGGAGGTGCAGTTGCTAAAGGCTTCACTCTTGCGATCTTGGGAGAAGCGGCTGGCTTTGAAGCTTTTGGAGCTTTTGGCTTCTTCTGCTTTGGCTTCAGAGCAGCAGGGGCGTCATCTGACTCAGTATCTGCTGGAGGGTCATTCACAGCAGCCCCTTGGACTAGGATGCGAGTGATGAGGCCTGCAAGATTGGCATACGACCCGATGATATTGGGATTGGCGTTGCGTGTGCCATCTGCCCTTGGTGAGGAGGGACCAGGGTTGAAGTCAAGCCCAAATTTCTTCTTGTTTATCTTCGCTGACTGTTGTGCAAACTGAAAGTTGCGCTTGAAGAGATTATCATCGCGGCACCAGAGAAGTGATGACGGATGTGCCTCAGCTGGCTGTGGTCCTCTCACCATGCATGGATAGAATCCTTGAGCAATGGCTTCGTCTTTGGACTTGGGTACGAGATTTTTGTATAATACATCTCCCCACGGTCTCTTGATGGCGCACTTCTTAGCATATTCCTGAGTGACGAAGCGGTAGTGGAACCATTGCTCTGCCCAATATCTTCGAATCCATTGGATTCGTGTCTTGCGCTGACCATAGCTTTCTTCAAGATCAGTTTTGTACATCTCTGCCAATTCATCAGGCAGATCTTTGGACGTTTCACCACGTCGCTGTCTGCCTCCCTTCCTTGCTGCTATTTCTGAAGCCATGGATAACTTGGAAGGCTTCAAGATGTTCAAAGGCTTCAAGGGCTTCCTTCTGCAAGAACTGGCTTCAGGCGAGTTGATGTGATGCTGCAAGTACTCTGCAAATGAATGCAGACTATGAGAACCGAAGGATTCTCCCACGGACATGTACCTGTGACAGCATTAAGGTGCGAGGGAAGGGGAAGAGGTCATATGCATTCTCAGAAGATTTTGAAGATAAATCAGTTTAGAAGACATTGACCTCATTATGCGAAGACATTCACTTATAGATAAGAAGTTGGTTCCAGATTTGTACGAACCCATAGATCAGTACAAGTGAGGAATCTAACTACTTTATGAAGTACAAGTGAATATACTAGGCATGTTATGAGATGCAGCGAGAGATTTAACTGGTGTGAAGAGAGACTTCTTATGGCAGAAAGTGACTGAACTGTAGGATCAAAAGAAGCTGTAAAAAGAGGCTTTATTTACCACACTTGGAACTGCTAGACGAAGTGAGATTTGAGGCCAAGCAGTTCGATCCTCCGTGCCCTAACTTGGCGACGGAAGACACCTACGGCGACGGCAGAGAGAGCGATGTCCGCTGTCGGCGTGAAAACGGCGTCGGAGAGGTTGCGGCAGTGAAGCGCTTCGTCGCCGGCGTCGTCGAGTGCTAGCGGTGGCGCTAGGGTTCGTGCGAGGGTGGAAGAAGGAGATAATGACCGCAGTGAATCGTGTATTTATAGGGATAGAGGCGGCACTGCGCTATTACACAGGTACCCCTGGCGGTTCGCATTTGAGGCACGCGTGGCCAGTTAGATTATCAGGATTTGTTCCACGTCCCACGCACGCCTAAATTATCGGGCGGTCGTTTCTGCTTCTCCGGATCTTATGTGGAGGAATGAGCATTAAAACTGACTTTTATGGTTGTCTCAATGTCTTCGGCTGACAAGGACACAGTGAACACATTCGACAGTTTCAACAGAATGCATATGAGCCAGTTAGATTATCGGTATTTGTTCCACGTCCCACGCACGCCTAAATTATCGGGCGGTCGTTTCTGCTTCTCCGGATCTTATGTGGAGGAATGAGCATTAAAACTGACTTTTATGGTTGTCTCAATGTCTTCGGCTGACAAGGACACAGTGAAGACATTCGACAGTTTCAACAGAATGCATATGACTTGGAGAGATAGAGTTTGAGATAGAAAGCATAGAGAGGTTAGGGTCCGATCACATTCACTTAGTTCAAAAGATTCAACCAAGAAGACATAGCTATAAGTGAATGCTGTAGAGGACAGAACATCAGTACATATATATCCATATAATCAACGCAGTGAAGATAATCATGAAGACATACAGAGAATGAAGCCAAACCAATTGTGAAGACATTGAGAGGTGACGCCATGAGAGAAACACTTTAAAATGGAACGTTTGGTGGTGGCGTTACCCACCGTATAGGAAGTATTAGACCCAGACACGGCGCACAATTATCGTGGCGCTCCGAAGTCAAATTCCACATTAATGTATTCACACTTAGAATGTATGTCTTCATTGATTGAAGATATACGCTACTTCGTGTGTTGCACATCTAAGTCATCAATATGCATAAGTGTTAGGATGTGTGCCTGATCACAGGACATTTGAGGATTCCAAGATATTTAGCTCACACCGTAACTTGCAAAATCTCTTCTCATCCAAGGGCTTTGTGAAGATATCTGCCAATTGCTCTTCAGTGTTGACGTGTATGATATCAATGTCTTCCTTCACAACATGATCTCTGAGAAAGTGATGACGAATTTCAATGTGCTTTGTCTTCGAGTGCTGAACTGGGTTGTTGGCAATCTTGATGGCGCTTTCGTTGTCGCAGTAAAGTGGCACTTGCTTCAGATGAATGCCATAATCCTTGAGTGTTTGCTTCATCCACAGAAGCTGAGCGCAGCAAGATCCAGCAGCAATGTATTCAGATTCAACAGTGGAGAGAGATACACAGTTCTGCTTCTTTGAAGACCAACATACAAGTGATCGTCCCAGAAAATGACATGTGCCTGATGTAGATTTGCGATCAACTTTGTCACCAGCATAATCAGCATCCGAAAATCCAACCAGATCAAACTCTGAGCCCTTTGGATACCATAATCCTAGAGTTGGGGTGTGAGCCAAATATCGAAGAATTCGCTTCACAACTAAGTGATGCGACTCCTTTGGTGTCGCTTGAAATCGAGCACACATGCAAACACTAAGCATGATATCTGGCCTAGATGCACATAAATAAAGCAAAGACCCAATCATGGAGAGGTATACCTTTTGATCGAACTCTTTACCATTGTCGTCGGGACCCAGATGATGCTTGGCTGGCATTGGTGTTGTGAAGCCTTTGCAGTCTTGCATACCGAACTTCTTCAGGCACTCTTTAAGATATTTCTCTTGAGATATGAAGATCCCGTTGCGTTGTTTCCGTATTTGAAGACCAAGAAAGAACCTCAGCTCCCCCATCATGGACATCTGATATTGCTCTTGCATCATGTATCCAAACTCTTCACTATACTTCTGATTGGTGCAGCCGAAGATAATGTCATCCACATATATTTGGCACACAAACAGTTCACCATCATATGTCTTCGTGAAAAGAGTGGGATCCAGGGAACCAGGTATGAAGCCTTTGCTTTTCAGAAAGTGCTTGAGTGTATCATACCAGGCCCTAGGGGCTTGTTTGAGGCCATACAGTGCCTTGTTGAGCTTGTATACCATTTCAGGATGTTTTGGATTTTCAAAGCCAGGTGGTTGTGCAACATACACTTCTTCTTCAATCTTGCCATTGAGAAAGGCACTTTTCACATCCATTTGATATAGAAGTATGTTATGATGATTTGCATAGGCCAGCAGTATGCGTATGGCTTCAAGCCTAGCCACTGGAGCAAATGTTTCATCGAAGTAAATGCCCTCCACTTGAGTATATCCTTGAGCAACTAGACGAGCTTTGTTTCTGACAACTTGACCATGCTCATCTTGCTTGTTGCGGTATATCCATTTGGTGCCTATTATGTTGTGCTTCCGTGGATCAGGACGCTTAACCAGTTCCCATACATTATTCAGCTCAAACTGTTGAAGCTCTTCTGGCATAGATTGAATCCATTCAGGTTCCATGAAGGCTTCTTCAACTTTCTTGGGTTCTGATATTGAGACAAATGCGAAATGCCCACAGAAGTTCGTTAGCTGAGTTGCCCTTGAACGAGTGAGTGGACCATGTGCATTGATGCTGTCCAGTATTTTGTCAATTTGTACTTCATTTGCAACACGAGGGTGTGTGGGGCGAAGACTTTGCTCTTGCTGATCTATGTGGTCATTTGAAGGTATATCTTCAGGCTGAGCATTGTCTTCATGTGGATCAGGTGCTGAGATGATAAGTTCTTCTTCAGGTTGAGCTTCAGAAGGTACAATTTCTCCAGTTCCCATAAGCTTGATTGATTCATTTGATGGAACTTCATCTAGCACATTTGGCAAATGCTCTCTTTGTGATCCATTGGTTTCATCAAATCGCACATCCACTGTTTCAACCACTTTGTAGTGGAAGAGATTGAAGACTCTGTAGGAGTGCGAATCCTTTCCATATCCAAGCATGAAGCCTTCATGTGCCTTTGGAGCAAACTTTGAGGTGTGGTGTGGGTCCTTGATCCAGCATTTTGCGCCAAATACTCTGAAATAACTGACATTTGGCTTCTTGCCAGTTAGGAGTTCATAGGATGTCTTGTTCAGGAGCTTGTGAAGATAAACACGATTTATTGTATGGCATGCAGTATCAATGGCTTCAGTCCAGAATTTTCTTGGAGTCTTGTATTCATCTAGCATTGTTCTGGCCATCTCAATGAGTGTTCTGTTCTTGCGTTCGACGACGCCATTCTGCTGTGGCGTGTATGGAGCTGAGAATTCATGTGTGATGCCCAAGGTGTCCAGATATGTATCAAGGCCAGTATTCTTGAATTTGGTGCCATTGTCACTTCTGATGTGCTTTATCTTGGCGCCAAAATTGTTCATAGCTCGATTTGCCAAGCGTCTGAAGACATCCTGCACTTCAGTCTTGTAAAGGATTATGTGCACCCAAGTATATCTAGAATAATCATCAACAATTACGAAGCCATAGAGGCATGAAGAAGTAGTAAAAGTTGAGTAGTGAGTGGGACCGAAAAGATCCATGTGAAGCAGTTCGAAGGGTTGTGTAGTAGTCATGATTGTCTTCGAAGGATGTTTTGCCCTTGTCATCTTCCCTGCTTCATAAGCACCGCATAAGTGATCTTTCTTAAACTTGACGCCCTCGATGCCTATGACGTGCTTTTTCTTCGCAAGGGTGTGGAGGTTCCTCATGCCAGCATGCCCAAGCCTTCGATGCCAAAGCCAGCATTCTGAAGCTTTTGCAAGAAGACATACTGCAAGTTGTGGTCCTGCTGAGAAATCTACCACATACAAATCACCTTTCCTATACCCTTCAAACACTAGAGATTTGTTAGATTCCATTAGCACCAGGCAGCGATATTTGCCAAACATTACAATCATATTCAAATCGCAAAGCATTGAGACAGACATTAAGTTGATGCCAAGGGATTCAACAAGCATGACTTTATCCATGTGTTGATCCTTTGAGATTGCAACTCTACCTAGACCCAATACCTTACTTTTACCAGTGTCAGCGAATGTAATGTGACTCTTGTTGGATGGACGTAAAGTTGAGTCCATAAGAAGGCTTCTTCTGCCAGTCATGTGATTTGTACACCCACTGTCAATAATCCATTCTGAAGACTTTGAAGTCGCTGGTATCGTACCCTACAGTGCAGTTAGGGGGATAGGCTTCACGAAGAGTGTTGTGAAGCATAAACATTTGACGAACCAGTGGGTTATGAAAACTTAGATCCAGATTAGGACTAATGGGGAGAGTAGCATGCGATTCAGGAACGAAGTACATAATGATGCCATTTGGGCATTTTATCTTGCGCCCCACAAGATTTTTATGGTCCCTAGCAATAGCATCAGAAGATTTTGTTTTTGTGCTGGAGACCTTTCCCTGCAAAGGAGAGTTAAGCTTTCTTAACCACCCACATCTTCAAGGGTGGCTTAGAAGCTATAAGTCTAAGTGCAGCATCTGAGAATTTTGGCTTTGAAACCATAGCAAACAGTCTAGCAGGTGGACAATAATACTCATAGGAATAAGCAGAATAATTTTTGGTCATATGAACATGACGGTTCAACGAATCACTCTCATATTCATATGCCTGAGTATGGTTCCCCTGCAAAACATTTGCGTTAGTGCGACTCAAGTGAGTCCCCTGTTTGTATGAAGCATTTGGACCATATGAAGCCTTTGGTCTGAGGTTTGTCTTCTTCAAGTGAGGTGTCATGAAGACATTCACAGGAAGATTTTCCAGACATGTTTTCGGAACCCAGATCTTCTTCATAGGCGGTCCATTCCTGCAGTTAGTACCAATGTACCTGGCAAACACTTTATCATTCTGACTCTTAAACAGTTTATAGTTTGCATCAAAGGATTCATCAATGATAATTGGGTTAGCACAAGTGAAGCTAGACAGATTGGATGGATCTGCTGAGGATTCCTTTGCAGCAACCCATGTGGTTTTGGGGTACTGCTCAGGTTTCCAGTAAGACCCATCTGCATTAATTTTCCTCACGAACCCAACACCCTCTTTCCTAGGGTTTCGGTTCAGAATCTGCTTCTTAAGGACATCACATAATGTCTGATGCCCTTTCAGACTTTTGTACATCCCTGTTTCAAGCAATGTCTTCAACCTAGCATTCTCATCAGCAATAGCAGTGGTATCCTCAGCAGAGGGGTTAGTTACCACGTCAACAGTTGAAGATATTGAAACGGTAGTAGCAGTGGAACATTCAGCAACAGAAGCAGCATTATCACGCTCAATGCATTTAAGACATGGTGGTTCAAATCCTTCCTGAGCGGGACTGATCTGTTCAGCGCGAAGTGACTCGTTTTCCTTTTGAAGATCTTCATGAGCCACCCTCAATTTCTCAAGTTCTTGCTTCCTTTGAAGATAATCATAGGAAAGCTTTTCCTGAGTTGTCGAGAGAGTATCATAACGATCTTCAAGTTCCTGATACTTAACGTGAAGGTTTTTTATGTCTTCAATTAAGGATTCAGATCGAGTCATTTCAGCACCCAACAGATCATCGCTTCTGTCTAACAATTTTTGAATATGTTCCATAGCTTTCTGTTGTTCAGTTGCAATTTTAGCAAGTGTTTTGTAGCTAGGTTTTGAATCACATTCAGAGTCATCGTCACTTGACGTTTCATAGCGAGTAGTGCGTGTGTTTACCTTGGCACCGCGTGCCATGAAGCAGTAGGTAGGAGTGGAGTCGTTCTTGTCATTTGCGTCGGTGTAGGTGATGCAGTCATTGTCTTCAGTATTGAAGATGGACTTGGCGACGTATGCTATAGCCAGACTCGCAATGCCAGAATCAGACTCCTCCTCAGACTCCACCTCTGCCTCCTCAGATGCGGACTCCTCCTCTGAATCCATCTCCTTTCCAACAAACGCACGTGCCTTGCCAGATGAGATCTTCTTGTGTGATGAAGACTTTGATGAAGTTTTGGAAGAAGACTTTGAGTATTTCTTCTTCTTCTTGTCGTCAGAATCATATTCCTTGCTCTTCTTCTTCCTTCTGTTCTCATTTTCCCACTGTGGACACTCAGAGATGAAGTGTCCAGTTTTCTTGCACTTGTGACATGTTTTCTTCTTGTAGTCATGAGCAGAAGCTTCATCATTCCTTGAGCTTGATCATGAGGATTTCCTGAAGCCTTTCTTCTTAGTGAATTTTTGGAACTTCTTCACTAGCATTGCAAGTTCTCTTCCAATGTCTTCAGGATCATCAGAACTGCAGTCAGATTCTTCTTCAGATGAGGAGACAGCTTTTGCGTTCAAGGCACGAGTTCGCCCATAGTTTGGACCGTAGATATCTCTTTTCTCAGAAAGCTGAAACTCATGTGTGTTGAGCCTCTCAAGTATGTCAGACGGATCGAGTGTCTTGAAATCAGGACGTTCTTGAATCATCAGGGCCAGAATGTCAAATGAACTATCAAGTGATCTCAGCAGCGTCTTGACGATTTCATGTTTGGTGATCTCAGTAGCGCCGAGGGCTTGAAGCTCATTTGTGATGTCAGTGAGCCGATCAAAGGTGTGCTGGACATTCTCATTGTCATTTCGTTTGAAGCGGTTGAAGAGATTGCGAAGGACACTGATTCTTTGATCTCTCTGGGTTGATATGCCTTCATTAACTTTGGAGAGCCAATCCCAGACCAGTTTGGATGTCTTCAAGGCACTCACACGGCCATACTGTCCTTTGGTCAGATGACCACAGATGATATTCCTGGCAGTAGAGTCCAGTTGAACGAACTTCTTGACATCAGCAGCAGTGACACCTTCTCCAGCCTTGGGAACGCCGTTTTCGACGACATACCATAGGTCGACGTCAATGGCTTCAAGATGCATGCGCATCTTATTCTTCCAGTAGGGATATTCAGTTCCATCAAAGACGGGACAAGCAGCGGAGACTTTGATTATCCCTGCAGTCGACATAGCTAAAACTCCAGGTGGTTAAACCGAATCACACAGAACAAGGGAGCACCTTGCTCTGATACCAATTGAAAGTGCGTTATATCGACTAGAGGGGGGGTGAATAGGCGATTTTTATGAAAGTCTTCAAAACGTGAGAGTTATGAAGACAAACAGTGAAGATTATGCCTATAACTATGCAGCGGAAGTTAGATTACACTAGGGCAGCCATGGTCATGTATTCAATAGAGTGAAAGCGCAATGACAAACAGCTTCAGTGTAATAAGGATCAGGTAGGAAGAAGTTATGAAGCCGAACAGATCATACATTCATGTTGTGAAGAAAAAAGATAAAGCAAGCATGCAATGGCTTCACAATGAATAACTGTAAATGAAGGGAAGTGAAGATGAAACCAGTGACACGTTGAAGACAATGATTTGTTGGACCAGTTCCAGTTGCTGTGACAACTGTACGTCTGGTTGGAGCGGCTAGGTATTTAAACCGAAGGACACACAGTCCCGGACACCCAGTCAAGGACACTTAGTCCAAGACACCCAGTCCTTACCGTTTTCTCCTTGAGCTAAGGTCACACAGACCTCGCCCAATCACTCTGGTAAGTCTTCAAGGTAGACTCCCAAACCTTCACAGACTTCGTTCACTGGCAATCCACAATTTCTCTTGGATGCTCAGAACGCGACGCCTAACCGTCTGGAGGATGCACAGTCCTCAAGTGTAATAAGTCTTCAAATCACACAGACACAAAGACTTAAGTGATTCCCAATTTACTCTGGCTCTGGGTGGTTAGGGCTTTTCTCCTCACTGGGAATTTTTCTTTCAAAGGCTTCGAGGTGGGTTGCTCTCAAACGACAAAAGCCGTGCGCTGAAATCTGAGCAGCCAACCATTTAAGGTTGTGGGGGGTGGACTATTTATAGCCACTTGGCAACCCGACCTGATCTGTCTGAAATGACCCTGGGTCACTAAGAAACTGACACGTGTACCAACGGTCGGATTTCGAACTCACACGGCAACTTTACTTGGGCTACAAGTAAAGCTGACTTGTCTGACTCTGGACAAGATTTTCTCTCATAGGCTTCGCTCGAAGACATAGGATTTGAATTAGGCATCACTTCAGTCATTCTGACTGGTTCTCTTCGACCCCACTTAACAGTACGGTGGTTCTTATGACGCAACATGAATGAAATAAAACTACGAAGGATCTAGGTCTTCGAGTTTCAAAAGCTTCATAGGGAGTCTTCTCATGTCATTGTCTTCAATACGAATATCTTCATAAACCACCATTGTCTTCAATGTCTTCGTACATTTTTAGGGGTCATCTCTGGTAGTGAAACCGAATCAATGAGGGACTTCTACCTGTGTTTTCCTGCAATTCTCACAAACACATTAGTCCCTCAACTAGGTTTGTCGTCAATACTCCAAAACCAACTAGGGTTGGCACTAGATGCACTTACAATCTCCCCCTTCTTGGTGATTGATGACAAACTAGTTGAAGTTTTCAACGGGAAACATAATTTGCGAAATTGTAAAAGAATTGTCTTCATAAGTTGCAAGGGCTCCCCCTGAAGATGTGCATATAAGTAATTTGCTTCTTGAATACAAATGCACATGGCAGGTTGTACTTGTGGAGATCCACTTCAACTTATGACAATCTACTATGCATGTGAAAGTATATGAAGATAATGACATGCATAATGGAAAATGGACGTCTGCAGAATGAGATGAGTGCGGAATTTATCGTCGCACATGCGGAATTTATCTTCGCATAACGGAGTGACAAGCAGGTAGCAGACGGCCATCAAGGCTAAGTGTTACAACTCAAGGAAGCAAATGTAGCAAAAACGGGAGTTGTAAGCACGAAGCAAAATGTAGCAAGATATGAAGGCACCCGCCCATAGTGACCCGCTTGAAGACTATTACCATCATATGCTTCTCCCCCTTTTGTCAGTGATGACCAAAAAGGTTTGAAGACATAGAGGTTTCTACGCGTTCCCAGGCGCAGCAGGGTCGGTGAAGTTGTTTGGCGGCGGTGCAGACGAGCTTGGTGCAGATTCGACGCGCGTTGAAGCAGGTGGAGATGATGTCGCGTCGTCTTATTCTTCAATAATCCGGACAGACACGGTGGCAGCAGAAGAAGAGAACTCTGACTCTTCAAGTGATGGGGTGCTGCGCATCACCGCTCTTCTCGGAGGCGTGGAGTCAAATTTGAAGTGCTCTGTGAAGTCATCCTCATGTAGTTCAGCTTCAGGGCACATCATGGTGAGGCCCTTCCAAGTGCGGCGACAGGTCTCGTGTGTGACAAATGCATTCTTGGTTGCCATATTTCTGAGGCGATTGACGTCTTGCATGATGCTTCTCATCTGCCTCTTGAGCCAGTCGTGATGCCTATCTTGCTTTTGGTGAAGAGCCACAAGAAGCTCTGTGTCATTGAGTGCACGAGTGCGCTTCTTGGGTCTCTTTGCAGCTGTGCTGTTGGTGGCTTCAGTTGAGGCAGGGGCACGTGTGGTGCCAGCCATTGGATACACGCGAGAGAGAGCTTCAACACCTTCAATATTTTGAGTGAAGCTCTGGTGTTCTGCATTCTGAAGACTTAGTGGTTGCTTGGCTGGCTCTGGATATATTGCTTCAGCAGATGTGTCCATATCGGGCAAAAATATCCTATGATTGCAGGCTGAGGGTTGATAGGAGATTGCAGAGTGAAGCTTGATTAGCCTCATAACCCAAGGAGCATAAAACTTGAAGCCAAATAGTTCTGAAGCAGACGCAGCAAATTGACGGATGAAGAGATCCTGTGCATTGAAGCATTTGCCATGAAGAATGCAGAAGATGAGAGTCTTCATTGTACCATCAATCGTTGCATATCGAGAGTGTCCCTTGACTGGCCAGAGAGTCCGCCTTATGATGTGATATATTGTTCTGGGCAGGTACTCTAAGTCTTCAACGAAGAACCTAGTTGGATAGGGTGCATTTGGAGGAAATGGCTTCATCATTGAGAGCATCTGACTCATATCTGGCTCAGGACGCTGAAATATGCTCTCAATGGCTTCAGCATGGAGTTGGCACCCTTCTTCAAAGAATTCTCCAGGAGTGGGAAGGCCGGTAAGCTCAATTAGGTCGAAAGCATTGGCTTCATGATGGACATTGCCTGTCATCCACTCCAGGATCCATGTCTTCGGATCTCTGTTATAGCCTTTGATATGCAAAGTGGCATAGAACTGGAGCAGAAGCTCTTCGTTCCAGTGCTCTTCGTCAGTGATAAATGGCAGCAAACCCACTTGCTTGAAGCAATCCAATGCTTCTTCTAGACCAGGCAGACCTTCAACAGCTTCAACCTCAAGGTGCTTGTGAGGAAAGATGCGACCTTGGTTGTAGAGGATGCATGAATAATAGCTGCGCTGTTGATGGCTCCAGAACCTATCTGATACAATCCGTTCCCTTGAATAAGGGTTCTTGGAGCGGTCGAAAAACATGTTATCTGCCCTGAAGCCGTTGATGTTGAAGGAACCAGGAGCTGATGCAGGACCTGGGAACCTTGGTAGTCGTGGGATCGGCTTCTGGACCTGGGGCTTGTGCGCAATATGATAGTGGAATTGTGGTCCGGCAGCAGACTCAGGCACAGAATGTTCAGGAGCAGTAGCTTCGGTGTCTTCTGAAGCTGTTGTTGGGGAGGGCTCCACATTTGCTTCGGCGTTGTTTGTGGCAGCCTCAACATTTTCAGCTTCAGGCACGTTCTCCTTGAGAACTGCCTCTTGTTGGTGCGGGGGAGTTGGAGCTTGTGGTATTTCTGCTTGCTCTTCGGCTGATGCAGCCGGAATGTCTTCAACAGCCTGAGCCCTTGGCCCTCTGCGAAGCCTATGGAGGGTAGGCGCCGGTGGAGTTGCAGTGGGTTGGGGCTCATCTTCCTCCTGTGGGCGATCTGCCCACGACGCATCTGGTGTGATTGGCGTCAATGGACGACCAATACTGATCTGTTCGCTTGTCTCAAGCTGAGGAAGGGCTGCATCACCTTGCACATTGTCTTGGGGACCAATGTCTTCAGCAGCATTGGGGTTGGCTGCTGGAATGTCTTCAACGTGCGGAGCCTCTATGTAAGCAGGCTCATGCACTGTCAACTGACGATCTGCGTCAGGATAGCGCACGCAGAGTGGTTCAACTATCAGGGGCTCTGTGGGAGCAGCCCGAGATTTCTTTGTCTTGCGCTTCTTGATAATGGGTTCAGAAGGAGAGGCTTCAGAATGTTTTCTCTTCTTAGCCTTAGGCTCTGCAGTCTGTGTCTTCTTGTGCTGTGAGGCGGTTGATTGACTCTTTGGCTTCGAGCCAGTCGTTGCAGTGGGGAAGACAATTGGAGCATCAGGTTCTGACCTTGGCGCTTCAGGTTCGGGCACAGCTGCCTTCTTTTTCTTCTTCGCGGCCATCCTGGGGTCAATGCCGGGACGCCCAAGTGCCTTGCGCTTTTCTGCCTCATTGTAGGCTTGCACGCAACGTTCAGCCAAAGTCTTCATGCGTTCTCGTGAACCTTGAGCTTCGGCACGCGTCTTCAGGAAGTTTTCTTTCAGCTCGTGCAACATGATCTTGAAGTTTTTCACTTCTTGCACACTGAGCTTGGCCACGTGCTTCTTGAACTGAGCCTTTTCATGATCAATTTTCTGCTTCAGTTCTACAATTCGCTGGGCTATTGCAAGTTCTGAAGCGATTGCACCTTGAAAGGCAACGCTGAGGCCTATGGGTAGCTGCAGATCATTGAAGCTTATGTCTGGAGTGTCAAACCATTCATCGATGAAGTTGTGGATGATGGCGACATCAAACAGAGGCAGATTGTTGAAGATTTTAGCCTCCTCCTTGCTCTTGATGAGCTGCTCAATAGCATCATCTCCAAGATCTTCATCGCTTGAGAGATCAATGGCTTCGCAGCGCAGAATGTCAACAGCTGTGAGCTCTTTGCCTGTGTGTGGCTGAGGCTTCTTGGCTTTTTGGGGCTTGGACACTCATGATAAGCCTTCTGACTGCACACTGGCTTCAGGAGGTGCAGTTGCTAAAGGCTTCACTCTTGCGATCTTGGGAGAAGCGGCTGGCTTTGAAGCTTTTGGAGCTTTTGGCTTCTTCTGCTTTGGCTTCAGAGCAGCAGGGGCGTCATCTGACTCAGTATCTGCTGGAGGGTCATTCACAGCAGCCCCTTGGACTAGGATGCGAGTGATGAGGCCTGCAAGATTGGCATACGGCAACTTTACTTGGGCTACAAGTAAAGCTGACTTGTCTGACTCTGGACAAGATTTTCTCTCATAGGCTTCGCTCGAAGACATAGGATTTGAATTAGGCATCACTTCAGTCATTCTGACTGGTTCTCTTCGACCCCACTTAACAGTACGGTGGTTCCTATGACGCAACATGAATGAAATAAAACTACGAAGGATCTAGGTCTTCGAGTTTCATAAACCACCATTGTCTTCAATGTCTTCGTACATTTTTAGGGGTCATCTCTGGTAGTGAAACTGAATCAATGAGGGACTTCTACCTGTGTTTTCCTGCAATTCTCACAAACACATTAGTCCCTCAACTAGGTTTGTCGTCAATACTCCAAAACCAACTAGGGGTGGCACTAGATGCACTTACACATATGTTTCTAGATCTTTCCTCACCACATGATGCTTGCCAAAGGAGAAAAATAAAAAGGAATAGAGATAAAAACTTTGACTCTTACATAAAATTAAAGACATAAAAGTAAATGATAGGCCCTTCGCAGAGGGAAGTAGAGGTTGCCATGCGCTTATTTGTTTGTGTGCTCAACCCCTTAGTGCAAAAGAACGCCACGTTGCATTGCCTCTTGTGATGGCAACCTTTATTATGCAGTCTGTCGCTTTTATTCTTCACCATCACAAGTTCTTACAACGCTCAATTTTCTCTTACACTAAATGATCTCACACTTTTAGAAGCAATTTTTGTTGCCTTATTGCACCGATGACAACTTACTTGAAGGATCTGACTCAATCCTTAGGTAGGTATGGTGGACAATTGAAAATAAGATTTGGGTTTAAGGGTTTTTGGATGCACAAGTAGTATCTCTACTTAGTGTGGAATTTTTGGCTAGCAAAGATAGGGGGCAAGCACCACATGTTGAAGGATCTATGACAATATAACTTCTATGTGAATATGAACAAACATAAATCATTATGTTGCCTTCCTTGTCCAACGTCAACAATTTTGGCATATAATATTTTGATGGGGGCTCACAATCACAAAAGATTTCCAGGATAGTTTATTTATATGTGAATCTTCTCTTCCCTTAATAATTCTTTCATGAGTTGCATCATTGACCAATGCTATGTTTGTCAATCTCTAATAAAATTTTCTACTTATACTTTTCCTTATGTGGTGTCATCACCTACCATAAGATTAGCATATGATCCTTTTCATTTATTCCCTTTCTTTTTATTGGAACATGAAAGTAAAGAAAGCAAAAACTCAAACTAAACTTTATTATATATCTCGCACACGATTACAAGGATGGATCACTAAGAAAGCTCTCGAAAAGAAAGGATTGAACTAAACTTTTATTCATCTAAAGCAAAAGATAACTATGGATCTAACTGAAATAAGTAAATGCAAAAGATAGTGGGGTGATATGATACCGGGGCACCTCCCCCAAGCTTGGCGGAAGCCAAGGGGAGTGCCCATACTCGATACTCAATTTTATTTTCGTGATGAAGAAGGTGGTGGTAAAGTAGAAGAGATCTTGTCCTCGGGTTTCCTTGGCAAAGGTCCACCATCGTAAGAGGAGGAATGAGTCTCACGGGTCCTGCAACTGGCAGCCAAACTCATACCTTTAAACCTCGCCTTATATTCAAAGACTTGGTTTTGGAGATCATAGATCTGGCTTTGGAGGAAGTTGATTTGCTCGTTGAGGGTGAAGATGATATCCTTCATGGATTTGCCATCCACCTTGAGATCATGGGCCAGATCCGTGATCATGAGGTGATTAGCGTTGAGTCCACGCTCCACCATCCCCTTGCACGGGAAGACCCCCTGCTCCATAGCTTCAAGCCTGGCATCCATGGCTCCCGTCCCCTTCGGACCTTGCACATCGTGGATGTGAAGCACCCCCTCATGCATCTGGATGACCTAAGGGTGCTGCAACACCTCCCGCAAATATGGGTTGATGACGTCTTGGAGAACCTGTCCTTGGAGGAGCTTGAAGCGGCCATGGTGGATGGGATCTGACACAAAACAGTAAGGAAAAGAAAATAGAAGATTTCTCCGCGATACGGTGGTCAATAGGTTCAGGGGATATATAAAGATTTTTATCTTGGGAAACAAGCAAGTTGTAGAAAAACGGAGTCCGTAAGGTACCCAAGGTGGGCACAACCCACCTGGGTGCGCCTGGCTGCCAGACGCGCCCTGGTGTCTTGTGCCCACCAGGGTGCGCTTCCCGGTAGTTTCTTATTTTCCTAAGTTTTGTTATATTCCGAAACTGACAAAAAATATTTTTGTGGATTTTTTAGAGTCCGTTTACTTACATATCACGTACCTCCTCTTTTTTACGATTCTGGAGTGTTCCGGAAGGACTCTTTTTTGTGTTCTTCTGGTGTCATAGTTTGGATAATATTACTTTCAACATTAATGGGCGTACCTGAGATATAATGTTTTATTCGTTGCCCATTAACAACCTTCGGGTTAGTACCTTCAGTGTTATTTATTTTGATAGCTTCGGACCGATAAACCTCCTCGATAACATAGGGTCCTTCCCATTTGGAGAGGAGTTTTCCTGCAAAGAATCTGAAACGAGAGTTGTACAAAAGAAAATATTCTCCAAATTTGAATTCACGCTTTTGGATTCTTTTATCATGCCGTCTTTTAACTTTTTTCTTTAAATAACTTGGCATTTTCATAAGCTTGGGTTCTCCATTCATCTAATGAGCTAATATCAAATAAGCTCTTTCCACTGGCAAGTTTGAAATCATAGTTGAGTTCTTTAATTTCACAATATGCTTTATGTTCTAACTCAAGAGACAAATGACAAGCTTTTCCACAAACCATTTTATAAGGAGACATACCCATAGGGTTTCTATATGCTGTTCTATAAGCCCAAAGTGCATCGTCTAATTTCTTAGACCAATTCTTCCGGGACCTATTGACAGTCTTTTGCAAAATTAATTTTATTTCTCTATTGCTAAGTTCAAATTGACCAATAGACTGGGGATGACAAGGTTATGCAATTCTATGGTTAACATCATACTTGGCAAGCATTTTACGGAAGGCACCATGAATAAAGTGTGAACCACCATCAGTCATTAAATATCTAGGGACTCCAAACCTTAGGAAAATAACTTCCTTAAGCATTTTAATAGAGGTGTTGTGATGAACACTACTAGTTGGAATACCTTATACCCACTTAGTAACATAATCAATAGCAACCAAAATATGTGTATACCCATTAGAGGAAGGAAAAGGTCCCATGTAATCAAAACCCCTAACATCAAATGGTTCAACAGCAAGTGAATAATTCATAGGCATTTCTTGATGCTTACTGATATTACCTAATCTTTGGCATTCATCACAAGATAATACGAACTTACGAGCATCCTTGAAAAGAGTAGGCCAATAAAATCTAGACTGCAGTACCTTGTGAGCAGTTATGTCTCCCGCATGATGCCCTCCATAAGCTTCGGAGTGACATTTCCGTAGTATTTGTCCCTGTTCATGCTCAGGTACACAACGCCTAATAATACCATCTACTCCTTCCTTATAAAGATGTGGGCCATCCCAAAAGTAATGTCTTAAATCATAGAATAAGTGTTTCTTTTGTTGGTATGTAAATCTAGGTGGTAAATATTTAGCAACAATGTAATTAGCATAGTCAGCATACCAAGGAGTGTTATGAGAAACATTTATTGCAGCTAACTGCTCATCAGGAAAACTATGATCAATAGGTAGTGGGCATCAAGCACATTTTCAAGCCTAGACATGTTATCAGCTATAGGGTTCTCTGCTCCTTTTCTATCAGTGATATGCAAATCAAATTCTTGTAGCAAGAGAACCCTCAAATAAGTCTAGGTTTAGCATCTTTCTTTTCCATAAGATATTTTATAGCAGCATGATCAGTGTGAACAATTACTTTTGAATCAACAATGTAAGACCTAAATTTATCACAAGCAAACACAACTGCTAGAAATTCTTTTTCAGTAGTAGCATAATTTCTTTGAGCATTGTCTAGAGTTTTACTAGCATAATGAATAACATTTAGTTTCTTATCAACTCTTTGTCCTAGAACAACACAAACAACATAATCACTAGCATCACACATAATTTCAAAAGGAAAGTTCCAATCAGGTGGTTGAATAATAGGTGCAGAAATTAAGGCTTTCTTGAGTGTTTCAAAGGGTTCTAAACAATCATCATCAAAAACAAAAGGAACATCCTTTTGCGAAAGATTTGTAAGAGGCCTAGAAATTTTAGAAAAGTCTTTGATAAATCTCCTATAGAAACCAGCATGACCTAAGAAACTACAAATACCTTTGATATCTTTAGGACATGGCATTTTGTCAATTGCATCAACCTTAGCTTTGTCCACCTCAATACCTCTTTCAGAAATTTTATGACCCAAGACAATACCTTCATTAACCATAAAGTGGCACTTCTCCCAATTCAAGACAAGATTTGTTTGCTCACATCTCTGCAAAACTCTACCAAGATTACTTAAACAATCATCAAAAGACTTCCCATAAACAGAGAAGCCATCCATGAAAACATCAACAATATTTTCACAAAAGTCAGAGAATATAGTAGTCATACATCTTTGAAAGGTAGCAGGCGCATTACATAAACCAAAAGGCATACGTCTATAAGCATGAGTTCCAAAAGGACAAGTAAAAGTGGTATTTTGTTGATCAGGTTGAGAAACATGTATTTGTGAAAACCAGAATATCCATCAAGGAAGCAAAAATGTGTGTGCTTAGATTGTCTTTCTAGCATTTGATCAATGAAAGGCAGAGGGTAATGGTCTTTTCTAGTTGCTTTGTTTAATTTTCTAGAATCAATGACCATTCTATAGCTTGTAACAATTCTTTGTGGAATAAGTTCATTTTTATCATTAGGAACAACAGTAATACCTCCTTTCTTAGGGACACAATGAACAGGACTTACCCATTTACTATCAGCTATAGCATAGATGATACATGCTTCCAGAAGTTTTAATATTTTCGTTCTTACCACTTCCTTCATCTTTGGATTTAACTGACATTGGTGATCAACAACGGGTTTAGCATCAGGTTCCACATTAATCTTGTGCTGACATGGAGTGGGACTAATGCCCTTTAAATCATCAAGAGCATATCTAATAGCAGCTCGGTGCTTCCTTAGAACTTTCAATAATCTTTTCTTCTTTGTGTTCTGAAAGGTTAGCACTTATAATAACATGATATATCTTCTTCTCACCAAGATAAGCATATTTCAAAGTATCCGACAATTGTTTTAATTCAAACACAGGATCACCTTTAGGTGGAGGAGGACCTACTAGAGTTTCAATAGGCAAATTGTGTTTAAGCAGAGGACGTTGTTCAAATAAAATCTTATCTATTTCATTTCTTTCATGCATATGTAAATCATTTTCATGGTCTAGCAGATATTGTTCTAATGGATCATTAGGAGGCACGGCAATAGAAGCAAGACCAATTATTTCATCCTTACTAGGCAATTCTTTTTCATGAAGCTTTCTACTAAACTTGGAAAAATTAAACTCATGAGACTCATCACCAAAGCTAACACCTTCTCACAATTTTTTTATGATTAACGATGTTCAAGAAATGTCTACCAAAGACAATGGGACAAAAATCATCTTGTGGGGAACCAAGAACAAGAAAGTTAGTAGGGTATTTTATTTTCCCACACAAGACTTCAACATCTCTAACAATCCCAAGTGGTGTGATGTTGTCTCTATTAGCAAGTTTAATGGTGGCGTCTATTTCTTCTATTTCAATGGGTGCTATGTCATTCATAATTTATTGATATAAGGTAAATGGAATAGCACTCATGCTAGCACCTATGTCACGTAAACAATGATAACTGTAATCTCGTATTTTAACTGAGACAACATGCATGCCAACAACGGCTCTATGTTTTTCCTCTTTATTAGGTTTGGCAATTCTAGTAGCTTCATTACAGAAGTAAACACTACAAAACAAGACACTTCCATGATGATACGTGTTTGTCACAGTAGGTCACATTTTCTGTCATGCATGTACATCCATGACAATTTTATGACAGAATCAAGATAGTCATACATGTGTTGTCGTACAAGTGTTCCATGACATTACCAAAATTATCATCATGGAAGTGTCCACTTCCATGACGATAAATCACGCGTCATGGAAGTGCTTTTGTCAAGGGTGACTGACATGTGGCATCCACTGTAACGGGTCGCCGTTAAGCTATTGGGTCCGGTTTTGGATCCGATAACCCGCTAACAGCCTGGACCAATGGGGATTTTCCACGTGTAAAATTCTCATTGGCCGGAGGAAACACATGTTGGCTCACCGTTGGGATAGTTGTCATCCATTCATTGGACAAGAGGCACCTATGATACGTCGACATGTGGCACGGCCCAACAAAGGCCCATTCCGGTGAAAAGGCCGGCCCATTTGACTTGGTCAAAAGGTAACGGGCCGGCCCACGGAAAGCCTGTTAACGGCCTGTTCGTATATATCCCATTTACGACCTGCTAACTTATGGCCCGTTACGGCCTAAAGGAATTAAGCCCAGTAGCTTCATCTGGGCCGTCCAATATGATTCCAGCCCATTGTTACTTCCGGCCCATGTATGGCCCATGATGTCTTTCGGCCCATATGAGGCCCTTCATAACTCTGGGCCCAATAAAGGCCCAAGATGAAATTGGCCCGTAATGAACAATGTATCACTTTATACCCATTAACGGCCCATTATTCCGTTAGCCGTTTCCAGCCCATGTTAACTTTCGGCCTTCTAAGGGCCCATTTATTCTTGGGCTCATTTCTAGAATTCGGTTAGTTACGGTCCATTACTGGCCTGTTCCGTTTGTGGTCCAAATTCAGCCCGTGTTTACATTGGGCCCGTTTGTGGCCCGTTAACCCGTTGGGCTATTTTGATAGCATTATCAAATACGGCCTATTAACGACCCGTTATGGTCCATGAATAGTACGACCCATGTTTGGCGAAATGATTATACGCCCCGTAGATGGCCCATGGATCCTACGGCCCGTAGAAGACCAATGGACCCTACGGCCCGTAGAAGGCCCATGGATCATAAGGCCCGTAGAAAGTCCATGGATCCTATGGCCCGTAGAAGGCCCATGGATCCTACGGCCCGCAGGAGGCCCATGGTTACAACAGTCCGTGTGTTACATGATCATTGTGGCCTAGTTACCAAAAATAGGTTATTGTGGCCACTAGAAAAACACAGAAAAAGAACTGCAGTGACTACAAGCAAACAACTAAACAAGACAATAAGGAAATAAATAAGCAAGCAACTAACGCTAGCCTATTACAACTATTACACATATTACATCCACTTGGCATCAAAGTTCGCCACCAGTGCAAATATAGGGAACAAAGCAGCATATTACATACACTGGCTGTCAAAATTGGCCACCAGTGCAAATGAACGCGGCAGCAAAACAAGAGCATAACTGAAACAACCTCAGAAGAGCTCAAGAAACGTTATCCTGGGTATCCACCATGCTAGCAATAAGTTTAGCAAGCTTATTAGCTTTTTCCTGTTTGGCGCTAAAATCCTCCAACACTTGCTATTGCACCAGAAAGTATGCATCTGAATGCTACAGGGACTTCTGCAGTCCTTCTGCTTCTTATCGCAGCACACCTGATCGATGTCTTTCAGCTTGTAGTTGAGATTCAAGAAACTGAACTGATTCAGACAGTGAGTTTGAATAGCTTGTGCAAGCGGTAGTGGCCAGTAACTCGAACACTAAACCAAGATAGGACTTTGGGTTTGTCTTACTATCTTCAAGATAGTCTTCCTTAGGTGTTTTATCAGCTTTGTTGGAGACCAACAAGGATATCTCACTATCCTGAACCTTATCTGCATTACTTCCTTTACCATTGCTTAATAAGGCACTCTTCCCCAATATTCTGTCAGCATTCTAAAAGAAGAAACAAGCAGACACATAACAGGTTTAGCATGTACTAGTATATGAAACTCATTCGGTGAACCACTTCATTAGTAAGGTGGACATGATTAAACTACTAAGTCTTCTATTACCAAGTACTAGTACATAATAAACGCATCAAACAAACATATATCTATGTCCTATGGTCAGTGCATTGTCTTGCCAAATCAAAATAGAGACACGGTTCAAATCATATCAGTTCAAGACAAAGCAACAGTGAAAGAATACAAAGCGTGGGAAACTACACGACACAATAAGATTTCAGATGGGTACGACGGGTCTACATGTACAACAACACTATTGGCTCTGTTGTGATGCTAGTAATGTGCATGATATGATAAGTCAACTGTATACACAATTGAAATTGAAATCAACAGAGCTATTGATAAGAGCAAACCTGTTAAAGAAACATGCGTGAACATACCTGCTGTGCCATTGGAGTTTCGATTGGATCCTTTAATTTAAAAATAAGTTTGTATGAGTAAATATAGTGATACAAGAGCAAAGCAGTATGCACGATAGCAAATGGAATCTTAAATTAGAACAGTTGTTCTTCAGGTTTAAGCACTTGTTCTACTTGAACAGAATACAGTAAGACACAAGAATACAGTACTTCAAAAAATGAGCTCATAGACCTTACCACATTCTTGGTTTGGGACCAGTATAGAACAAGGCGTTCCCTGTCATCCTCCAGTAAATGTGTCTCAGGAGAACGTAAGGGAATTTGATGAGTTTCTTTGCCAATGAAGTACGTTTTCTTCAGGTAATTCCGATACTGCCACCAAGCATTCTTGAAGATAGTAGAGGTATTAGCACAGGTTACCTCATCCTGAGTTTCCAAATTGGTCCTTCCCTATAGAGAAAAATGGGAAAATTTGTTGTATTATAACCATCATGGAGGTAGAATGTATGGGACAAAGCAAAGTAATTGCCATGAATAACATTACTTACACATAACTCCTGGTTAAACACCTGCAACTGGCATTTTCCTTCATCTTTAGTATAATATTTCCAAGATGGGAAGATACACACATAGGATTTAACAATATCAAATGCGATAGATGCTAAACTACGACTGGCTGGTTGTGCTTCCTCCACAGGAATAGGCATACTAACTGGTGGAGTTGGGGTTTGCCGTGGTAGTACTAGCCCTTTGGGCACTGGAGCTGCCTTACTAACTGCTCTTGTTTGGGAGCTCTATGCTGGAGATGGTGCTGTGTCAACAGGAACTGGGTTACTATCTGCTGGGGTTGGGGTTAGATTGGGTGAAGCTGGTTCTCTGACCATCGCAGTAGGGGTACAATCTGCGAGAGTCTGGGTTATGTGTGGTAGGGCTGGTTCTCGTGCATGTACAACCGGGGGTGCTATCTCCACTAAGAGGTAGCACTGTTTTATTTGAAGACCGTGTTTTTTACTCCGCTAGATACTGCCATCACCCGCTCCAATTCAAATGGCTAATAAACAAGAAACATAGTTGAATGTACAGACATTGTATGAGAGACAAATGCAATAGATAGTATGGAAAAAAGAGGGCATGAAATAGTTGACATGTATATTGTTTAACTAAAACAGATAGCATGACATAATTTCACATATATGATGTCTATCTAAACTAGATAGCATAGCATAACATAATTTAAAGATATGATGAATAACTAAACAGGATCACATGACATAATTCACATACATGTTATCTAAGTAATCAGGATTGCATGATTTAATTCACATATGTGATTTATATGCTAAACAGAGGGCATTCGATATGATGTCTGAACTAAGAACATGGTGTTGAATATTGTGTATATGATGTCTAAACTATGCAATGCAATACACCATATGCATGATATGAGCAGTATAACCATGCCAAGTTAGAGCATACACCTCGGTGGGGGAACAGGACTGGTCATCTATCTCTGAATCCATCTCTGAGGAGCTATCGGGAGATCTGCATCGACAAGTAGCACTGTCTGCTCTGAAGGCCTTGTTTTCACTCCAGATTTTTCCATCTCCCACCCAAATGGCAGATTCACGGGAAGAGTAGTTTAATGTACAAACATTGTCGACAAATGGAAATGTAATGAAGAAAAGGATGGGCAAGATATCATTTAAATATATCATGCCTGGTTAAACAGGATGGCGTTGCACATTTCACATATATTATGGATGGCTAAATGACATGAGACTGCATAATTCCCATATATGATATAGAAACTAAACATGTGGCATTACAGAACATGTCTAAACTATGCAGATGACATATATGATGTCAAAAGTAGGCACTGCAAGGCAACATATGCATGATATGACTAACATCATCATGCCAAGGTAGAGAAAACACCTTGGGGGTAAATAGGAGTGGTCAGTTGCATCTAGATCCACCTTAGAACAGATATCTTCCTCTGGATTACAATCTGGAGAGGGGGGAGGGTTTGCCATTGAACCCACCATGGAGCGATGTCTGCATGACAATGTATTACCGCACAAAACTCTTCCCTTTTTCTCTACATGTTCGGCATGACTGTGTACAATATCTGACATGCATACAAAAAAATATGGTGAGATTATGTAAGGAGAGCATGCAGAAATCTAGAGTGATGGTAACAACCAGTGGATGGATCCAAAAATAATGATAGTAGGCTAATGATTGCTTTAATTTAATAAAAAGACATATGATGATTGCTTTACTATTTGTTTCCCACCCAACATGAACAACATAGGCATACCATAGGTGAACCAGATATTAGACAGAGATACTATTCATTGCTGCCTTGATATGTGCCCCACAACTAATTTAGAACTCAAGTTTGAACATCAATAAAGTGAAACCATATGAAAGCATGTACAGTTAGAATGTTATTCTGCCACTAATGCACTTGGTCTTGTTTTCATGCATAGGATTTTGAAAAGTAGGTCCAGGTGGATGTTTTGCTCCATTCCTTTCAACAAAATGCATGAATAATTGAATAGTAGAGTG
Source organism: Triticum urartu (assembly GCF_056163025.1). Classification (NCBI taxonomy): domain Eukaryota; kingdom Viridiplantae; phylum Streptophyta; class Magnoliopsida; order Poales; family Poaceae; genus Triticum; species Triticum urartu. Next base: position 435,831,704 of record NC_141879.1, on the reverse strand, counting down.
CCATAGGGAAATTTCCTATTGCTATGTTTTTCCATTGAACTACAATAGCCCTAATGGATCGACATGAATGTAGAGTAATAAGTGATGCGACAAGTGTACAACCTGTTTGCCGTAGTCGTGTCGACCTCAACATCATTGGGTTGGTCGCTGAAGAAGTTGAGACAGAGGTGGCCGTCGGAGGTGTGGAGGTTGATCCGAGGAATCTGTAAACGGCGTCCAGGGCACTGCTCTGTTGTGATGGATCATTCTGTCGTTGGAGCAGCTCCGGTGAGCCGTAAGACGTCAAGGCTGAAGCAGCACAAGACAGACATCGTTAATCTCAAGTGGGATTCTAATAGCATCACCAATAAATGATGTAAAATAGATGTAAAATTTACATCACCAACAACCACCTGACTACAACAGATGATGTAAAAACTGTTGACTCCGAACTTAATTGTCGAGACTGAAATTTACTGTGTAATCTGAATGTTACTATCGAAAATGAACGCAATGGTAACAAAGAGGCACTTGACATGTAGTTTAGTGAGGGTCTGTAGTTCATCTTCAACATGCACCCCCCTGAGCCGCCAGCCACCCCCGGCCGAACCGCCGAGCCCCGCGCCGCCTCGCCGCCCCAAAACAACTCCCCACCGCCGGTACGCCGCCACCTCGCCGCCCCGAAATAACTCCCCACCGCCGGTCCGCCGCCGCCCCGGCCAACCCTCTAGCCCCCCTACGCCAAGCTTTTTCTCCGGTGATCCCCACACCACCGCCCCACCACCGCGCCCCCACCACCGGCGAGCAGCACCCACCCAGAACCCTAAGATAGATAGTGGGGTACCTCTTCGGTGAGCCCCCCTCCCCGCTGCGGGTGGTTCTTCCTTAACTCCGGCGAGCCCTCCACCCCCTAAAAGTTGACTGACCCAAAAGTCGATTCAGACGACTGAAGTGTAGCTAAATCGAAGCAGAGCAGCAGCACGAGCAAGGGGGAGAGCAGCAGCAGCAGCGCGAGTGAGCGAGCGAGAGCCGGAGCAGCAGCAGCAACGCGCGCGAGAGCCGGAGCAGCAGTGCGAGCGAGTGAGCGAGAGCCGGAGCAGCAGCAGCAGATTCGGCTGATATGGCCACCGCCGAAGGGGCGTCGCACTGGGGAGAGCCGCCGTGGAAATGTCACCTGCGGCGCCGGCTTAGAGGTAGCCGCTCCATGGGGGTGCGGGATGGAGCACCGTCGGTGCCGGGAGGTCGAGTTAAGGAGAATGTGAGATGCGATGAGTGTACAACCTCTTTGGTGGCACCGAGTAGGCCTCGGCTTCGTCCGAGGAGTCGGTGAGGATGTTGCGATTCCGGTGGAGCAGGTTAAGGCGGCGCTGTGAGGATGGAGTAGCCGTGATAGACGAGGCGATCGTCGGAGCAGCTCCTTGGAGGTGGAGGACGAGGCGGCTGAACCGGCGGGACACCGGGATGGACGACGGATCCTCATCTGGGGAGGTGGATGAGGGACGTCGAGCTGTTGCGGTGGACGACGTCGTCGGGGAAGAGGCTCCGGCTGGGCAACGGTGAGGTGGCGGACGGAGGAGGGTGGGGTTTCGCGGCTGGAGCGGAGAGGTTATGGCGGCCTAGGATTTCGAATGGCGAAATGGAGGCGATGGGAGGGGGGAACCATGACTTAGGGACGCGCTTGTCCAAAATGTAGGGTGTATTACAAAAGTACCCCCCCCCCTCACCGATTTGAACTAGCGGCCCTTTCGGCTCAGGGTTAGAAGGGGGATTTCATGTGTCAAGATTTGGCAGCTGGAGGGAGTTTTCACGCGCGTTGTAATTTCGGGATAGCAAGGCGCGAGTTGTGAAGGCACCAGTTTTGGGAGCACGATATCTGAATTTTTGGGATATAACAAGGAGCGGGTTGAATTTTAGGGACAAGCCTAACGTGTAATATTGTACTTGGACGTACCAAATCAATTCGCACTTCCCTCAACGAAAAAAACGAAAAAAATAAAAACTATTCACACCACACAAAGAGAGAGTCTTTCCTGTTTTACTATACAAATGCTATTCAAAGCTAACGTGTAGTATGAATCTATGTTATGTCCAATTGAACTTTTTTGCTGGCTGTATAATGCATGTAACCTACTCATACCAACATTTTAGTGCATTCCAAATGTTTATACTACAGCTGCAATTCAAACTGAATTTGCATTCGCTTCTCTATTTCAATAAGAATCTACAATCATGATTGTTGCCAACTTTAACCATCATTCTTTTATTACATTAACAACACACCACATGATTACTATAGAGATAGATATGAAATATGTGTACTATATGAACTCGAATTCAATTTTTTGAATACACTTGCCGTTGATTCCAAATAATAGTACATTTGATGTACCAACTATATATTCATAATCTAAACCATGATCCATACGTACACCGTGTTTATGACACAAGGTATAGTGCCCCGCCCCCTACATTATGACAAGTATTTAGCCCTGAGCTGCAAAAGCCACATATTAGCCCAAATTATAATCAATGTTCTATATATTATATGTAGTATTAGCAAGATGCCTATGCGTTCCACGGAACATCAACATGATCAAGGGGATGCCAGTGTCCACTCTCTCACCCTCTCCAAATCAAAACAAGATGACAGTGTCCACTCTATCTCTCTCCTCACTGGTGGTCATAGATCCGGCCGAATCTCGTCCGCTACGGGAGGTGAGGAGGTGCAGCATTGACGTTGTCGCCATCGGCGATGGAGGAAGCCGATGCGCACCGTCCTCTTGGAGCCAGCGCGGACGAAGGTCCTCCGTGCCCTTGTTCACTATCGTTGTGTGGGCAGATCCTACCCGCCCGCCTAAGCGACATCTCGCCCACCTGAGGTATAACTTCTTGTACTGGTCCAGCTCCCTAGGTCACTGCATGCAGTTTCTTCTATGTGACTACTCCCCAGCTCCCCATGTATAGTAGCTAGGGTTCGTCGGCTGGTCCAACATCACCTACTATTATAGAGGAAATGCCACTCGGAAAGTTGTCCTGATTTATGCCTCGGTGGAGGTATACATGTTGTTTCGACAAAAAGTACATGGTGGTTGTGTGGTCATTGTCCATATGCTCCTATTGCTGCTGCTAATCTAATACTATCACTTGTTAAATGAAGAAATGCTTTTTTCTCGGGTATCCTGGTTTAGTTCCCATCAAGATAATCATGATGCTTCTGTTTGTTGGTGTACTTTTCATTAACTCTTATTGACAATTCAGATGTCGTTGTTAATCTTGTACCACTACCAAAACAAAGTAACAACACTATATCCCTTGTTTATATTTTTGCAAACAACGATGCGTATCTCCATACCCGGGCATGTCTGGTTCAATTTTAGTGGAACTGCACAAAATTGGATGGCCATTGTTGTTCCGCCTCACTGTCCTCTGCCACGTGGTTCTTCCTTCCTCGAGCTTGATTAATGAGAAGAAACATACCACATTGAGGATTTGTTGAACTTCATAGTTGCCTCACCCAAACTTGATGCCAAATGGATGATGCATCACCACGATGACCTATTGATGCTCATGGTTGCACCTCATGGTTGCGTCGGCTGGTGAAGTAGATCAATTTTCGATGAAAAACAAGTTGTCTTCCATCAGTGCTCTTTGCTTGGTTGCGTTGGAGATGCAGTCGTCTTTCACGTTGGTGCAATTTTATCACACAATTGGCTATGAAACAAATGTTTCCTCGAAGAAGGATCGACGTTGGTACTAAGAGCATAAGTTTTGTATTAATTTCTAAGCCTTCTCACAACTTTTTCTTCAGCTCCCCTTTAATTTTATCTCTCCAGCTATTAAGTTTGATTTAAAAAATGGTGTGGACTAAAAAACCGGATGGACGTAGTAGCCCTCCATTTTTATTTACTCCGCATATCAGATTTGACTAAAGTCGAACTTTGTAAAGTTTGACCAAGTTTAGGCTGAACACAACAAACCATAATTATTGAGAGAGCGCAAACTATACATACTCTCAAACCTTTCCGATAATTGAAATTAAAATTATTTGTACACACTCTCACACGTTTCCGAGAATTTGGCGCATGTGTGGTTGTTCACTTAAGGGAGGGTAGTGTACCGCACGTGATGGACAGGAAGTGCGACTAAGATGCGGGCTCGTTAGTTCATCGGAAGTAGGAGTACAAGTTTTCTTCACTGGTACGTTAAATAAAGAGTTTTGTTTTGTACTTACATAATTTAAAACGATTGTTATGGAGAGAATAAGAAAACCACTCCGCTATATTTTAGTAGTATACACGAGTACTATATGGACGCAGCTTCATTGACTTAGTGCACCTGCCTTTGGGTGTATGACAGGTGGGCCCAAAGTGTGGCTGGCCCACCTGTCATACAGCCAAAGGCAGGTGCAGTTAAGGCAGGGGAGCTAAGTCCGTAATACATTATATATGTAGTACACTATATAAGTTGGAGCCTCAGCGCTTGTTCACTAGGGTTTGCACTCTCCACACTCTCGCTGCACTACATATATATATATAGACACACACACACACGCTGGAGGCTCAGTGTTCCTTTGCTAGGGTTTGATGTATTCACAGTCTCTCACCCTCTTCACTAGATCTAAACAAGAATGCGTTGTGGCCTCTGTCTCTCTCACCCCCTCACAGCTGGTGAAGGAGACGTCCGGATCCCATCGCACCGGGAAGGGGAGGAGGTACAACGTTCACTCTATTACCTTCGGCAAGGGAGGCAATCCATTGCCGGCTGCGTTGTTCTCTTTCACCCAGCGCTTGTGCGGGAGGGCTACCGACCCCTTCTTCCTTGCTGCTATACATAGTGTGGGCAGATCCGGCCTCCCGCCGCACGCCTTGCCACATCCCGACGACCCTAAGGTATAAGTTTCTTTGAAACCGTCATTGCTCTAGCTGCATGCGGATCTTTTTCGATTCTGTAGTCGAATCTAGGTCTTGGTTCAAAGAGGAAAGAAGGGTGTGATGGGGTGGAGCATGAATCTAGGACGTGGTTCAATGAGGAAAGGAGGGAGGGAAAGTAGTATAGACTGGCTATCCAGCCGCTTTGTTGGTCGAAAAGGGAAAAGGGGGTAACCCAGTACACACATCTGTAAGGAACCGATCTCTTTGTTGAAAAGGGAAAGAAATTGGGGATCGGGTAGTTTGTGCAGGACTAGATTTGCTGTCCTCACATAGGAAAAGGTTCAAAGAGAACAAATATGGGACCAACGCAGATATGCTGCTTGGCTACATACACTTCATCACCAATTTTATACATGTGGATGCACATGGTGCTGGCATGTCCCATGTCCCATACAACTATTTTGCTATTGTTAATCTAAGAATGCTGCTGGAAAATTGAAGAAACGCCACTGTTAAAACTAAATTACATTCTTACCGAATGTAGTTTTAAGAGAATGTCTCTGTTAATATGAATCAATGCAATCTTTTTAGAAATGCTACTGTCCTACTTTGTTTTCCATCAAGATAAGTTAGATGCTTCTTTTTGTCGCCATTTGTTTCATCCTCCTTTATTGGCCAGTAATTGTTTCCTTTTTGCCTCTGTTAAAACAGGGATATCTATTCAACTTGTTGCTATAGCAAACTTAAACATCACATTGGCGACTTTGCTTGATTTCAGTGCAACTGCACAAAACGAGATTGGATTTCCAATTCATGTTGGCAGATTCATAGGTGATCTTGTGTGCATCATCACAGGTTGGTACTTGCCTTCATCCACTTGATCGTGCAGTGTGTTTTGAGATGCTATGCTACTTGTATTGGTATTGTTTTAAATAAATGTTGAATTGAAGCTATTGTATTGCTCTCTTTTCCCATTAAGTAGTGAACAAAAATGGTACCAACCCAGACATGATTCTTGTTGCTTTGTTACAACAAACTCTGCGTCACCCCCTTTATAAGTAGATGGAAGCACATGGTGTTGTTGCGCCCACTCTCCCCTGGAACTATTTATGATTTTTCCTAATCTAATCCCGCTCATAAAATTAAGCAATGCCACTCTCAGAATTAACTACTGAACTGTTTTAAGAGAATTTGTCTATTAATATGAATCAATGCAATCATTTTAGAAATGCTACTGTCCTATACTTTGTTTTACATCAAGATAAGGTAGATGCTTCTTTTGTGGCTGTATGTTTCGTCCTCCTTTATTGGCTAGTAATTGTTTCCTTTTTTGCCTCTGTTAAAACAGGGATATCTATTAATCTTGTTGCTATAGAGAACTTAAATGTCACACCGGCGACTTTGCTTGATTTCAGTGCAACAGCACAAAACGAGATTGGATTTCCTATTCGTGTTGGTAGATTCGTATTTTATCTTGTCTGTCTCATGAAAGGTCAGTACAGGCCTTCATCCACCTGATTGTGCAGTGTGCTTTGAGATGTTGTGCTACTTGTATTGGTACTTGATACGTCTCCAACGTATCTATAATTTTTGATTGCTCCATGCTATATTATCTACTATTTTGGATGTTTATGGGCTTTATTATACACTTTTTTATCATTTTTGGGACTAACCTATTAACCTAGAGCCCAGTGCCAGTTTCTGTTTTTACCTTGTTTTAGAATATCGCAGAAAAGAAGAAAACCAAACGGAGTCCAATTGACCTGAAACTTCACGGAACTTATTTTTGGATTAAAAGAAGCCCAGAAGACTTGGAGTGCACGTCAGGGGATCTACGAGGAAGCCACGAGGCAGGGGGCGCGCCCACCCCCCTGGGCGCGCCCTCCACCCTCGTGGGCCCCTTGTGGCCCCCCCGACGTATTTCTTCCGCCTATATATCTCCATATACCCTAAAAACATCCAAGAGCACAATAGATCGGGAGTTCCGCCGCCAGAAGCCTCCGTAGCCACCGAAAGCCAATCTAGACCCGTTCCGGCACCCTGCCGGAGGGGGAAACCCCTCTCTGGTGGCCATCTTCATCATCCCGGTGCTCTCCATGACGAGGAGGGAGTAGTTCTCCCTCGGGGCTGAGGGTATGTACCAGTAGCTATGTGTTTGATCTCTCTCTCTCTCGTGTTCTTGAGGTGATACGATCTTGATGTATCATGAGCTTTGCTATTATATTTGGATCCTATGATGTTTTCTCCCCCCTCTACTCTCTTGTAATGGATTGAGTTTCCCCTTTGAAGTTATCTTATTGGATTGAGTCTTTAAAGATTTGAGAACAATTGATGTATGTCTTGCCGTGCGTATCTGTGGTGACAATGGGATATCACGTGATTCACTTGATGTATGTTTTGGTGATCAACTTGCGGGTTCCGCCCATGAACCTATGCATAGGGGTTGGCACACATGTTCGTCGTGATTCTCCGGTAGAAACTTTGGGGCACTCTTTGAGGTTCTATGTGTTGGTTGAAGAGATGATCTGAGATTGTGTGATGCATATCGTATAATCATACCTACGGATACTTGAGGTGACATTGGAGTATCTAGGTAACATTAGGGTTTTGGTTGATTTGTGTCTTAAGGTGTTATTCTAGTACGAACTCTAGGGTTGTTTGTGACACTTATAGGAATAGCCCAACGGATTGATTGGAAAGAATAACTTTGAGGTGGTTTCGTACCCTACCATAATCTCTTCGTTTGTTCTCCGCTATTAGTGACTTTGGAGTGACTCTTTGTTGCATGTTGAGGGATAGTTATGTGATCCAATTATGTTATTATTGTTGAGAGGACTTGCACTAGTGAAAGTATGAACTCTCTTGTTTCTACGCATTGCAATACTGTTTACGCTCACTTTTACCATTAGTTACCTTGCTGTTTTTATAATTTCAGATTACAGATACCTTTATCTACCATCCATATTGCACTTGTATCACCATCTCTTCGCCGAACTAGTGCACATATACAATTTACCATTGTATTGGGTGTGTTGGGGACACAAGAGACTCTTCATTATTTGGTTGCAGGGTTGCTTGAGAGAGACCATCTTCATCCTACGCCTCCTACAGATTGATAAACCTTAGGTCATCCACTTGAGGGAAATTTGCTACTGTCCTACAAACCTCTGCACTTGGAGGCCCAACAACGTCTACAAGAAGAAAGTTGTGTAGTAGACATCAAGCTCTTTTCTGGCCCTGTTGCCGGGGAGGTTAGCACTTGAAGGTTTATCTTTAGATCTTGCAATCAAGTCTTTTAGTTTCTTGTTTTATCACTAGTTTAGTTTATAAAATAAAATTACAAAAAATGGAATTAAGTTTGCCTCATACGCTTCATCTTTTTAATATCTTTCGTGAGTATGATGGGAAGGGAAATTGTGCTCAAGTGCTAGAATAAGAATGCATTAAAATGTTTGGCACTAAATCTTTGAATGATGATCATGATTGCAATGTTGTTAGTATGAACTCCTTGAATATCCATGGTACTAATGATGATTGCACTAGTTATGATGAAAATGTCTCCTATAAACATGTCAATTTTTGTGGAGTGCATTGGGTTTGCAAGTACACACCAAATAGGGAAGATAGATATTGCAAGAGGCATAAGTATTTAGAAACTAAATTGTTTCAAGAAAGTCTTGATGTTTGTGCTGAAAAATTCAATATTTTTCGCGCCCCTTGTGAACTTTGCAATGAACATGGTCATTTAAATCTCCAATGCAAATTGTTTCATGACCGAATCGTATCCAAAAATTATGATAATTTGATTACCCTTGAGCATCATAAAGAGCTTAGTCATATTTTGGGGTATGAGGGAATGAAACATATAACTGAGGGTATTCCAAAGTTTAATCTTGATAGCTTTCTTGATTTTGATCTAGAGAAAATTTATATGTATTATGCGGTGAATTGTATTGAAAATCCTTATATTGCCAACTACATAAAGAAAAGAAAACAAATAGAAGATGAAGAGAATGCTAATGAAAGGGAAGAGACTTCCCAATATCCTCCTATTATTTCTTATGATGAATCAGGTAACGAGGAGGAGCCTCCTATTCAACCAATCTCATTAATAAGGAGCTCTAAAAAGAGGATTGAACCCACACATGATGTGGTGAAGAAGAAGAAAAGAAAAAGGAAGAGAGGTAAAAAGGTATCTCTCCCAAATAATTCTTCTCCTATTACTATTGTGCCTCATGAAAATATAATTTTCAAAGATAATGATACTTCTTATGATCTTGAAAATCTTTTTGGCACTTGCTTGGAAGATTATGATAATTGCTATACTATTGGTGCTATCCATACTATTAATGATGAGAGTGATTATGCTTTTGATATGAAAAGGCCCAAGCTTGGGGATGCTATGTTTGATGAAAATGATGTTTTTGAGAATATATTTGCTGCAATTAATGTTTGTCCCAAGCTTGGGGAAGCTATGTTTAATGAAGATGATATTTTTAGTCTTCCAAGTTTTGATATGCAAATTTATAATGATGATAGCATGCCTCCTACCTATGATGATTATTGTGATGATACTTATGCTATAAAAAGTAGTGATTATATTTATAAAACTTTTCATGATTATGATTACCCCTTTTCTGAACATTACTCTTTTAATGTGGAAACAATTTATAGTATTCGGGTCTCTTATGATACTCCCACTATTCCGAATGAGAAGAATTTTACTTGTGTGGAGAGTAATAAAATTTCTATGCTTGTAGATCATGAAAAGAATGCTTTAGGTGATGTTTATATTTTTGAATTTATTCATGATTCTACTGAAAATTATTATGAGGGAGGAATATATGCTTGTAGGAATTTCAATAATATCAAGTTTCCTCTCTATGTGCTCAAAATTTTGAAGTTATGCTTGTTCTACCTTCCTATGCAAGTAGATTATTGTTCCCATAAATTGTTTGCTCACAAAATCCCTATTCATAGGAAGAGGGTTAGACTTAAATGTGCTAGTCATATTCTTCATGATGCTCTCTTTATGTTACAATTCTTATCTTTTATGTGAGCATCATTGAAATCATCATGCCTAGCTAGGGGTGTTAAACGATAGCGCTTGTTGGGTGGCAACCCAACTTTATTTTTGTTCCTTACTTTTTGCCCCTGTTTAGTAATAAATAATTCATCTAGCCTATGTTTTTATGTGGTTTTATGATTTTAATTATTTTTTGTGCCAAGTAGAACCTTTGGGAAGACTTGGGGAATGTCTTTGCGATCATGCTGTAAAAAACAGAAACTTTAGTGTTCACGAGAATTGCTGCCATTTTTTATTGGAGAGTGCTATTTAGTTAAATCTTTTTGAAGATGATTAATAGATAAATTCCTCACGTCCAGAGATTTATTTTAGAATTTTTTGAGTTCCAGAAGTTTGCATTAGTTACAGATTACTACAGACTGTTCTGTTTTTGACAGATTCTGTTTTCCGTGTGTTGTTTGCTTATTTTGATGAATCTATGGCTAGTAAAATAGTTTATAAACCATAGAGAAGTTGGAATACAGTAGGTTTAACACCAATATAAATAAATAATGAGTTCATTACAGTACCTTGAAGTGGTGTTTTGTTTTCTTTCACTAACGGAGCTTACGAGTTTTCTGTTAAGTTTTGTGTTGTGAAGTTTTCAAGTTTTGGGTAAAGATTCGATGGAATATGGAATAAGAAGTTGCAAGAGCCTAAGCTTGGGGATGCCCAAGGCACCCCAAGGTAATATTCAAGGACAACCAAGAGCCTAATCTTGGGGATGCCCCGGAAGGCATCCCCTCTTTCGTCTTCGTTCATCGGTAACTTTACTTGGAGCTATATTTTTATTCGCCACATGATATGTGTTTTGCTTGGAGCGTCATTTTATTTTATTTTGTTTTGCTTGATGTTTGAAGAAAATACCAAGATCTGAAATTATTAAATGTTAGAGAGTCCTCACATAGTTGCATAATTATTCGACTACTCATTGATCTTCACTTATATCTTTCGGAGTAGTTTGTCATTTGCTCTAGTGCTTCACTTATATCCTTTTAGAGCACGGTAGTGGTTTTATTTTATAGAAATAGACGAACTCTCATGCTTCAATTATATTATTTTGAGAGTCTTAACTATCATGGTAATTTGCTTAAATAATCCTAATATGCTAGGCGTCCAAGAATAGTAAAAACTTTCATATAGAGTATTGAATACTAAGAGAAGTTTGATGCTTGATGATTGTTTTGAGATATGGAGGTAATAATATCAAAGTCATGCTAGTTGAGTAGTTGTGAATTTGAGGAATACTTGTGTTGAAGTTTGCAAATCCCGTAGCATGCACGTATGGTAAACATTGTGTAACAACTTTGAAACATGAGGTGATATTTGATTGTCTTCCTTATGAGTGGCGGTCGGGGACGAGCGATGGTCTTTTCCTACCAATCTATCCCCCTAGGAGCATGCATGTAGTGCCGAGGTTTTTGATGACTTGTAGATTTTTGCAATAAGTATGTGAGTTCTTTATGACTAATGTTGAGTCCATGGATTATACGCACTCTCACCCTTCCATCCTTGCTAGCCTCTTCGGTACCGTGCATTGCCCTTTCTCACATTGAGAGTTGGTGCAAACTTCGCCGGTGCATCCAAACCCCGTGATATGATACACTCTTTCACACATAAACCTCCTTATATCTTCCTCAAAACAGCCACCATACCTACCTATTATGGCATTTCCATAGCCATTTCGAGATATATTGCCATGCAACTTTCCATCATTCCGTTTATTATGACACGCATCATCATTGTCATATTGCTTTGCATGATCATGTAGTTGACATCGTATTTGTGGCAAAGCCACCGTTCATAATTTTTCATACATGTCACTCTTGTTTCGTCACAATCCCGGTACACCGCCGGAGGCATTCGTATAGAGTCATCTTTTGTTCTAGCATCGAGTTGTAATCATTGAGCTGTAAATAAATAGAAGTGTGATGATCATCATTTTCTAGAGCATTGTCCCAAGTGAGGAATAAAAAAAGGAGAAAGGCCATAAAAAAGAGAAGGCCCCAAAACAAAGGAGAAAGGCCATAAAAAAAGAAGGCCCAAAAAAATGAGAGAAAAAGAGAGAAGGGACAATGTTACTATCCTTTGCCACACTTGTGCTTCAAAGTAGCACCATGATCTTCATGATAGAGAGTCTCTTGTTTTGTCACTTTCATATACTAGTGGGAATTTTTCATTATAATACTTGGCTTGTATATTCCAACAATGGGCCTCCTCAAGTGCCCTAGGTCTTCGTGAGCAAGCAAGTTGGATGCACATCCACTTAGTTTCTTTTGTTGAGCTTTCATACATTTATATCTCTAGTGCATCCGTTGCATGGCAATTCCTACTCCTTGCATTAACATCAATCAGTGGGCATCTCCATAGCCCATTTATTAGCCTTGTTGATGTGAGACTTTCTCCCTTTTTGTCTTCTCCACATAACCCCCATCATCATATTCTATTCCACCCATAGTGCTATGTCCATGGCTCGCGCTCATATATTGCGTGAAAGTTTATAGGTTTGAGATTACTAAAGTATGAAACAATTGCTTGGCTTGTCATCGGGGTTGTGCATGATGAGAGCATTCTTGTGTGACGAAAATGGAGCATGACTAAACTATATGATTTTGTAGGGATGAACTTTCTTTGGCCATGTCATTTTGAGAAGACATAATTGCTTTGTTAGTATGCTTGAAGTATTATTATTTTTATGTCAATATGAACTTTTATCTTGAATCTTTCGGATCTGAATATTCATACCACAATTAAGAAGAATTACATTGAAATTATGCCAAGTAGCACTCCACATCAAAAATTCTGTTTTTATCATTTACCTACTCGAGGACGAACAGGAATTAAGCTTGGGGATGCTGATACGTCTCCAATGTATCTATAATTTTTGATTACTCCATGCTATATTATCTACTGTTTTGGATGTTGATGGGCTTTATTATACACTTTTATATCATTTTTGGGACTAACATATTAACCCAGAGCCCAGTGCCAGTTTCTGTTTTTACCTTGTTTTAGAATATCGCAGAAAAGGAAAACCAAACGGAGTCCAATTGACCTGAAACTTCACGGAACTTATTTTTGGATCAGAAGAAGCCCAGAAGACTTGGAGTGCAAGTTAGGGGATCTACGAGGAAGCCACGAGGCAGGGGGGCGTGCCCACCCCCTGGGCGCGCCCTCCACCCTCGTGGGCCCCTCATGCCCCCCTTGACGTATTTCTTCCACCTATATATCTCCATATACCCTAAAAACATCCGAGAGCACAATAGATCGGGAGTTCCACCGCCAGAAGCCTCCGTAGCCACCAAAAGCCAATCTAGACCCGTTCCGGCACCCTGCCGGAGGGGGAAACCCCTCTTCGATGGCCATCTTCATCATCCCGGTGCTCTCCATGACGAGGAGGGAGTAGTTCTCCCTCGGGGCTGAGGGTATGTACCAGTAGCTATGTGTTTGATCTCTCTCTCTCGTGTTCTTGAGGTGATACGATCTTGATGTATCACGAGCTTTGCTATTATATTTGGATCCTATGATGTTTTCTCCCCCCTATACTCTCTTGTAATGGATTGAGTTTCCCCTTTGAAGTTATCTTAACGGATTGAGTCTTTAAAGATTTGAGAACACTTGATGTATGTCTTGCCGTGCGTATCTGTGGTGACAATGGGATATCACGTGATTCACTTGATGTATGTTTTGGTGATCAACTTGCGGGTTCCGCCCATGAACCTATGCATAGGGGTTGGCACACGTTTTCGTCGTGATTCTCCGGTAGAAACTTTGGGGCACTCTTTGAGGTTCTATGTGTTAGTTGAATAGATGAATCTGAGATTGTGTGATGCATATCGTATAATCATACCCACGGATACTTGAGGTGACATTGGAGTATCTAGGTGACATTAGGGTTTTGGTTGATTTGTGTCTTAAGGTGTTATTCTAGTACGAACTCTAGGGCTGTTCGTGACACTTATAGGAATAGCCTAACGGATTGATTGGGAAGAATAACTTTGAGGTGGTTTCGTACCATACCATAATCTCTTCGTTTGTTCTCCGCTATTAGTGACTTTGGAGTGACTCTTTGTTGCATGTTTAGGGGTAGTTATGTGATGCAATTATGTTATTATTGTTGAGAGGACTTGCACTAGTGAAAGTATGAACCCTAGGCCTTGTTTCAATGCATTGCAATACCGTTTACGCTCACTTTTACCATTAGTTACCTTGCTGTTTCTATAATTTCATATTACAAATACCTTTATCTACCATCCATATTGCACTTGTATCACCATCTCTTCGCCGAACTGGTGCACCTATACAATTTACCATTGTATTGGGTGTGTTGGGGACACAAGAGACTCTTCGTTATTTGGTTGCAGGGTTGCTTGAGAGAGACCATCTTCATCCTATGCCTCCTACGGATTGATAAACCTTAGGTCATCCACTTGAGGGAAATTTGCTACTATCCTAGAAACCTCTGCACTTGGAGACCCAACAACGTCTACAAGAAGAAGGTTGTATAGTAGACATCAGTACTGTTTTGGATAAATGTTGAATTGAAGGTATTCAACTGCTGTCTTTTCCCATTAAGTGGGCAAAAATTGTTCCAACCGAGACATGATGCTTGTTGCTTTGTTACAACAAACTCTACATCAACCACTTTATAAGTAGATGGAAGCACATGGTGTTGTTGCGCCCACTCTCCCCTGGAACTGTTTATGCTTTTTCTTAATCTAATGCCGATGGTAAAATTGAGCAATGCCACTCTCAGAATTAACTACTGAACTATTTTAAGAGAATTTCTCTGTTAATATGAATCAATGCAACCGTCTTAGAAATGCTACTGTCCTATACTTTGTTTTCCATCAAGATAAGGTAGATGCTTCATTTTGTGTCCGCATGTTTCATCCTCCTTTAGTGGCCAGTAATTGTTTCCTTTTTTGCCTCTGTTAAAATAGGGATATCTATTCAACTTGTTGTTATAGCGAACTTAAATGTCATACCGGCGACTTTGCTTGATTTTAGTGCAACTGCACAAAACGAGATTGGATTTCCTAATCATGTTGGCAGATTCGTATTTTATGTTTGTCGTCTCATGAAAGGTCAGTACAGGCCTTCATCCACATGATTGTGCAGTGTGCTTTGAGATGTTGTGCTACTTGTATTGATACTGTTTTAAATAAATGTTGAATTGAAGCTACTGTATCGATATCTTTTCCCATTAAGTAGTGAACAAAAATGGAACCAACCCAGACATGATGCTTGTTGCTTTGTTGCAACAAACTCTGCATCACCCCCTTTATAAGTAGATGGAAGCACATGTTGTTGTTGCGCCCACTCTCCCCTGGAACTGTTTATGCTTTTTGTTAATCTAATGCCGCTGGTAAAATTAAGCAATGCCACTCTCATAATTAACTACTGAATCTTAGTTCAAAACTGCAACACTTATTAGGGATTGGTAGGATTACCATTTTTGAGGCTGCATGTTTCATCCTCCTTTATTGGCGAATAATTGCTTCCTTTTCTGCCTCTGTTAAAACAGGGATATCTATTCAACTTGTTGGTATTACGACATTTTGCTTCGCTTAGTGGAACTGCACAAAATGGGACCGGATTTCCATATATGTGTTGAGATCTCTCTCAGGTCTTCCTCACGAATTGTTTCAAATCTTGGTCTTGAAAGGCCAGTACCGACTTCCCTCAGAATTAACTACTGAATCTTAGTTCAAAACTGCAACACTTGTTAGGGATCGGCGGGAGTACCATTTATGTTAGGGATCGGCCGGAGTACATGTTTAAGAAAGGTATTGTTCAGATAATGTCTTTGTTATTATATATCAGTTACAGTGTTTTAGAAATGGTATATCGTGCTTTGTAGTTCTTTCTATATGCTTAACCAAGGTATATTAAGATAATGTCTCTGTTAAAATGAATCAGTCGCATTGTTTTAGGAATGGTACTTTTCTGCTTTTTTGTTCTTTATACATGTTGAAACAAGGCATTGTTAAGATAATGTCTCGGTTAATATGAATGAATCACACTGATTGAGAATTGCTACTCTCCTGCTTTGTTTCCCATTACGATAAGGTAGATCAGTAGATGTTTTTCTTCTGGGAGTACAAGTCATCAACCGTTATTTCTCAGTAATTGTTTCCCTTATACCTATTGTTGCTTACAGGGATATCAAAATTAAAGATCGGTTTTATTCCGACGTTGATTTTAGTTGAACTGCACAAAAGGAGCCAATGTGTCTAAGGAAAATTGTTGCATTAGTGGGTCCAGTTGGTCTTACCACTTTGCAGATAGAAGCAGTCACTGTTTGTGCTACATTACACAAGGAATGATCGAGAAGCTTTACAGAGTATTAGTAGACGTTGGTGACATGACTAGTCTGCAGAGAGCATAGGAAACTCTACAACACGTGGAGTGCACGGGGCAAAAAGTGCCCAAACAAGTACAAGAAGCCAGGACATGACTCCAAATCTGTCAATGTCATTCTAAGCAACAATGATGGGGCATATGTGTATGGTAATCTGTTTACCATACTTTTAGTTTGTTAGTTGTAGCGACCAGACCTCAAATGGTCCAATCTCTCTGCTCCGGTGTCATCCCTGGATCAGTAATGCTGACACCACACAGTACTTGAAGGATTTATAACAGAGTAGCAATCACACACTTATTACATCAAGTGTCTCAAAAGAGAACTTATTACAATAAATATGGCTTAAGGCCATCTAATAACGATAATAGCGGAAGGCTTGGAAGATAAGTGAGTCCATCAACTCCAACGGCATCACTGAGTATAGAACCACGACCTAAAAGCACCATACTCATCGTCTGAAAAGTCTGCAACATGAACGTTGCAGCCCGAAACGGGTCAGCACATGGAATATGCTGGCAATGTAACACATAGAGAGCAATAATGGAATAAGGCTATACTACATGCATATTTGGCTGGTGGAAAGCTCTATGGTTACAGTTTTGCGTAAAGCCAATTTTTCCCTACTGTAAAGGAATAAATTTTATTTAACTATCATGGTGGTTGTTAAACATTGAGAGTGTAGACACCTTCTCAATCCCAATTAAACATCAACATTAAAACCTCAACAAAATTAATTAGAGTAACATGATGAGATTCACATGATAATCCAAGTCCTAGATACTCAAGATGTCCATAACCGGGGACACGGCTAACCATGATTAGTTTATACACTCTGCAGAGGTTTGCACACTTTTCCCCACAAGACTCGATCTCCTCTGTTGGGATTCTCGCACTACATGGTGTTTGAGAAACGGATGACCTAGACATAGTCTTTTAGAAGCGCTAGCACCTTACAATCGGGTAGACCGTTACACCTACTTTCCCCTACATCTGCTAGTCCACCACTATAAGAGTTCGCACAACTTAGTCAACTATGCTAGAGTCCATAGTAGCTTGTGGCTGCACACGGAAGTTTCGAGCATGAATAATCTCATGATCCGTTTGAGCTTTGGTGGCGGTCCAAAAGAAAAACAGGCAATCGCTGGAATACCCAGGTGCCTCAATCCACCCAGATGTGTATTTAAGTTGCCACCTTAGATAAACCATTAATTTAACAAACTCACATCTGTCATGGATTTTACTCACCCAATCCACGTCTACTAGCATAGCATGGCATAATAAGCAAACGTATAAGTAACTCCCAAAGGTTTGATAATAAACAGGTAATAGGTACTACCTCAACTACTTCCCAAACCCACAATTTAATTAGATCCTAATCATGCAATGTGTGAGGGTTGATCTAATGCAATAAAAACTGGGTAGTACAAGGTATGATCAAAGTGTTACTTGCCTTGCTGATGATCCGCAAAACCTAGCGATTCAAAGTAGCAAGCGGCGCTCTCCGGGTACTCTATCACAAACAAACAAGCATACAATAAGTACTCAACTAATGCACAGGTAAAACTCAAATAAGAGACCTAACCAGAAAGTTCAACTTAAGAACTCCCGTTGGCAAAAAGAATCAAATCGAACAAAGCAACGAAAGACAAACAACAAAAGAAACAGGCTTCGTTTACTATTCTGGATCTAGGTCAAATTTTACAGAGGCAAAAACTTGTTTGAGTTGGTTAAACGGAAAGAGTCTTTTGAGACAAAACTCCTGGCGCTTGAATCGCCTGATTCCGATAAACGAGTGAAAAGTTATACTAGAACGAAAATCGGATCAGAAATCGCGATCAGAAAAATCACGGATTTAATCCGAGAAAAAGAAAAATGACGAACAGATTAACGAACGAACGTTCGTTATCTGGATCTAAACGAAGAACGCGTTCGTTAAAACGAACGAACGAGCGACGCTTGCTAATTAACTAAACCGAAAAAACCAATCTATAAAAAAACAGATCTAAAAAACCAACGGAAAAATCGAACGGTTTTTCTAAAAAAACGGCGGCGGCGGCCAACCTCGACGGCGGCAGCGGCAGGCAGCGCTTAGGTTTGGGCGGCTGGGCGCTTAGGGTTTGGGCGGCTCGGCGCAGCTATGGGCTTCCTCGGCCCGGGGTCCCAGTATATAAAGCCCCCCCCCCCCCCCGCCTCCCTGGAGGAGTCCGGGCTGGATACGGCCCGTATGTCGATTCGGGCGTTTTTTTTTAAATAATTACGCTCAGAAAAAAACAAAAGGAATACTAAACGGACTCCAAAAATCCCAAAATAAAATTTCCCTGGCTTCTAAAATCCAGGCGGATAGGATGAACATTTATTTGGGGCCTAAATGCAATTTTGAAAAACGTGCATTTTTCCTAAATTCAAATAAAATAGCAAATAAAACAAAAATAAAACCTTATTTGATTTTATTATTAAATCCTCAATATTTCTTTGTTTTGGGAAAGTCATTTTATTCCCTCTTTCATATTTGGATGATAGAAATAATTGAAGATAAAATAAATAAAATCAAATGATCCTATTTTCAAAAATTGAGAAAACTCAAATATGAAAATATTGAAACCCCAACTCTCTCCGAGGGTCCTTGAGTTGCGTAGAATTTCTAGGATCAACCAAAAATGCAAATAAAATATGATATGCAATAATGATCTATTGTATAACATTCCAAATTGAAAATTTGGGATGTTACAAACCTACCGCCCTTAAGATGAATCTCGCCCTCGAGATTCGGGTTGGAAAGAAAATAGGTGAGGGTGGTCCTTCAATAGATCTTCCTCTCGTTCCCAGGTGGCTTCATCCTCCGTGTGGTGGCTCCACTGAACTTTGCAAAACTTGATAACCTTGCTGCAGGTGACTCATCTGGCATACTCAAGAATCTTGACTGGTTTCTCCTCATAGGTCAAATCATTGTCCAACTGAATCGCTTCCAGCGGTACTGTGTCTCTCAGCGGTATATTAGCCATCTCCGCATGGCACTTCTTCAACTGGGAAACGTGGAACACGTCGTGAACTCCTGACAATCCTTCGGGCAATTCCAACTTGTAGGCTACTTCTCCCATACACTCCAAAACTTTGTATGGTCCTACAAAACGTGGTTCTAACTTTCCCTTAACTCCAAAACGCTTAACTCCTCGAAGTGAAGATACTCGAAGATAAACTCGGTCTCCGACTTCGTAAACTGTCTCCTTGCGTTTCGAAACCGCGTAGCTCTTCTGCCTGGACTGGGCTACCTTGAGCCTATCGCGAATCAATTTCACCTTCTGTTCAGACTCCTTAATCAGATCCGGTCCAAACAACTGGCGGTCTCCAACTTCATCCCACGATAATGGGGTCCTGCACCTCCTTCCGTACAAGGCTTCGAAAGGGGCCATCTTTAAACTGGATTGATAACTGTTGTTATAAGAGAACTCTGCATATGGCAAATTCTCGTCCCAACTAGATCCGTAATCTAGTGCACAAGCTCTCAGCATATCCTCCAAAATCTGATTAACTCTCTCGGTTTGTCCATCTGTCTGCGGATGGAAAGCCGTACTAAACTCTAGCCTGGTACCCAAAGTTTCATGCAAATGATTCCAGAACTTTGAGGTAAACTGGGTTCCTCTATCTGATACAATGCTCCTTGGAACTCCATGCAGACATACAATCCAGATCATGTATATCTTTGCCAACTTGGCACTAGTATAGGTAGTCTTCACTGGAATGAAATGAGCTACCTTTGTCAAACGATCGACTACAACCCAAATCGAGTCATAGCCTGAATGAGTTCTGGGCAATCCTGTAATAAAATCCATGCCTAACTTATCCCACTTCCATTCGGGTATTGGCAATGGCTGTAGCAATCCTGCTAGCTTCTGATGCTCTGCCTTTACTCTCTGACATACATCACAAACTGCTACATACTCCGCAATATCCTTCTTCATTCTGGTCCACCGGAAAGTATCCTTCAAATCCAAATACATCTTGGTATTTCCTGGGTGAATCGAATATGGTGAATCATGGGCCTCTTGCAGAATCAACTTCCTGATCTCCGAATCATTAGGAACATAAACACGGTCTTCAAACCATAAGGTATCGTGCTCATCCTCACAAAATCCTTTAGCTTTTCCCTTGCTCATTTTCTCCTTAATAGAAGCGATCTCCTTGTCAGTCTTTTGAGCTTCTCTGATCTTATCCATCAAAGCAGACTGAATCTCCAATGCTGCTACATAGCCTCTCAGGACTATCTCCAAACATAGCTCATGAAGATTCTCGGCTAACCCTCTTGGTAAATCTCCCATCATTAAGGTGTTGACATGGCTTTTACGGCTCAACGCGTCAGCTACTACGTTAGCCTTTCCGGGATGGTAATGCAATCTCATATCATAATCCTTGATGAGCTCCAACCATCTCCTTTGCCTGAGATTTAACTCCTTCTGTGTGAAAATATACTTCAAACTCTTATGATCCGTGTACACCTCACAATGGTTTCCAATGAGAAAGTGTCTCCAAGTCTTCAATGCATGCACTACAGCTGCTAACTCCAAATCACGCGTGGCATAATTTAACTCATGAGGCTTAAGCTGTCGTGAGGCATAGGAAACAACTCTTCCTTCTTGCATAAGCACTGCTCCAATTCCTCGACCTGAAGCGTCACAATACACCTCACAATCCTTGGTCTGATCTGGCAAAATCAACACTGGTGATGTAACCAAACGTTTCTTCAACTCCTGGAAACTAGCCTGACACTCTTCAGTCCATTTGAACTTGGTATCCTTCTTCAACAACTCCGTCATAAGCTTTGCAATCTTTGAGAAATTTTCAATGAATCACTGGTAGTATCCTGCAAGTCCAAGAAAACTCCGGATCTCTCCAACTGTGGTTGGCGCTTCCCAACTTGTCACCATGTCAACCGTGGTGGGGTCTACTGCTATACCTTCCCCGGATATAACGTGTCCGAGAAATCCAACTTCCTTCAACCAAAACTCACATTTGCTAAACTTGGCGTATAACTGATGTTCTCTGAGCTTACCAAGTACCAAACGCAAATGCTCCTTATGCTCCTCTTCATTCTTCGAGTAAACCAGAATATCATCAATGAACACTACGATGAACTTATCCAAAAACTCCATAAACACCTTGTTCATCATGTTCATAAAATATGCAGGTGCGTTAGTCAGACCAAATGACATAACGGTATACTCGTACGGCCCATACCTGGTGGTAAAAGCTGTCTTAGGTATATCCTGTTCTTGAATCTTCAACTGATGGTATCCTGATCGCAGATCGATCTTGGAAAATACCTTAGCTCCTTGCAATCGATCAAACAGATCATTGATCATCGGTAGTGGGTACTTGTTCTTGATGGTTACTTCATTCAATCCTTGATAATCAACAACCATCCTTAACGATCCATCCTTCTTCTCCACTAGAAGTACTGGCGATCCCCAAGGCGAAGAACTTGGGCGAATATAACCTTTATCCAGTAACTCCTTAATCTGCTTCTTAATCTCTTCCAAATCCTTTGCGGGCATCCTATATGGTCTCTTAGATATTGGCCCTGTGCCTGACAAAAGCTCAATAAAAAACACAATATCTCTATCCCGTGGCATGCCTGGCAACTCTTCTGGAAATACATCAGGGAAATCCTTCACTACTGGTACTTCCTCTTGCACAACTCTTGTTAACGAATTTACTTGAGTCCTCTTCGGCACATGCCAGGATACATACTTGATCCTTCTTCCTTCTGGGGTGGTAAGCAAAATTGACCTACTAGCGCAATCGATGTTTCCCCCATACATTGACAGCCAATCCATACCCAGAATTACATCCAAACCTTGTGATTCCAAAATGATTAAATCCGAGAGAAATACATGCCTACCTATACTAAATGGCACTTGAAAACATCCCTTACTAGCCATATACTCCGCTCCTGGTGAGCTTACTAGTATAGGTGTTCTAAGAACTTTGGTGGGCAGGTTATACTTATCCACAAATCCCCTTGATATGTATAAATGCGATGCACCAGTATCAAAAAGAACGAGTGCAGTAAATGACTTAACCAAAAACTTACCGATTACTGCATCCGGTTGCTCTTCAACCTCCTCCACGTTAACGTGGTTCACCTGTCCCTATTGAAAGGGTTCGGCTTCTTCCCAGAGCTTCCATTGCCATTTCCATTCTAGGATTCAGGACATTCATTGGCATAATGTCTGGTCTTCTGGCACTTGAAGCAAGTGACTTGGCTCAGGTCTCTCTTGGCTGGGGTCGATGGGTTGGTGCGGTTCTGGCCGTTGCTTCCTCCATTCCCATTACCATTCTTGGGGCCATTTTGATTATGCGAGCTACCTCCTCCATGGGTATGCTGAAAATGTCCTCCCGGTCTAGGGGTAAAATGTGGCTTCTGCTGACCTCCAGAATTGTACTTCCCTTGTCCATACTTCCTTTTGCAATTCTCAATCTGCTATTGCTTCCCTTCAATCATGAGAGCACGATCTACCAACTCCTGGTAGTTGTTGAAAGTTGCTACCATCAACTACATGCTCAACTCATCATTCAGTCCTTCTAGAAACTTCTCCTGCTTAGCTGCATCCGTAGCAACGTCATCTGGAGCATAACGTGCTAGCTTACTAAAGTCCTCCACATACTGGCCAACTGTCTGTCCTCCTTGGCGCAAGTTGCGAAACTCTCGCTTCTTCATGGCCATAGCTCCTACCGAAACATGGGCAGTATGGAAAGCCTGCTGGAACTGGTCGCATGTGATAGTGTCGATAGGGAAAGTGGCTGTGAAATTCTCCCACCATGATGCTGCGGGACCTTCAAGCTGATGTGTGGCAAACTTCACCTTTTCCGCATCTGTGCATCCTGATGTGGTCAACTCCCTTGCTGTCTTGCGGAGCCAATCATCTACTACTATCGGCTCGGTGCTACCGGAAAACACCGGCGGATTCAGCCTAAGAAAACGGGCTAAGTGATCAACAGGTGGTGGTGGTGGTGGGTTGTTGTTGTTCCCCTGATTCTGATTCTGGACTAGCAACTGCATCAACGTATTCTGCTGCTGGATCAACTGGGTGAGCTCCGGCGGGAAGGTAAATCTGGGGTCACGTCTCGGAGGCATCTGAGGGTTAGAAAAGATGAGATTTAAGAATAGAGAGGGGTCTAGGGAGAAAACACTACCCATATGCACATGAGGCAAAAACAAACAATTCACTTCATTCAATCAAACAAGGGCATACAATCGATCTAACTATCGCAAAAGTGCTCGGACTACTATATTTACATGGTGGAATACTACTACTGATTTGGTGGTCTACTAGAAATATTCTTCGGTTGCAGACTCCATGATATCTGCTCCAGCTTCATCAACATAGTCATCATCGCTCTCATCTGGATCCGAGTCGGTGTCGTCGATGATGATATTGTCTTTTGGGCGAATCTCCTTGGGTTCTTCGTCTTCTTCTACTGGTGTAGGGCCTCCCATAAATATTCTGATCTTCTTGATCAGATCGTCATTCTTTTCCACTAGTACTTCAATTTCCTCTTCATAATCTTCACGTGTAGCCTTGAGTTCTTCCTCCAGTTCCATGATTCTAGTCCTTGCCTTCTTCAGATCTATCATGTCGGCGCACATCTGGTTCTCCTGACGTTGAATGTGCTGGTTTAACTCCTGGATAAAAGCTGCAATTGATCTATCCTTCCTGGTGCTGATCATCTCCCAGTGCTCATCTCGGCGCCCACAAGTCTGGTAGATAGTATCCTTGAGATCATTACGGTAAACTTCTCCAATGCGTCCCATGGCGATGTGAGCTGCCATGCTCTTTCCTAGACTCCAAGTTGGTGCATCAAAGGAAAACTCTATGGGCTCAGTGACTGGCATGAACGTCCTTCGTGGAACTTGAACTTGAATCATCCAGTGCTCTTCTTCAGGTAAAGTGGCGTTGTAAGTCCCCGTGAAGCTTGGTACTCCTATGTTCAGATATCTAGTGACTTGCTTCAAGTGACGTCCAAAGGGTGTATCTTCACCCGGTTGCGTGAACTTGTTCCTTGCATCCGCCATCCTAAAGAGTAGAAAAGATGATGAGTCAGAATGAGAAGAGTGAGTAGTGATCTAGGGCTTTAGCTTAGTGGTCGTGTCCTACAGTCAGCATGTGCTCTGATACCATCTTGTAGCGACCAGACCTCAAACGCTCCAATCTCTGTGCTCCGGTGTCATCCCTGGATCAGTAATGCTGACACCACACAGTACTTGAAGGATTTATAACAGAGTAGCAATCACACACTTATTACATCAAGTGTCTCAAAAGAGAACTTATTACAATAAATATGGCTTAAGGCCATCTAATAACGATAACAGCGGAAGGCTTGGAAGATAAGTGAGTCCATCAACTCCAACGACATCACTGAGTATAGAACCATGACATAAAAGCACCTTACTCGTCGTCTGAAAAGTCTGCAACATGAACGTTGCAGCCCGAAACGGGTCAGCACATGGAATATGCTGGCAATGTAACACATAGAGAGCAATAGTGGAATAAGGCTATACTACATGCATATTTGGCTGGTGGAAAGCTCTATGGTTACAGTTTTGCGTAAAGCCAATTTTTCCCTACTGCAAAGGAACATTTTATTTAACTATCATGGTGGTTGTTAAACATTGAGAGTGTAGACACCTTCTTAATCCCAATTAAACATCAACATTAAAACCTCAACAAAATTAATTAGAGTAACATGATGAGATTCACATGATAATCCAAGTACTAGATACTCAAGATTTCCATAGCCGGGGACATGGCTAACCATGATTAGTTTATACACTCTCCAGAGGTTTGTGCACTTTTCCCCACAAGACTTGATCTCCTCCATTGGGATTCTCGCACTACATGGTGTTTGAGAAACGGATGACCGAGACATAGTCTTTCAGAAGCGCTAGCACCTTACGATCGGGTAGACCGTTACACCTACTTTCCCCTACATCTGCTCGTCCACCACTGTAAGAGTTCGCACAACTTAGTCAACTATGCTAGAGCCCATAGTAGCTTGTGGCTGCACACGGAAGTTTCTAGCATGAATAATCTCATGATCCCTTTGAGCCTGCATGGCGGTCCAAAAGTAAAATAGGCAATCGCTGGAATACCCAGGTGCCTCAATCCACCCAGATGTGTATTTAAGTTGCCACCTTAGATAAACCATTAATTTAACAAACTCACATCTTTCATGGATTTCACTCACCCAATCCACGTCTACTAGCATAGCATGGCATAATAAGCAAACGTAGAAGTAACTCCCAAAGGTTTGATAATAAACAGGTAATAGGTACTACCTCAACTACTTCCCAAACCCACAATTTAATTAGATCCTAATCATGCAATGTGTGAGGGTTGACCTAATGCAATAAAAACTGGGTAGTAGAAGGTATGATCAAAATGTTACTTGCCTTGTTGATGATCCGCAAAACCTAGCGATTCGAAGTAGCAAGGGGCGCACTCTGGGTACTCTATCGCAAACAAACAAGCATACAATAAGTACTCAACTAATGCACAGGTAAAATTCAAATAAGAGATCTAACCAGAAAGTTCAACTTAAGAACTCCGGTTAGCAAAAAGAATCAAATCGAACGAAGCAACGAAAGACAAACGACAAAAGAAACAGGCTTCGTTTACTATTCTGGATCTAGGTCAAATTTTACAGAGGCAAAAACTTGTTTGAGTTGGTTAAACGAAAAAAACAGATCTAAAAAACCCAGAAAAAACGATCTATCGAAAAAAACAGATCTAAAAAAACCAGAAAAAAACCGACGGAAAAACCAAACGGTTTTTCTAAAAAAACGGCGGCGACGGCCAACCTCGTCGGCGGCGGGCAGCGGCGGCGGCGGCACTTAGGGTTTGGGCGGCTCGGCGCGGCTCTGGGCTGCCTCGGCCTGGGGTCGCGGTATATAAAGCCCCCCCCCCCCCCCTGGAGGAGTCCGGGTCGGATACGGCCCGTAGGTCGGTTCAGGCGTTTTTTTAAATAATTACGCTCAGAAAAAAACAAAAGGAATACTAAACGGACTCCAAAAATCCCGAAATAAATTTTCCCCGGCTTTTGAAATCAAGACGCACAGGATGAACACTTATTTGGGGCCTAAATGCAATTTTGAAAAACGCGCATTTTTCCTAAATTCAAATAAAATAGCAAATAAAACCAAAATAAAACCTTATTTGATTTTATTATTAAATCCTCAATATTTCTTTGTTTTGGGAAAGTCATTTTATTCCCTCTCTCATATTTGGATGATAGAAATAATTGAAGATAAAATTAATAAAACAAATGATCCTATTTTCAACATTTGAGAAAACTCAAATATGAAAATATCGAAATCCCCAACTCTCTCCGAGGGTCCTTGAGTTGCGTAGAATTTCTATGATCAACCAAAAATGCAAATAAAATATGATATATAATGATGATCTATTGTATAACATTCGAAATTGAAAATTTGGGATGTTACATTAGTCCACCGATTGGTGGGTTGACACTGGGGCCAATATTCATGTGTGTGTTGATGTGTCTTTGTTTTCTTGCAGCATATAAATACGAAATCCACAGGGATGCTCAGCTTGATTTTAGTTGAACTGCACAAAATGTTCAGATGGTTTGTGTCCTCCATAATACTTCATCATGCACAATACATCAAATGGTTCTCAAATCATTCGTCGTCACCTTGAGCCACCGGACTATATGTTTGAATGGAGCTACCAGCGTTGGCCATTAAGAAGGGTAAGAAGAAAGATAAAAAGAGAGATGGCTGCTTTACTTGTGGTTCGGAGGAACACTTGGCAAACAAGTGCCCAACACAAGTATCAAGAAGCCATGTGACACCGTCGATTCAATCGTACACTAATCATACACGCAAACATGTATGATCAAGATCAGGGACTCACGGGAAGATATCACAACACAACTCTACAAATAAAATAAGTCATACAAGCATCATATTACAAGCCAGGGGCCTCGAGGGATCAAATACAAGAGCTCGATCATAGACGAGTCAGCGGAAGCAACAATATCTGAGTACAGACATAAGTTAAACAAGTTCGCCTTAAGAAGGCTAGCACAAATTGGGATAGAGATTGAAAGAGGCGCAGGCCTCCTGCCTGGGATCCTCCTAAACTACTCATGGTCGTTGTCAGCGGCCTGCACGTAGTAGTAAGCACCTCCAGTGTAGTAGGATTCGTCGTCGACGGTGGCATCTGGTTCCTGGGCTCCAACGTCTGGTCATAATAATCGGGTATATAAAGGGGAAAAAGGGGGGGAGCAAAGCAACCGTGAGTACTCATCCAAAGTACTCGCAAGCAAGGAGCTACACTACATATGCATTGGTATCAATGAAAGGGGTAGTATATGTGGACTAAACTGTAGAATGCCGGAATAAGAGGGGGATAGCTAGTCCTATCGAAGACTACACTTCTGGCAGCCTTCATCTTGAAGCAGAAGAAGAGAGTAGATGGTAAGTTAACCAAGTATCACCGCATGGCATAATCCTACCCGGCGATCCTCCCCTCGTCGCCCTATGAGAGAGCGATCACCGGGTTGTATCTGGCACTTGGAAGGGTGTATTTTATTAAGTATCCGGTTCTAGTTTTCATAAGGTCAAGGTACAACTCCGGGTCGTCCTTTTATCGAGGGACACGACTATTCAAATAGATAAACTTCCCTGCAGGGGTGCACCACATTTCCCAACACGCTCGATCCCCTTTGGCCGAACACACTTTCTTGGGTCATGCCCAGCCTCGGAAGATCAACACGTTGCAGCCCCACCTAGGCACAATAGAGAGGTCAGCACGCCGGTCTAAATCGTATGGCGCAGGGGTCTAGGCCCATCACCCATTGCGCACCTGCATGTTGCGAACGCAGCCGGTGAGCAGACCTAGCAACCTCCATTACAAAGGAAGTTCTCTTACGCGGTCCAACCCGGCGTGCGCCTCTTAGTCGCTAACGTCAAGAAGGCTTCGGCTGATACCACGACGTTGAGTGCCCATAATTGTTCCCGCGTAGTTGGTTAGTGCGTATAGGCCAGTGGCCAGACTCAGATCAAATACCAAGATCTCATTAAGCGTGTTAATTGATGTAACCGCGGACGCCGACCAGGGCCAGGCCCACCTCTCACCTAGGTGGTCACAACTTTCCCTGTCGCTCTGCCACAAAGTAACAGCCGGGGGCCATCGGGAACTCAGGCCCACCACTACCTGGATGGAGCCACCTACCCCTTCAGCCCCCACATCCGAATCACTTGCGGGTACTCTACGAGCCAACCCGACTTTAGTCATCACATGTATCATGTGTAATATGTATAGTATATACCCGTGATCACCTCCCGAGTGATCACAGCCCGATAGTATAGCATGGCAGACGGACAAGAATGTAGGGCCACAAATGGAATACTAGTATCCTATAATAAGCATGTAGGATTGCAGGTAAAGGTATAACAGTAGTAGCAAGGACAGGCTATGCATCAGGATAGGATTAACGGAAAGCAATAACATGCTACGCTACTCTAATGCAAGCAGTATAGAGAAGAATAGGCGATATCTGGTGATCAAGGGGGGCTTGCCTGGTTGCTCTGGCAAGTAGGGGTCGTCAACAACGTAGTCGATCGGGGCACCAGCAGCGCCGTCAGTCTCGTAGTCTACTGGAGAGAAGAAGGGGGAAGAAAGAGTAAATACGGAGCAAACAAATCATCACATCATATAACAAGGCAATACATGGTGCTACGTGTGTCCTAACGCAGTAGTAGGCGATGCTGGCGAAGGGAGGAAACATCCGGGAAAGTATTCCTAATGTTTGACATTTTTGGACAGATGAACCGATGGGGAAAAGTTGCATGTTCGCTATGCTGGGGACGTGTGGCTGACAAACAGACTACGTATTCGGATTCATCTCGTCGTTTTGAGCAACTTTCATGTTCAAAGTATTTTCATCCGAGTTACGGTTTATTGTATACGGTTTTTCAAAGTTTTATTCCTTTTCTGAAATTATTATTAATTCGAAAATAATAGACAAAATGATATGGGTACCCAGCCATGTGTACACAGAATGTACACAGAGGCTGACATGTGGGCCAAGGGACCCAGTTGACCAGTCAAAGTCGTACTGGTGAACAGGGGTGGGGCCCCCTTTTCATTCTCTGCTATTCTAACCTAACAGATTAGTTGGAATAATTAGGTTATTAGACTAACTAGGTTTAATTAGGGTTTAATAAGCAGGGTTAATTTAATTTAACTAAATTAGATTAATTAATTAATTTTAATTTACTTATATATATTTTTCCTTTTTTAAAATCGTTCGAGGGGCTGTGGGGCCCCTTTGCCATAGGCTCTGGGGGAGCCTAGCGGGTACCGGGCGAATGGGCGCAACGGGTGCCCAACACCCGATCGTTCGGGTGCACGCCTCTATCGCCAGAGGGAGCGGCAGCGACGGCATGGCACCAGGGCGACGCGGTGAGGGGGTGGTCGGGAACGTGGGGACGCAGGCGGCGGACGACACGGTACAACGCAGCAGCGACGCACGGGGTAGAGCGGTGGAGGCGGGACGGCACGGCGAGCCACGGTCGGCGATAGCGGGCCAGCGGCCATGGGCAGAGCGGTTGGGCGGTGACCAGGGTGGAGCAAAGAGGTAGTGAGATGGTGCGGGGCGGTAGCGGCCGCGAGCGTGCGCCGGAGCGCGTGCGACGAGGGGCACAGGTCGCGGCCACGGTGGGGGAAAGGCAGGGTGGCGGGCATCGGCGGCCGGAGTGGTGCATGGCGACGGGAGCAGATGAGAAGGGAGGGAGGCCGGAGCCTCACCGGCGATCGCAGGGAACGGGGAAGTAGGGTGTGGGGTGGAGGTCGGGGATGACGGCGACGTTGTCGACGACGAGGTGGCCGCGTGTGACGCCCCCGATTTAATCGTACACTAATCATACACGCAAACGTGTACGATCAAGATCAGGGACTCACGGGAAGATATCACAACACAACTCTACAAATAAAATAAGTCATACAAGCATCATATTACAAGCCAGGGGCCTCGAGGGCTCGAATACAAGAGCTCGATCATAGACGAGTCAGCGGAAGCAACAATATCTGAGTACAGACATAAGTTAAACAAGTTTGCCTTAAGAAGGCTAGCACAAACTGGGATATAGATCGAAAGAGGCGCAGGCCTCCTGCCTGGGATCCTCCTAAACTACTCCTGGTCGTCGTCAGCGGGCATCACGTAGTAGTAGGCACCTCCGGTGTAGTAGGAGTCGTCGTCGAAGATGGCGTCTGGCTCCTGGGCTCCAACATCTGGTTGCGACAACCAGGTAGAAGGGATAGGGGGAAAAGAGGGAGAAAGCAACCGTGAGTACTCATCCAAAGTACTCGCAAGCAAGGAGCTACACTACATATGTATGCATTGGTATCAACTGGAATAAGGCTATTATAAGTGGACTGAACTGCAGAAAGCCGGAATAAGGGGGGATAGCTAGTCCTTTCGAAGACTACGCTTCTGGCAGCCTCTGTCTTGCAGCATGTAGAAGAGAGTAGACTGAAGTCCTCCAAGTAGCATCGCATAGCATAATCCTAACCGATGATCCTCCCCTCGTCGCCCTGTGAGAGAGCGATCACCGGTTGTATCTGGCACTTGGAAGGGTGTGTTTTATTAAGTATCCGGTTCTAGTTGTCATAAGGTCAAGGTACAACTCCAAGTCGTCCTGTTACCGAAGATCACGGCTATTCGAATAGATTAACTTCCCTGCAGGGGTGCACCACATACCCCAACACGCTTGATCCCATTTGGCCGGACACACTTTCCTGGGTCATGCCCGGCCGTGGAAGATCAACACGTCGCAGCCCCACCTAGGCACAACAGAGAGGTCAGCACGCCAGTCTAAACCTAAGCGCACAGGGGTCTGGGCCCATCGCCCATAGCACACCTGCACGTTGCGAACGCGACCGGAAGCAGAACTAGCCCCCTTAATACAAGAGCAGGCTTACGGTCCAATCCAGCGCGCGCCCCTCAGTCGCTGACGTCACGAAGGCTTCGGCTGATACCACGACGCCAGGATACCCATAACTACTCCCACGTAGATGGTTAGTGCGTATAGACCAAATGGCCAGACTCAGATCAAATACCCAGATCTCGTTAAGCGTGTTAAGTGTCCGCGAACGCCGACCAGGGCCAGGTCACCTCTCTCCTAGGTGGTCTCAACCTGCCCTGTCGCTCCGCCACAAGGTAACAGTCGAGGGCCGTCGGGAACCAAGGCCCACCTCTACCGGGATGGAGCCACCTGCCCCTTCAGCCCCATCTCCGAACAGTATCACAGGTAATGTAACTGTGTAAAGTATATTGTATATGCCCGTGATCACCTCCCGAAGTGATCACGGCCCAGTAGTATAGCATGGCAGACGGACAAGAGTGTAGGGCCACTGATGGAACACTAGCATCCTATACTAAGCAGTAGGATAGCAGGTAATGGTAACAACAGTAGTAGCAAGGACAGGCTATGCATCAGGATAGGAATAACGGAAAGCAGTAACATGCTACACTACTCTAATGCAAGCAGTATAGAGGAGAGTAGGCGATATCTGGTGATCAAGGGGGGGGGGGCTTGCCTGGTTGCTCAGACAAGAAGGAGGGGTCGTCGAAGTAGTCGATCACAGGGGTACCGGCATCGGCCTCAGGGTCTACCGGAAAGAAGTAACGGAGGGGGAACACAATAAATAACAGAGCAATCAAATGTAACACAAAGCAAGACGTGGCAATACGCGGTGCTAGGTATGCCCTAACGCGGTATTATGTGATACCGGCGAATGGGGAAACATCCGGGAAAGTATTCCCGGTGTCTCGCGTTTTCGGACAGATGAACCGGAGGGGGAAAATTGCGTGTTTGCTATGCTAGGGATGCGTGGCGGACGAACGGGCTGTGTATCCAGGTTTGTCTCGTCGTTCTGAGCAACTTCCATGTACAAAGTTTTTTTCATCTGAGCTACGGTTTATTTTATATGAATTTTTAAAAGATTTAAATCATTTTTAGGACTAATTTAAATATTTTAACTCAACATTATCTAAAATAGTAAAAGATGACGTCAGCATGACATCATGCTGACGTCAGCAGTCAACTGAGCAGTTGCTGGGTCAACTATGTGTGGGACCCTCATGTCATTGATTGATTAGTCTAATCAGGGGGTTAATTAAGTTAACTAGTAATTAGGTTAATCTAATCAAGATTAATTAATTTAATTAATCCTTTAATCAATTAATTAATTATCATTTTAATTAATTTTAGTTATTATTTATCAATTCATTTTTTTAAAATTAATTTAATTAGTATTATTATTATTTTTATTTTTTTTATTTTTTTTACTGACAGTAGCACTGGGCCACTGGACAATGTCCAGCCGGACACGTCCAGGGCAGCACCATACATGGCCGGACAATGTCCAGGCCACACCCTTTGGCGCGCCGGACATGTCCGGGCTGGGCGGGGCACGCACGCGGCTAGCGGCCATGGCCGAGCCGGCCGGTGCGGTAGCCGCTAGGGTGCCGAAGGGGGTGAAGGGGGGCTGCTGGGCGGAGGCAGGCGAGGTGGCGGGGGGGGGGGGGTCGGCCGGAGCAGCGGGCGGGGTGCGCAACGATAGTGAGCGGCGCAGCAGCGACGGGGTTTGCGTGGGGCCGCAGATGGCGGGAGGCGCGGCGCGAGCTGGTGGCCTCCGACGAGCAGCGAAGCACGGCCAGCCGTCGGGGATGCGACGGGCGCGCAGGCGCGTCGCGCGCACAGCGCGGCCACGGAGGGGGAGGTCAGGGGCGGAGCTGCTCGTGCTAGCGCACGGGGACGAACGGGAGGCGACGCCGGACAGAGAGGGAAGAGAGGAGAGGCGGGCCTCACGTTCGAGTAGAGACCAGGGGGCGGCGAGGCTCGAGGAAGCTGTTGCGGAGGAGACCAGGGACGACCGACGGAGACAGGGAGGAGGTCCGGCGAGGGAGTGCTCCGACGAGGTCCAAGCGGGGCAGCGAGGCAGCGGGGCGACGATGATGGTGCTCCGGTGGGGGGGGGGGCTTCAAGGCGATGGGGTCGGGAGCGGATTCAGACTCGGGGTTCGGTTCCCCTCCTCGATCCAGATCGGATCGGGAGGTGGGGGCTGACCAGGGGGAGTAGGGGGAGTGGGTGGTGGCTAGGGTTGGATCGGGGGGAGTGGGGGGGGAATGGCCTGTTGGGCCGGCCGGCAGCTGGGCCGGAGCCCAGTGGGGGGGGGGTTCTTTTCTATTTTTTTTGTTAGTTTTGTTTTTCCCTTTGTATTTTCTTTTTCCTTTATTCATTTTTCTTATTCTGTTTTATTTAATTCAGGGCATTTAAGCATTATATAAAACTGTGTCTTCTTCACCATAATTATCTATGTAATATTTAGTACAAACCGGACATTTTTATTTTAATATTTGAAAACTTTTATTATTTACCAAATCTTGAATTTGAATTTTGGACCGGTTTTGATCTAACGATAGATTAGCAACAGTAACGGAGGTGAAGTGGCATCATTAGCAGAGTATCACTGTAGCCTAATTATCCGGGCGTCACACCGCGGCGGAGGCGCGGTTGGTGACGGCGGGTGTTGGGGTGCCGGCGTCGGGTGGCAGCGATGTCGGGGCTGCCTCCCCCCGTCCAGGCGGGAACTAATAGAGGAAGGGCGGTGAAAGCACAAGTGCCCCCTAGGTGGTTTTGGTAATTAATGTCAACATATATCTTGTTGGACTAACACTTTTACCTAGTATGTTTCAGATAAGTTCAACAATGAAGTGGCATGGACTAGAGGATGTGGAACCCCTTCAAAATGCTAAGGACAAAGGATTGGCTCAAGCTCCAAGCTCAAGGCTCTACATTTTCTAT
Organism: Triticum urartu; assembly: GCF_056163025.1. Lineage (NCBI taxonomy): Eukaryota > Viridiplantae > Streptophyta > Magnoliopsida > Poales > Poaceae > Triticum > Triticum urartu. The sequence continues at coordinate 435,797,529 of NC_141879.1, read as the reverse complement.
TTTAGTGATCCAAGATCACATTGAGTCTATAGGAAAAGCCAATACTATTAAGAAGGGATGAGGTGTTGCTTAATGGATTGCTTGCTCAAAGTGCTTAGTGATATGCTCCAAAGCCCTCAACCACTTTCTCACTTCCAAATATGTCCCACACCAAATTTCAAACTCGGCCCCACCGATTCTTTCTATCCGGAGCCACCGAGTTCAGTTGACATAGCCACTGCCAGAAACCCTAATCAGTTCAATCTCACCGATGGGATCTCGGTCTCACCGAGATGGGCTTGCAAACTCTCTGTTACCTATTGCAATATTTTCGGTCCCACCGAGATATGCAATCGGCCCCACCGAGTTTGCTTGGCCAACTCTCTGTTTCACTTATTACCCAAATCGGTCCCACCGAGTTTGAGTAATCGGTCGAACCGAGTTTTGGATTTACCCTAACCCTAGCACATCGGTCCCACTGAGTTGATCCAGTCGGTCCCACCGAAAACCCTAACGGTCACTAGCTTTGCTGAATCGGTCCGACCGAGTTTAACTATTCGGTCCCACCGAGATTGGCAAGTTGTGTGTAACGGTTAGATTTTGTGTGGAGGCTATATATACCCCTCCACCACCTCTTCATTCGTGGAGAGAGCCATCAGAACAAACCTACACTTCCAACCCACTTTTTCTGAGAGAGAACTACCTACACTTGTGTTGAGGCCAAGATATTCCATTCTTACCATATGAATCTTGATCTCTAGCCTTCCCAAGTTGCTTTCCACTCAAATCTTCTTTCCACCAAATCCATATCCTGTGAGAGAGAGTTGACTGTTGGGGAGACTATCATTTGAAGCACAAGAGCAAGGAGTTCATCATCAACACACCATTTGTTACTTCTTGGAGAGTGGTGTCTCCTAGATTGGCTAGGTGTCACTTGGGAGCCTCCGACAAGATTGTGGAGTTGAACCAAGGAGTTTGTAAGGGCAAGGAGATCTCGTACTTCATGAAGATCTACCGCTAGTGAGGCAAGTCCTTCGTGGGCGACGGCCATGGTGGGATAGACAAGGTTGCTTCTTCGTGGACCCTTTGTGGGTGGAGCCCTCCATTGACTCGCGCAACCGTTACCCTTCGTGGGTTGAAGTCTCCATCAACGTGGATGTACGATAGCACCACCTATCGGAACCACGTCTCAAAAATCTCCGTGTCTCCAAATTGCGTTTGCACACTCCAATCCCATCTCTTTACTTTCTTGCAAGTTGCATGCTTTACTTTCCGCTGCTCATATACCCTTTGCATGCTTGCTTGATATGTATTGAGATTGTTAAACTTGTGCCAAAACTCCACTTCAACTTAAAGAAATTAAAAACTGGAACTTTTAGCACTTAGTGTCTAATGACCCCCCTCTAGACACCTCTTCTCGATCCTTTCAATTGGTATTAGAGCTTTGGTCTCCATTGCCTTGGTTTAAACACCATTGGAGGAAGATGGATGAGTCTACTTTGGGGAGTCTTAGACGTAGAGTGCCTATTCTTGATGGAGAATATTTTCATGAGTGGAAAAATGAAATGCTTGAGATTTTCAATGAATATCATTTGAACAAGTACATTACTAGCCCTTGTGCACCTCATGTTGATCCTTTGCATCGTACCCTTGATGAGTCTATTGACATGATCCGCAACCTTAGAACTGTTAATCTTATCACTAGAGGCTTGCCTAGAAACTTGATTGAATGTTTGCCTACTCTTGATTGTGCCTACACTATATGGAGATTTCTTAAGGAATGCTTTCCAAATTATTCCTTAAAAAATCTAGATGAAATTCTCCATAAGTCTATTGCATTGATTAAGATGAGTTCCAATGATACCAAATTTGGTGACTGCTTATTTGAGCTTACTAATCTTACGAGTGACAAAGGAGATGTTGGAATCATTAGCAATATCATTTCCAAAGCTATTAGAATTCATAAAGACAACCATAGAAATGATCATTTATCTAAATAATACCCTCTCTAGGAATTGATCAATCACAAGATGATGTTGAACATGGATACTATGATGAGGATGATGATGACAGTGACTATGATCTTAATGATGCAATGAGACACTTTGGTCTCATGGCAAATCTTCGCGGCTACATGGCTGGAGGAAAGGAATGGGTTCTTGATAGTGGATGTACTGATCATATGACCGGAGATAAAGATATGTTCCGTGAGCTTGCTGAAAATGATGGCCCTCGAAAGTATGTCACCTTTGGTGATAACTCAAAGGGTAAGGTGGTTGTCCTAGGTAAGGTGGACATCTCACATGATAGCTCCATACAAAATGTTATGCTCGTTGAATCTCTTGGGTACAATTTACTTTCAGTATCTAGACTTGCCGATTTCGGTTTCAATGTCCTATTTACTGAAGTAGATTGCCAAGTGTTTCGAAGAGACAATCATAAAATGGCCTTTACCGGCATACGTAGAGGTGATCTTTATATTGTTGATTTCACTAAAAAGGATCAACCTAGAACTTGCTTAATTGCTAAATCTTCTAAAGGTTGGTTATGGTATAGACGATTAGGTCATGTTGGTATGCGAAACCTTGACAAGCTTATTAAAGGAAATCATATCCTTGGCGTTAACGATGTCATATTTGATAAGGATAGACTTTGCAGCGCTTGTCAAGCAGGTAAACAGGTTGGAGGAAGGCATCCCGTGAAGAACATCATGACCACAAGGAGGCCACTCGAGCTACTTCACATGGATCTTTTTGGTCCTAACGCTTACATAAGTCTCGGTGGAAATTCTTTTGGTCTAGTTATAGTTGATGATTTTTCAAGATTTACGTGGGTGTTCTTTCTCGATGATAAATCGCAGGTCCAAAAGATCTTCAAAAACTTCGCTAGGAAGGCCCAAAATCAATTTGAAGTGAAAATCAAGAAGGTTCGCGGCGACAACGGAACGGAGTTCAAGAACGCAAATGTGGACACATTTCTTGACGAAGAAGGGATTTCACATGAGTTCTTGGCTACGTACACACCTCAACAAAATGGAATTGTTGATAGGAAGAACCAGACACTCATCGAAATGGCGAGAACGATGCTTGATGAGTACAAGACGCCAAAGCACTTTTGGGCGGAAGCAGTTGAGACAGCTTGTCATGCAACAAATCGCTTGTATCTTCACAAGCTACTCGGCAAGACGGCATACGAGCTCCTCACCAGTAACAAACCACAAGTTGGATACTTTCGACTATTCGGCTCAAAGTGATACATTCTTGATAAGCATCGTCGTTCTAAATTTCTCCTAAGTCTCATGAAGGTTTCCTACTTGGTTATGGCTCAAACTCTCACACATACCATGTCTACAATAATTTCACCCGAAAGGTTGAAGAGATGATAGATGTGAAGTTTGATGAAACTAACGGCTCGCAAGTAGAGCAATTGCCAATTGATGTAGGAGACAAAGACCCTTCGGAAGCAATCCAAGACTTGTCTATTGGCAAGATTTGTCCAACGGAGGTGAAGGAGAGTACCTCGTCCGTCCAAGTGGAAGCTTCTACCTCACGACAAGGTGAACCAAGAGTTGATACGGAAGCATCCACAAGTGGGACACACCAAGATGGAGAAAACAAGGAAGTGCACCAAGATGAACGCCAACAACCTCCTTCTCCACCACGACAAGAGAACGACAACATCAACAACGAAGAAGGCCAAGAAGAAGAACAAGATGAAGAAGATGTTCAACCAATATCCAAGCAAAAGCTTTCACGAGTTTGAGCAAGAATTTCTAAAGACCATCTCGTCGAGCAAATCTACAATGATATCCAAACCGGGAGAATTACTCGCTCAAAAACTCGTTTAGCTAACTTTTGTGAACACTATTCATTCATCTCTAGCATTGAACCTACGAAGGTTGAAGAAGCTTTAGAAGATCCGGATTGGATAAATGCCATGCATGAAGAGCTACACAACTTTGAGAGAAATCAAGTTTGGACATTAGTTGAGAAGCCCGACAACAACCACAACATCATCGGTAGCTAATGGGTGTTTCGCAACAAGCAAGATGAAGATGGACAAGTAGTTCACAACAAAGCACGTCTTGTCTCCCAAGGCTACACTCATGTCAAAGGTATGGACTATGGTGAGACATATGCCCCCGTTGCTAGACTTGAGTCCATTCACATCTTACTTGCCTATGCTAATCATCATGATATCACCTTGTACCAAATGGACATTAAAAGTGCTTTTCTAAATGGTGAAATAGAGGAGGAAGTTTATGTTAAGCAACCTCCCAGATTTGTCAATCCTAAGAAACCTAATCATGTTTACAAACTTCACAAAGCTCTTTATGGTCTTAAACAAGCTCCTAGAGCATGGTATAAATGCTTGACCAAGTTCCTTATTGAAAAAGGATTTGAAATTGGAAAAATAGATTCTACTCTTTTTACTAAAAGGGTTAATGGAGAACTATTTGTTTGCCAAATTTATGTCGATGATATTATATTTGGATCAACTAACCCTCATTTTAGTGAAAAGTTTGGAAAGCTAATGTCGGAGAAGTTTGAGATGTCAATGATGAGTGAACTCAAATTCTTTCTTGGTTTGCAAATCAAGCAAACTAAGGAAGGTACCTTTGTCTCTCAAATGAAGTACACCAAGGACTTATTCAAGAATTTCAATATGCAAGAATGCAAAGGTATGACTACACCCATGCCTACTAGTGGACATCTTGATTTAACCAAAGATGGTGAACCGGTTGATCAAAAGGTTTATCGCTCTATGATTGGTTCATTGTTGTATCTATGTGCTTCACGCCCCGATATTGTGCTAAGTGTGTGCATGTGTGCACGATATCAAGCTGCTCCTAAAGAATGTCATCTTAAGGCCGTGAAAAGGATAGTGAGATACTTAATCCATACACCAAATTTTGGCGTTTGGTATCCAAAGAGGGCCTCCTTTGATCTTGTTGGCTACTCCGACTCGGACTATGCTGGTGACAAGGTTGATAGAAAGTCCACTTCGAGTACTCGTCAATTTCTTGGTAGATCTCTTGTGCCTTGGTCTTCCAAGAAACAAAACTCGGTATCCTTATCCACCGCCGAAGCGGAATACATTGCTGCTGGATCATGTTGTTCTCAATTACTTTGGATGACCCAAACTCTTAAAGATTATGGGATATATGTGAAACATGTTCCATTACTTTGTGACAATGAAAGTGCTATTAAGATTGCTCACAATCCCGTGCAACATTCTCGAACTAAGCATATTGAAGTTCTTCATCATTTCATTCAAGATCATGTTGCCAAAGGGGACATTAATCTTAAGCATGTTCGCACCGAAAAGCAGTTAGTTGACATATTCATGAAACCACTTGATGAGAAAGTGTTTTGCTGGTTAAGAGGTGAATTGAACATCATTGATGCTTCAATCTTGGAGTAGGTGTTAGGGAACGTAGTAATTTCAAAGAAATTCCTACGCACACGCAAGATCATGGTGATGCATAGCAACGAGAGGGGAGAGTGTTGTCCACGTACCCTCGTAGACCGAAAGCGGAAGCGTTAGCACAACACGGTTGATGTAGTCGTACGTCTTCACGGCCTGACTGATCAAGCACCGAAACTACGACACCTCCGAGTTCTAGCACATGTTCAGCTCGATGACGATCCCCGAACTCTGATCCAGCAGAATGTCGGGGAAGAGTTCCGTCAGCACGGCGGCGTGGTGACGATCTTGATGTTCTACCATCGCAGGGCTTCGCCTAAGCACCGCTACAATATTATCGAGGGTTATGGTGGAGGGGGGCACCGCACACGGCTAAGAGATCAGTGATCAATTGTTGTGTCTATGGGGTGCCACCTGCCCCCATATATAAAGGATCAAGGGGGAGGAGGTGCGGCCAGGCAAGGGGCGCGCCAGGAGGAGTCCTACTCCCACCGGGAGTAGGACTCCCCCCCTTTTCCATGTTGGACTAGGACTTGGGGGGAAGGAGAGAGAGAGGGGAAAGGAAAGGGGGGGGTGCCGCCCCCTCCTTGTCCAATTCGGGCTTGGGGGGGAGGGGCGCGCGGCTGCCCCTTGGCCTCCTCTCTACTTCCTCCACTAGGCCCATTAAGGCCCATTAGGTTACCGGGGGGTTCCGGTAACCTCCTGGTACTCCGGTAAAATGCCGATTTCACCCGGAACACTTCCGATGTCCAAACATAGGCTTCCAATATATCAATCTTCATGTCTCGACCATTTCGAGACTCCTCGTCATGTCCGTGATCACATCCGGGGCTCTGAACAACCTTCGGTACATCAAAACATATAAACTCATAATAACTTTATTATTGCCTCTAGGGCATATTTCCTTCAGTCTCCCACTTGCACTAGAGTCAATAATCTAGATTACACAATAATGATTCTAACACCCATGGAGCCTTGGTGCTGTTCATGTTTTGCTCGTGGAAGAGGCTTAGTCAGCGGGTCTGCAACATACAGATCCGTATGTATCTTGCAAATTTCTATGTCTCCCACTTGGAATAAATCCCGAATGGAATTGAAGCGTCTCTTGATGTGCTTGGTTCTCTTGTGAAATCTGGATTCCTTTGCCAAGGCAATTGCACCAGTATTGTCACAAAAGATTTTCATTGGACCCGATGCACTAGGTATGACACCAAGATCGGGTATGAACTCCTTCATCCAGACTCCTTAATTTGCTGCTTCCGAAGCAGCTATGTACTCCGCTTCACATGTAGATCCCGCCATGATGCTTTGTTTAGAACTGCACCAACTGACAGCTCCACCGTTTAATGTAAACACGTATCCGGTTTGCGATTTAGAATCGTCCAGATCAGTGTCAAAGCTTGCATCAACGTAACCATTTACGATGAGCTCTTTGTCACCTCCATATACGAGAAACATATCCTTAGTCCTTTCCAGGTACTTCAGGATGTTCTTGACTGCTGTCCAGTGATCCACTCCTGGATTGCTTTGGTACCTCCCTGCTAGACTTATAGCAAGGCACACATCAGGTCTGGTACACATCATTGCATACATGATAGAGCCTATGGCTGAAGCATAGGGAACATCTTTCATTTTCTCTCTATCTTCTGCGGTGGTTGGACATTGAGTCTTACTCAACTTCACACCTTGTAACACAGGCAAGAACCCTTTCTTTGCTTGATCCATTTTGAACTTCTTCAAAACTTTGTCAAGGTATGTGCTTTGTGAAAGTCCAATTAAGCGTCTTGATCTATCTCTATAGATCTTAATGCCCAATATGTAAGCATCTTGACCGAGGTCTTTCATTGAAAAACTCTTATTCAAGTATCCCTTTATGCTATCCAGAAATTCTATATCATTTCCAATCAGTAATATGTCATCCACAAAACCTTCCAAATTGCAAGTTGCATGCTTTACTTTCCGCTATGGATGTACGATAGATCTTAATGCCCAATATGTAAGCATCTTGACCGTGGGTTGAAGTCTCCATCAACGTGGATGTACGATAGCACCACCTATCGGAACCACGTCTCAAAAATCTCCGTGTCTCCAAATTGCATTTGCACACTCCAATCCCATCTCTTTACTTTCTTGCAAGTTGCATGCTTTACTTTCCACTGCTCATATACTATTTGCATGCTTGCTTGATATGTATTGAGATTGTTAAACTTGTGCCAAAACTCCACTTCAACTTAAAGAAATTAAAAACTTCAACTTTTAGCACTTAGTGTCTAATCACCCCCTCTAGACACCTCTTCTCGATCCTTTCAGGCGGGGGAAGAGGTGGTCGGCGAGGAGGGGGTCGAAGACGAGGCGACGCAGAGGAGGAGCGGCGATGGCATCCGGCGTGGTCGTCTCAGACGGCGGCGAGGGTCGATCCGGGCGGCGGCTATGTTCATGGCCCCGATCTAGATCGGATCGGGTGGGGGAGAGGGAGAGAGCGAGTGGGGGGAGTGCGGGGTGGTTAGGGTTTCGGGAGGGAGTGGGGGATAAGGTAAGTGGGTTGGGGCTGGCCAGTTGGGCCAAGCGGGCCGACCTGGCTGGGTCGCGGCCCAGTTGGGCCAGAGGGGTTTACCCTTTTTTGTTTTACTTTTCTGTCTGGTGTGTTCCTTTTATTTATTTTCTTTTTACTATTTTATTTTATTTTCTATTTACTTAGTTTTATAAAATATAAAAGAAATTACCCTAATTTAGTAATAAAGTTATACTAGTACCCCATTAATTTTGGGCAACTAAATAAAATATCTTAACATTTTATTAATTGCCAAAGGACATTTAATTAATTGTTTTGCTGCTGTCTTATTTCACATAATGGTATTTAACTATTTTATAAAAGTGTGATTTCTCCACCATAATTAACTATGCATTATTTGGCTCACTCCGAACATTTCAGTTTCAATGTTTGAAAACTTTTGTGGTTTGTCATATTTTGAATTTGAATTTGAATCGATTCTTTTGAATTAATGTGAGATTAGTAACACTAATCGGGGTGACGTGGTATCATTAGCAGAGGTTCACTGTAGCTTAAATATCGGGGCGTCACAATTCTCCTCCACTACAAGAAATCTCGACCTGAGATTTAAGAGGGTGGGGAGGTTCTAGTTACAAAATTCTAGCGAGTGTTCTCAATCTTAGTTGCTCTTCTTGAATAGGTTGATCCATTACGTTGATGTCTTCATTTCTATGCTTCAGGTCATCATGATGAAGTCGGCATCCTTTCTTCGAGAACTCCATCGTACTTAAGAGAGAAAGGGTGCGTATTATGGGAGAACAGACCTATGCAAGGTTGACTATCTGGTCGACAACAACGAGGGAGGTGGCGGAAAGTACTCTCAATTGAAACTTAAGTAAATATCGAGAGCAAAGTAAGGAGGTATCCTGGGAAGTTTCGAGCGGGCAGGCAATCGTTCGATGCCTGTTACAGGGCGTGAAAGGGGTTCAAAGCAACAGGAATAAGTATTGTGTCTGATATCAGACTTGAAGGTGGCTCGTGAATTACATATGAGGCCACGCACGAGGAATAATTTTGACAATAGGGTGTACAGGAGAGTCAACTTTTGATCTTGGGACTTGTGGGTTATGGGCCCACCATGTGGGTTAAAAGTAGGAGGAGCGGTAAAATCTTGCATGGTCATGATAGCAAGGCATGTAAGAGGTAGCTTGTCAGTTATGTCGGCAACAACGTCGGTACCAAGGGCAAGGGACGAAGAGAACCATCTTCTTGCTCGTTGAACGAGGCAGACCAATAGGAAAAGTTCTCGTCCATCGGTGGCTACCGGAATGTCATCAACAATAGTAACAGGGTCTTGCTGATAGAATTGTACACTGAGGTGTTTACATAGGTAGGAGAATATTACTGCTTAGATCATATAGATCACAAGAATGGTTAAACCAAACAATGGAAAGGAAAATATGATTATCAGATTAAACAAAACAATGGAAAGGAAAATGTGTTTAAACACATAGTTCAAGGGTATATCCTTCCCAAGGACAAGCAGAGCATGATATCCATGACAGGATATAATGTAGAAAAACTCTTTAGGTAAGGGGAGAGAAATTTCATGACATTACCCATACGGCGGTGTTTGGATAATTGAGCAGGAAACATTTAGCATTGGGCTTCAAATGTTCTTGTTGAAATTCGGAGTACCATAGACATGCTTCAAGATAGCATTGACATGGTCATTAGGTGAAGATCAGACTTTGGAAACAGAAAGGATACATCAGGAACAACTTACAGAATAAGTCTTACAATTTCCTCATGGAAGAATGGTTAACCTTGCTAAAAAGGAAGAACCATAACAATAGGTCCTTCGGCCAGGTGTGTTAGGCATGACATCACCTTACCGGATCATATAAAGAACAATGTTATTACTCTTAGAAATATGTTCCAACCATCATATCCGACCAAGATTCAGATCTGATTTGTGTCAGGGTACCTCAGACTCAGGTTATCTGAGAAGAAAAGGGTGCAATGCAAATTGACAAGATGACATTGCAAGATTCTCGGGAACTGAACTATGGAAGCGAGTTCCTAAACAAGAGTTCATCATTAAACCAAGGAGAGGGTGAGGAGGTGCCTGGTGGACTCAACAACAATTCATTGAGATTTCTAAAAAGATGGATTTCCACAATTATGTGAACAAGGAGATAACATTTGTCGGATCAATGATATAATGAGGTATGCTCGAGGAAAACATACCCAATTTAAATATTGGTTGAAAGGTGCACCTGAAATATGGGCTTAGGTAGCACGACCGATGTTAGAATGGTGATTCGATAACCAATGGTCTAAGAATGAAATGTCGACCACTAACTTCAAAACAATAGGGCTGCTAGAAGGGCAGAATCCAAACAACACAGTTCACCTATTGGTATCCCGGTTAGAATCAACATGGGAACCTAGAAATGAATGGAGATGGTGAGAAGTATTACTATATCAAGAATTCTTAAGAGGTGGACCAATCCTCACAACATCCTTGACATGAAAGACAGTAATACTTCAAGGTGGAACATAACATAAGCTAGATAGCAAGGAGCTCCATAACATGATTAAGTTTGAATTGGAGGGAGGCAATAACGTTGCCGATGATAACATAAACCATCAAGGGGCAAGAGGTATTTCTCATCAATAATTCGATAGATATCTTGGAAGAGCTCAGAATGTTGATGATGATCATGACACAATTGTCGAGAGATTTCATGCAGATGTAATCGATTAGCGATGACGTCAAGTCCAAGGAATGATGAAGCGTAAGGGTATTGGATCCACGGGTATGACACAAACTTGAAATCAAGCTTGCTATTCAAGGCGAAATGATACGACAAGGAAGTTCGACATAAGATTAGCTCATCATCGAAATTTGTGCTCCGGGAAGAAGGACCAGGTAGCACAATTAAAATTAGCACGATAATGATGTAGCCGATCAGGCTAGGAATGATGTGATGGAGTATTAAACTTCCCAACAATAAAGTACTAGGAGTACTGAATTATAGTGTGGATTCGATTCATTATTCAGTGTTCTCGATTGACGACAACCCAGAACCCGTGAAGTGACTAAGACAGGGAAGGGTACTACTTCATCACAAATTTATAAGATGTAGTGCAATGACGTCATATCCTAGAGGTACCAGGGGTAATACTCGAAGGTAGATCAAAATAGAGGTTGGCCAGGCGTACTGATCTGATAAGACAAGTATTTTAACTTGTTGAGAAATGGGATAAAAGAAGGACAATATGGTCGGAACCATGATTGCAAAAGGCCAGATCCCAGATATAAGATGAACTTATACCAAGGGAATATTTAATTGAAGAGAAGCTTTAATGATACGATCTACATCGTTTCCATGGGCATGAACACAAAGTCCAAGGTCGACTCCCACTTCTCCAATGCATAACCTTTCATTCACTTCTCGCATTTGATGAAGTTGTAGTGTTGAAATTTTATCTGGCTAAATACCAGAAGTGGTTCACATGGATTAGGTAAGGCATAGGTTCAGCGCATCGGGGCATCTTAGAAACATATACCACAAACTTTAGGAGTAAATAACACAAGCTCGAAAGCAGAGCATATTTGACAAAGCAGAGGATACAATTTACCAAAGGCATTATGTATCCGAGAAAAGAATCACCAAATTATTGGATATGAAGGAAGTCGTCGGATAAAATCCAATAAAGGATCTGGTGGTCCACAAGGGATCTGATGTGAGCATCGGTACTCAAGCAGAGGAAGAAAGAAAGAAAGGAGATCGGATTATCGAAACAACTGACTAATTCAAAGCTCAAATGCAAAGAAATTATGATTTTCGAATCAAATGATCAGAAGTAATGCTCTGATTAAGGATGGATAAGTTGGATAGACTTAGGGGTACAATCGACGGCAATTTGATTGGTCGAGAACCAACTCACGTTCAAAATGACGTTTGAGGCGGAAGGATGAATTCTAGGATCTAACCGAGGATTGTGAGCATTCGCAACATATTGAATCAAGGGACTTAGAGTGATAGTGACTAAGAATGTCAAAGGAGATTAGCAGAAATATGGAATTAACCATAATGCATGAAGGCAAGAAATTCAGGAGCAATAGGCTGCTAAGGATTTCTGGAAGACCAAATAGCATTTCAAAGAATTTTGTGAAACACATGATCAACTGGGGATGAACGAATCTTCGAGGAGTGTGAGGAATTATCCTTAGGTGTATTAAAGAGGAAATGGAGCTGCAAGGCAGCAGGCATAATGGATTCTTGAAACAATAAAAAGAGTATCAGCGTATCTTGTAATAACAAGATCAACAGGGAATGATAGTAAGAACGGCAACTGTATGTGGTTATCCATATAGGTTTATCGATGGAAGGGAATTGCAAAAATGATGGCACTAAGTCTCACAAGAACATCGCAGAGTGCCTCCAGAATCTTCCGGTGCAGCAGGCGATCATCGGTAATAAGGGGCTCTCCGGTTGGAAGTGATCACGAGATCCTAATGTTAGAGTTAGCAAAATTTATTTAACCCGATTAGAAGAGAGATGAGATTCCCAAAGTATAGATGAGGAGTAAAAGATCCTAGTACCACCCAATGGTGACGTGGGCCCGTAAGACACACAACCATGTTAGTAAAAAGTTTTGCAATGTCTAAACTCGACTTCGGCCAAGGAGTGTGGAAGGGGGATTCCTACAGGCAGTCGGCTCTGATACCAACTTGTGACACCCCCGATTCAATCATACACTAATCATACACACAAACGTGTATGATCAAGATCAGGGACTCATGGTAAGATATCACAACACAACTCTACAAATAAAATAAGTCATACAAGCATCATATTACAAGCCAAGGGCCTCGAGGGCTCGAGTACAAGAGCTCGATCATAGACGAGTCAGCGGAAGCAACACTATCTAAGTACATACATAAGTTAAACAAGTTCGCCTTAAGAAGGCTAGCACAAATTGGAATACAGATCGAAAGAGGCGCATGCCCCCTGCCTGGGATCCTCCTAAACTACTCCTGGTCGTCGTCAGTCGCCTGCACGTAGTAGTAAGCACCTCCAGTGTAGTAGGATTCGTCGTCGACGGTGGCGTCTGGCTCCTGGGCTCCAACGTCTGGTCGCAACAATCGGGTATAGAAAGGGGAAAAGGGGGGAGCAAAGCAACCATGAGTACTCATCCAAAGTACTCACAAGCAAGGAGCTACACTACATATGCATTGGTATCAATAAAAAGGGGTAGTATATGTGGACTGAACTGCAGAATGCCAGAATAAGAGGGGGATAGCTAGTCCTATCGAAGACTAGCTTCTGGCAGCCTTCATCTTGAAGCAGAAGAAGAGAGTAAATGGTAAGTTAACCAAGTATCACCGCATAACATAATCCTACCCGACGATCGTCCCCTCGTCGCCCTGTGAGAGAGCAATCACTGGGTTGTATCTGGAACTTGGAAGGGTGTATTTTATTAAGTATCCGGTTCTAGATGTAATAAGGTCAAGGTACAACTCCGGGTCGTCCTTTTACCGAGGGACACGACTATTCGAATAGATAAACTTCCCTACAGGGGTGCACCACATTTCCCAACACGCTCGATCCCCTTTGGCCGGACACACTTTCTTGGGTCATGCCCGGCCTCGGAAGATCAACACGTCGCAGGCCCACCTAGACACAACAAAGAGGTCAGCACACCGGTCTAAATCCTATGGCGCAGGGGTCTGGGCCCATCGCCCATTGCACACCTGCATGTTGCGAACGCGACCGGTGAGCAGACCTAGCAACCTCCATTACAAAGGAAGTTGCGTTACGTGGTCCAACCCGGGATGCGCCGCTCAGTCGCTGGCATCAAGAAGGCTTCGGCTAATACCACGACGTCGAGTGCCCATAACTGTTCCCGGGTAGTTGGTTAGTGCATATAGGCCAGTGGCTAGAATCAGATCAAATACCCAGATCTCGTTAAGCGTGTTAATTGATGTAACTGTGGACGCCAACCAGGGCCATGCCCGCCTCTCACCTAGGTGGTCACAATCTGCCCTGTCGCTCCACCACAAAGTAACAGTCGGGGGCCGTCGGGAACTCAGGCCCACCACTACCTGGATGGAGCCACTTGCCCCTTCAGCCCCCACATCTGAATCACTTGCGGGTACTCTAGGAGCCGACCCGACTTTAGTCACCACATGTATCATGTGTAATATATATAATATATACCCTTGATCACCTCCCGAGTGATCATAGCCCGATAGTATAGTATGGCAGACGGACAGGAATGTAGGGCCGCAAATGGAATAATAGCATCCTATACTAAGCATGTAGGATTGCAGGTAAAGGTATCAACAGTAGTACGAAGGACAGTCTATGCATCAGGATAGGATTAACATAAAGCAGTAACATGCTATGCTACTCTAATGCAAGCAGTAGAGACAAGAATAGGCGATATCTGGTGATCAAGGGGGGGCTTGCCTGGTTGCTCTGGCAAGTAGGGGTCGTCAACAACGTAGTCGATCGGGGCACCAGCAGTGGCGTCAGTCTCGTAGTCTACCAGAGAGAAGAAGGGGGGGAAGAAAGAGTAAATGCGGAGCAAACAAAGCATCACAACATACAACAAGGCAATACGTGGTGCTGCATGTGTCCTAACGCAGTAGTAGGCGATGCTGGCGAAGGGAGGAAACATCCAGGAAAGTATTCCTAATGTTTGACGTTTTCGGACAGATGAACCGAAGGGGAAAAGTTGCATGTTCACCATGCTGGGAACGTGTGGCTGACAAACAGACTGCGTATTCAGATTCATCTCGTTGTTCTGAGCAACTTTCATGTTCAAAGTATTTTCATTCGAGTTATGGTTTATTCTATACGATTTTTCAAAGTTTTATTCCTTTTCTGAAATTATTATTAATTCGAAAATAATAGACAAAATGCTATGGGTACCCATCCCTGTGTACACAGAATGTACACAGAGGCTGACATGTGGGCTAGGGGACCCAGTTGACCAGTCAAAGTCGTACTAGTCAACAAGGGTGGGCCCCCCTTGTCATTCTCTACTATTCTAACCTAACAGATTAGTTGGACTAATTAGGTTATTAGACTAACTATGTTTAATTAGGGTTTAATTAAGCAGAGTTAATTAAATTTAACTAAACTAGATTAATTAAGTTAATTAATTAATTAATATTTATTTACTTATATTTTTTCTTTTTAAAAAATCGTTCGAGGGGCGGTGGGGCCCCTTTGCCATAGGCTCTGGGGTAGCCTAGTGGGCACCAGGCGAATGGGCGCAACGGGTGCCCAGCACTCGATCGTTCGGGCGCATGCCTCGACCGCTAGAGGGGGCGACGGTGACGGCATGGCACCGGGTTGGCGCGGCGACTCGCCGGGGCGACGCAGTGAGGGGGTGGTCGGGAACGTGGGGGACGCGGGCGGCGCACGACACGGCACAGCGCAGCAGCTGCGCGCGGGGCAGAGCGGTGGAGGCGGGACGACACGACGAGGCGTGGTCGGCGATAGCGGGCTAGCGGCCACCGGCGGTGCGGTTGGGCGACGGCCATGGTGGAGCAAGGAGGCAGCGGGACGATGCGGGGCGGCGACGGCCGCGAGCGTGCGTGCGCCGGAGCGCGTGCGGCGAGGAGCGCATGTCGCGGCCACTGTGCGGGAAAGGCAGGGCGGCGGGCGGCGGCGGGCGGAGTGAGTGCATGGTGACGGAAGCAGAGAGAAGGGAGGGAGGCCGGAGCCTCACCGGCGATCGCAGGGAACGGGACAGTGGGGCGTGGGGTGGAGGTCGGGGACGACAACGACGTTGTCGACGACGAGGTGGCCGCGACGGAGGCGCGGTTGGTGACAGCGGGCGTTGGGGTGCCGGCGTCGGGTGGCAGCGATGTCAGGGCTGCCTCCCCTCGTCCAGACAGGAACTAACAGAGGAGGGGCGGGGGTAGAGGTGGTCGGCGAGGAGGGGGTCGAGGACGAGGGGACGCAGAGGAGGAGCGGCGATGGCATCCGGCGTGGTCGTCCCGGATGGCGGTGAGGGTCGATCCGGGCGGCGGCTATGTTCGTGCCCCTGATCCAGATCGGATCGGGTGGGGGAGAGGGAGAGAGCGAGTGGGGGGAGTGCGGGGTGGTTAGGGTTTCGGGAGGGAGTGGGAGATAAGGTGAGTGGGTTGGGGCCGGCCGGTTGGGCCAAGCGGGCCGGCCTGGCTGGGTCGCGGCCCAGTTGGGCTAGAGGGGTTTACCCTTTTTTATTTTACTTTTCTGTCTTGTGTGTTCCTTTTATTTATTTTATTTTTACTATTTTATTTTATTTTCTATTTACTTAGTTTTATAAAATATAAAAGAAATAATCCTAATTTAGTAATAAAGTTATACTACTACCCCATTAATTTTGGGCAACTAAATAAAATATCTTAACATTTTATTAATTGCCAAAGGACATTTAATTAATTGTTTTGCTGCTGTCTTATTTCACATAATGGTATTGAAATATTTTATAAAGGTGTGGTTTCTCCACCATAATTAAATATGCATTATTTGGCTCACTCCGAACATTTTTGTTTCAATGTTTGAAAACTTTTGTGGTTTGTCATATTTTGAATTTGAATTTGAATCGATTTTTTTGAACTAATGCGAGATTAGCAACACTAATCGGGGTGACGTGGTATAATTAGCAGAGGTTCACTATAGCTTAAATATCCAGGCGTTAGAAGCCAGGACAGGACTCCAAGTCTGTTAGTGTCACTCTAAGGAACAATGATGGGGCATCTGAATATGGTAATCTGTTTACCGTACTTTCAGTTTGTTAGTCCACCGATTGGTGGATTGACACTGGGGCCAATATTCATGTGTGTGCTGATGTGTGTTTGTTTTCTGGCAGCATATAAATACGAAATCCACATGGATGCTCACCTCTATTTTAGTGTAACTGCACAAAATGTTCAGATGGTTTGTGTCCTCCATAATACTTCATCATGCACAATACATCGAATGGTTCTCTAATCATTCATCGTCACCTTGAGCCACCGGACTATCAGATGACAAACTGATGACAAACCCTGCCCGTTCCACAATCATAGGCATTACATATTTTGAATGGGAAAAGCTTGTCAATGTTTAATCATTGATGTTAGCAAGAAGACATTAGTTTAATATATTGGAATTGGAAAACCTTGTCAATTTTTGCTCATTGATGTTAGCCAGAATATATGCATTTGATATTTTTGAGTGGGACGCCCTTTGCTGTGAGCAACGTCAATCGTTTTTTCCTATTCCTGTCTTCAGTTCAGAAGTAAATATTTACTCTACTGAGGTGCATAGTCACATGAATGTTGACTTATGTAAGGTATTTTAAGAGTTTGTTCTGAATGTTTTCTATGTAATGCCAGACCTTGTGAGTTTGATTGCAAAGTTGAGCTTGGAATGTTGTGTCATGCGGCATCACGAGCTCTTCACCGTGCCTCCTGAGAATAATGCTTCATATTGTTTTATATGTTGATCTAATGCCCGTGATTTGCATGTTAAGAAGATCATCCTTTTCTGTTGTTTCTATGCTTAAGAAGTTCATTGTCTTATGTTTCATTCATAGCTTATACGACAACTCAGGTAGGTTGGAGGTGAAACCATATGATCTTCCGACCAACTCATCATCTTAGGCCCTAATTGGATCGTCGTTTTCCAACCAAACCCGCTTGTAAAACTGACGCTTGCAAATAAAAGCAGATGGTCTCGGGCGAAGCGCTTGGTTGGTCGATTTCCACTAGTAAAATATACACTGGTCTCTCAAATTACACGCGTAACCTACCAGTTTTACTTACAGACCTCGGGCCCTCGGCTTCATTATCCTGTATTTTACGCGTTGTTTCCAATGACGAGTAAATTACACTTGTATCTTAATACATGTGTGAAATAAACCAGAGCTCCCAAGCGCGGCCTTACCATTTCATGCCGTCTCAGTCTCTCGAAGGTGCTCATAGGTGTTCGATGATCCGGGCTTCCTAAATGAGCAGCGGACGTTGTATCAGACCATCCGTAGGGCCTGCGAGGCCCTCTCCGTCGTCCGTCGAGTTGTTGCGCTCGCTGTGGCGCCGAGCATTGTCAACATGGTCAACGAACATGAGGATTCACAAGATGACTTTGTTTTGACTGGATGACAGTAGGGACCCACTAGGGCCACAACCGTACATATTCAAGTGTCTCCTTATTATGTACAACTATATTTTTTTTGCTTCCTCCTGGTTTCCTGACATCATGGTCTCACACAATTGTCAACCACACCATTGTCAACCTATGTAGTCAATAAATGAGAGAATTGCACCAGGAGTGGCCGACAGCTGGGACCAAGCAGCTCGAGCAGTATTTGTGTTTTTGAGGTGTGAGCACTGCAGAGTTTTTCTTGAGTGATGTTTTCGTTGTTGTTCAGAGGAGAGCAGGGTATTAACTGGGCGGGCTGTGGCCCATCTAGCCCAGGCCAGATATCCAGCCCAGATATTAATTTTTTTTCAAGCTAAAAATGGCTAGCCCACCTATACTTTTTTTGAGGAATACCCATGCAAGGCCAACTTGATATTCTCCGCCCCGCTGGGCTGTAAATCTTTCCTAGGAGGGATGCATTAGGCTTAACAGGAAAATGAGCTTTAATAAATATTAAATGGGTTGTAATTATAAAAACTGGGCAGTAACTATAAAAAGTGCACCAAACACGTACTTAGTTTATAAAATATTATTTTTGGATTTTGAAAATTTTAATTTCATTAATTGTTGAGCGCGCAATGTTTCGTTGGATTTTTACGTAATACAAATTTATACTGAAATTTTATTTAATTTGACTAGAAATTTCGTGATAAAAATATTTCGGATCCCATAAAAATGTGGGAATTTTTTAAAATTCTGTTTTGAATGGTTGGTTGAAATTATTAATCGTTGTCCTTGCTAGAAAATAGGCTGTACTTTTAACAAACTGTAAATGGGCTGTAGTAAATTCCATTAGAATTCAAAAATGGGTTGTACATCCTTACAAATCGCAAATGGGCTATAAGTTCTCTGCCACACACTTGTGGGCCTACTAAGTTGACGCGTCCCCTAAAAAAAGTAAGTTGACGCATATGCAAGGCTTTGCCAACTTATAGTCAACACACGGTTCTAGCAGCATTGGCCGTTGGATGTCCATCCAACGGATGTCGTGCTTCTTCTTCAATCTCGGATATTCTAGCTTTAGCCGCCCAAAAAATGATTCCTCCCCCTGACATCTGGGGCGCACCGTTTTGGAGGCTGACCTATGGGCCTACTAAGTTGACGCGTACCAAGGGCTTTGTCAACTTAGTCATTATAAACGATTCTAGCTGTAGTGACCGTATGATGTCCATCCAACGGCTGTCGTGCCTCTTCAACCTCTAGTCTTCTTGCTTCAGCCGCCCAAAGCAGCACTGGTCGTGCCGCCTGCTCCTGCCTCCCGTGGCCGGCTGTGCTCCCGCAGAGGCCTCAAGGCCCCTACTACTCCCACCGCTGGCCAGGCCATCCCTCTACTCACCCGCACCCCTTGTTATTCTGC
The DNA here is from genome assembly GCF_056163025.1 of Triticum urartu. Lineage (NCBI taxonomy): Eukaryota > Viridiplantae > Streptophyta > Magnoliopsida > Poales > Poaceae > Triticum > Triticum urartu. The sequence goes on along the minus strand of NC_141879.1, from coordinate 435,778,079 downwards.
AGCGACGACAGCCTCACACCGCAGCCGAACCAGTGAACCCTCATACTCCCCTCCGCGTGGGCATCCACTGCCGCGTCTTCCCCGACTCCGCGTCATCCCCTTCCTAGGCCTCACCGTCATCCACCTCCCCGGTGCTCTCAGCGCGCGTGGTCAACGTGATCAACGAATGACATCCATCGAATGTGGACTGTACGTGGAGAGGCTGACAGCTGGGTCCATGGCCGCACACAAGGAAATGTCTCCTTATTACGTGCAAAATAATGATTCCTCCACCTGACATCTGGGATCCACCGGAAGGGCCTCTGTATTTCGCGAAAAAATGTTCCCCCCGCTGACAGGTCGGACCCACCAGCTATATCTTCGCACCCAAGGAAGTGCCTCCTTATTACGCACAAAAAAAATGAATACTCCCCCTGCTAGCTGGGACCCAGCATAGTGGGATGCTGTCTTGTGGGCCTACTAAGTTGACGGGGACGGAGGGCTTTGTTAACTTAGTCAATATGAACGATTCTAGCTCTAGTGACCATATGATGTCCATCCAACGGCCGTAGTGCTTCTTCAACCTCTAGTCTTCTTGCTCCAGCCGCCCAAACAAGCGTGGGGCGTGCCGCCTGCTCCTGCCTCTGCTGTTCGGCTGTGCTGCCACCGCTGGCCATGCCATCCCTCTATACTCACCCACACCTCCTGTTATTCTCCAGCGACGGCAGCCTCACACCGCAGCCGAACCAGTCAACCCATGTACTCCCCTCTGCGTGGGCATCCACTGCCGCATCTTCCCTGGCTCCGCGTCGTCCCCTTCCTAGGCCTCGCCGTCGTCCACTGCCCCGGTGCCCTCGGCGCGGCGTGGTCAATGTGGACAACGACCGACTTCCATTGGAAGTGTACTGTACATGGAGAGGCTGACAGTTGGGTCCAGGGCCGCAGCAATGAAGTGCCTCCTTATTACACGGAAAATAATGATTCATCCACCTGACAGCAAGGACCCACCGGACGGGCCACCGTATTTCGCGAAAAAAACGTTTCCCCCTTGACTGCTGGGACCCACCAGCTACATCTTTGCACGCAAGGAAGTGCGTCCATATTACGGACAAAAAACAAGATTCATCCCCTGACTGCTAGGACCCACCAGCTACATCTTCGCACACAAGGAAGTGGCTGACAGTCGGGACCCACCTGGTCGAAGCGTACGTAGCGTTGTCATTCTGGTCGCGAACGTGTACGTACATACAGGTCGATGTAGAGGCGTGCACGTGTCATAGTAGAGGCGCGCACGTGTCGTAGTAGAGGTTTGCACGTAGCATGTACACGTACGTACATCGGCCAGGGTGCAAGAAAGAAAATATGGTCACGTACGTACATACGGACGGGGTCTCGAACACCTACTCGCGCATACATACAGCCAGGGCTCGTGTACATGGCTGGGTCGGAATTGAGAAGCTGCGCCATCGTCGTGTTCATGGGGAGGCAACCGACTGGGTCGGAACGAAATGCGTCGTCGTGTTCATCGGGAGCCAACCGGGTTGGACGGAATAATTGATGGAAACGAGGCCTGGCGTACCGCAGAACGAAGGAAACGACCTTGTGTTTGACCGGCCACGGTGGAAACGGGATCTTGTTCATTGGGAGGGGTCTGGCATACCGCAAAACGGAGGAAACAGACCTCCTATGATGGAAACGGGGTCCTGTTGATCGGGAGGGGTGTGGCGTACCGCAAAACGGAGGAAACGGACTTGTGTTGGAGCGCTACCATCGAAACAGGGGTCCTGTTCATCGGGAGGCCAGTGGCGTACCGCAAAACGGGACTCCATGGGATACTGTTCATCTCCACTGTCGACCTCCTCCAGCCTCCACGGGCTCCTGTTCATCCACCGTCGACCTCCTCCAGCCTCCACCTGCGACTGTTCATCCAGCCTCCACTGCGCGCTCCTCCACCGGCTACTGTTCAACCAGCCCTCTCCACGGGGTCCTGTTCAACCACCCCTCCACGGGTTACTGTTCATCCAGCCCTCCACCGGCTACTGTTCATCCAGACCTCCACGGGGTCGTTTGTTCATCCATCCCTCCACGGGGTCCTGTTCATCCACCAGCTGAACTGATCGGGGTACTGTTCATCCAGCGGCAATGGCCTCCACTACCACGGGGTCCTGTTCACCCAACCCCCACCGAGAACTGTTCATCCAAACCCCCCAACAACGCTCACTGTTCATCAAGGGAAGGAGGCAACAGTGTTTGATTGGCTTCATTTAGCAGCAGTAGCGAAGGAATCACTCGGGTTCAGTTAACAACAAGGCAAGGGATCGATCTATCGCTCAGGTTCAGTAACGCGCATCCTATAGTGCAATCGCTCGGGTTCAGTTAGAGCCCAACGCATCGCTCGGGTTCAGTTAGAGCCCAACGCCTCACACACACGCACATACGTACGAGAGAAACGCGCATCGCTCAGCCCCGACCACCCACCGTAACCGGGAACTCCCCGATATTTTCCTCGCCCTCGCTTCTACCATGGTTTTTCCGTCATGGACGGCCCAAAGAATGTCATGCAGCCACGTCTCCAGCCCGCCCAGGACGAAAAGTCCATTTTCTGTCATGATTTTTTGTCATAGAAGTAGGACCCCACCACATCTAGGAAGTTTCATGGTTTCGAGGGGGAAATCACCAAGATTGAAGGGGGGGGTCCAAATTTCCTTTGTCCTTTGTCCACGAGGTTTTTTCTATGATGAACATACAGCCTACAAATCACCGTGTTCAAATTTGGCACTTTTCCGGGTTCATTTTCCATATTTAGGGGATTATATGCATTTCCTAGGCATTAATGCACACAATTCTAGTTCAAACAATCGATGCATGAAAGGGTCCACAAGAATGGCCTGGAAAACCATGCTCGTGCCATTTAGTAAATTCTCATGCCTTTTGCAAGGAATGGACAGATATTTCAATGAAATGTGTGGCAATAGTCAACCACAAATGTTTGTTTGTTGGGTTTGCAACTATAGAAAAAAATGAAATAAATGCTTAAAAACATGACGCCTGGCATGGTGCCATGGTATGACCTCACCATGCCCTGGTAAAAATTTGTGAAGGTTTGGCTTATGTCGTCATGCACACCCTTCATAAATCGAACCATCACCGAGGAAGTTCCATGCTTTCGAGAGGGAAATCCCCAAGATTGAAGGGGAATCCAAATTTCTGTCCTAGTTTGTCATTTTTTTTACAACGATCAACATTCCACCTCAAATGCAACATGTTTAAATTTGACATTTTTCCGGGCTCATTTACCATATTTATGGGATTATGTGCATTTTCTAGGCATTAATGGACATAATTCTAATTCAAACAATCAGTGCATGAAAAAATGCACAAGAACGGTCTGCAAAACCATGCTCGTGTTATTTAGTACATTCTCATGCCTTTTACAAGGAATGGGTAGATATTTCAAGGAAATGTGTGGCAATAGTCAACCATAAATGCGTCGTTTACTGGGTTAACAACTATACAAAAAATGAAACACATGGTTGGAGGACATGACGCCTGGCGTGGTGCCATGGTATGGCCTCACCATGCCCTAGTAAAATTGGAGAATGTTTTCCTTATGTCGTGATGCACGCCTTTCATAAATCGAACCATCACCGAGGAAGTTTCATGGTTTCGAGGGGGAAATCACCAAGATTAAAGGGGGATCCAAATTTCCTTTGTCCTTTATCCACGAGTTTTTTTCTATCATGAACATAAAACCTGCAAATCATCGTGTTCAAATTTCGCACTTTTCCGGGTTCATTTGCGATATTTAGGGGATTATGTGCATTTCCTAGGCATTAACACACATAATTCAAGTTCAAACAATAGGTGCATGAAAGGGTGCACAAGAACGACCTGGAAAACCATGCTCGTGCCATTTAGTAAATTCTCATGCCTCTTACAAGGAAGGGACAGATATTTCAATGAAATGTGTGGCAATAGTCAACCACAAATGTTTGTTTATTAGGTTTTCAACTATATAAAAAATGAAATAAATGCTTGAAAAACATAACACCTGGCATGGCGTGCCATGGTATGACCTCACCATGCACTGGTAAAAATTAGAGAAGGTTTGGCTTATGTCGTCATGCACGCCCTTCATAAATAGAACCATCACCAAAGAAGTTCGATGCTTTCGAGAGGGAAATCACCAAGATTGAAGGGGAAACCAATTTTTCTTCGTTCTTTGCCATGGAGTTATTTTTCTACGATGAACATACACCCTGCAAATCACCGTGTTCAAATTTGGAATTTTTCCGGGCTCATTTACCATATTTAGGGGATTATGTGCATTTTCTAGGCATTTAGTGCATATAAATCCAATCCAGCTACAGGTGCACGGGTGTGATGTGAGGGACGTGGATTGCCGTTCGATCGTGGCGCATCCTATGGTGCACGTGCGCGATCCGCGTGACTGGGGTTCCCGCCAATCATAATGCAACACACAATAGGCTCAGTGCACACTGTTTCCGGAAGCGACGGAGATGAACCGTGTGCGATAATGAACGAGCAAAATTGTAAGGGAAGCCAAATTTCTGTTGTCATTTATCGTTGAGCTCTTGAATACCACCGCACTGTACGGCTGCCCGACCCCTATGTCCCAAAGCTCTCTCCAGGCGTCGTCCATGGCACCGCGGCGCACAACAACTAGTAAGGAAGCGATGGCATCCCGCCACGCCGCGTTCCTCGCCGCCCGCGACCGCACACATGGTAAGGAAGTGATGGCATCTCGCCGCGCCGAGTTCATCGCCGGCGGCGGCCATACAGTTACATGGGAGGACTTTGAGGCTGCCATGGCCGAATGGGTGGTGGATCTAGAGGCGACCAAAGCCGCACAGAAGGAGCAGAAAAGGCAGAAAGCAGTCAAGAAAAGAGAGTCCCGCCGCCGCAAGAAAAAAGAGGCCACATGCCATGGTGAGGAGAGCTTGGCGGAGATCGAAGCACGGTGGGCTGCCGCCTACAAGGCCGGGAAGGAGAACGTCGGCGTCTGGCCAGCATGCCCTGATGGCAGCATGTGAGAAGTAGTTTAAGTTTGTAGTATTAGAGAAAATTACCAGTAGTACTTTAAGTTTGTAGTATTAACATACAATGTCGGTAAGAGCATTCTTTGAGGGCTTTGAGCGTTGATTAGCATGTGTGCCCGTGTGCGTTTTTTGCGTTAATCATTAGAAGATCACAAAACACACGGTTTCTATGCCATATCCGTCTGTGTGTTTTTGTGTTAATGACCCAAAAAGTTAGTTACCTATGCGATGTTTCCTAATGAACCAGGCATACCATTCACCGAAAAAATCAAGTACACGTGTACATTTTTTTGGAGACGGGATCTGTGAACTTTCTTTTTTCTCGCACACGAGTATTTTACGCGCTTCGTCTGCGTTGTGTGTTCCCCCCGCCTAAGCTTCAAGTTTCGCAGCAAAATTTTTATTAGGCATGCGATTTCAGAATTTATTCCTCCAACCACATCCCCACCCTCAGTATCCCCCCCTCGCGCCTCCCCCTACCGGCACCTCAAACCGCCACCACCGCAACCACAACTTCAACCACATCTACGTTCTACTCGGATCCAGTCAGGTAACCCACCGATCTCTATCATGGCCCCGGCCTGACTGCTTAAATGGCGCCTGTGAAACATCCTCATGCCTCCAAATCCCCACCGCCAGGAGCTGATGGCGGTCCATGGCGCGATGGCGCTGTGTGTGTTGACCCGGAGGAACACCTCACCTCCGTCGCCGTCGACGACATGGTGTAGGCTCTGGCCCAGATGAAGTCCCCCAGCAACTACCCCCATGACTTAACAAGTAAGATCTGACCAGCTAAATCTTACCAATACCACTTGTAACGGCTATGATTTGTACGGTTGATGTATTAAGCATGTTTGTGCCTTGTTTATTTTAGTACTGCACACTGTGTGATGTTCAAATATTACCGTGTCTAGCTCAACTTCACCAATACCAGCAACAAACTTACAATACATGACTCAGGATATCACTAGAGATGATGCCCATTTGCTATTTTTAGTGGATGCTAACCCTGTTGTACTTAACATGCCTGTCCATGTACTTTCGCAAGGTCATAACGCTGATGCTATTATTTGCCGTCGAGGTTAGCTGCATCCCATGTCATACAGTATTTTACATCATTTGTGCAATTGCAGTTTAACTTCTACCATTTAATGGTTGCCTGTAGGTACATGTCAGTGGCACTGATCTACGCTTCGACCCGGAGGAACTGCTCGCCTCCGCCGTCGCTGACTTTGGGCGGGCTCTGGCCAAGATGAAGTGCCCCAGCAAGTACCTCTCGGGACTTACCAAGTATGTAGTCATCAGTTCAATCTTACCAATACCAGTTGCAATTAATGGCTATATTTTGTATGGTCGATGTATTAAGCTTGTTCTAGTAAACATGCCTAACACATTTTTGCTACTTTCCCTACCTTTTTATAGACATCTAGGCCGTTCTCTGCTATGGCAGCACATGCCTTGTGATGTTTAACTATGCCAATTGCATTTTTATCAGTACCGGTTTCAATATCTATTAAGCCTATTGCAATTAACAATTTATTCCATTTTTAAATAGTTGTATGTCAATGGCTACAAACTTACAAAACATGACCTAGGATGCTATTAAGCCTGTTGCAATCAATAGTTGTATCCATTTTTTAATCTATCCATTTGCTACCATGCTACTCTCCGCAATGAAGATATACTAGAGATGCTGCCCATTTTTTATTTTTGGTGGATGCTAACCCTGTTCTACTTAAGATGCATGTCCATGTACTTACGTAGGGTCATAACGGCCGATGCTGTTGTTTGCCGTTGAGGTTAGCTGCATCCCATGTCTTGCAGTATTTCACATCATTTGTGCAATTGCAGTTTAACTTCTACCATTTACTGGTTGCTTGTAGGTATACATGTCAGTGTCACTCATCCACGCTTCGACCAAGAGGAACATCTCGCCTCCGCTGCCGCTGACTTTGGGCGGGCTCTGGCCAAGATGAAGTGCCCAGCAACTACCTCTCAGGACATACCAAGTATGTACTCACTAGTTCAATCTTACCAATACCAGTTGCAATTAATGGCTATGTGTTGTACGGTTGATGTATTAAGCATGTTGTAGTAAACATGCCTAACACGTTTTAGCTATTTTACCTTCCTTTTTATAGACAACTGGGCCATTATCTGCTCTGGCAGCACTTGCCCTGTGATGTTTAACTCTGCCAATTGCATTTTTATCTGTACCGATTTCAATGGCCATTAAGCCTATTGCAATTAACAATTGTATCCATTTTTAAAGAGTTGTAGTTTAATGGCTACAAACTTACAAAACATGAATTAGGATGTTGTTAAGCCTGTTGCAATTAACAGTTGTATCCATTTTTAATTCGTCCCTTTGCTACCGTGCTACTCTTTTGCAATGAAGATATCACTATAGATGCTGCCATTTTATTACCATTTGCTATTTTTGGTGGATGTTAACCCTATTGTAGTTAACATTGGTTTTCCATGTACTTACACAGGGCTACAATGGGCGATGCTGTTGTTTGCCGTCGAGGTTAGCTTCATCCCATGTCTTATGCACCATCTATTCCTAAATAGAAGTATTTTTAGAGATTCCAATATATACTACATAAGGAGCAAAATGAGTCAATTTAGATTCTAATCTAAACTTTATCTATAATTCTATATACATCTGTATGTAGTTCATATTGAAATCCCAAAAAATACTTGTACTTAGGAACATAGGTAGTTGTATTTTACATCATTTGTGCAATCTCAGTTTAGCTTCTAACAATTACTGGTTGCTTGTAGGTACATATATGAGTGGTACAGATGCACACTTCAATCCCTTTTGCGTATGGGGCAATGAGATATTCCTGAACATGCATCAAGTGAGGAAACTAAGAAAGATTATTAGGCGAAAGAAATGGATGATTGGAATTAAGCCCTTTATTTACACTTTGTCGAAGACAACAGTGAACTTTAGGATGGTAAGTAATGTGTTGCCTTTTCCCCCTGCCCACAACAAGTTACTCTATTAGACCTAAGTATATGATATTCTTCTATTTTCAGTGGTTTCCGAAGCTATTTACTGATGATTACCTTGCAAACTACATGACCGGAGTGGAGGCAACTAAGGTTAAAGTATATAATTCATGCTACCATGATAATGCTCTAGAAGTCTTCCTGAAGGCGGTGAAGGATGGGCGGGCGATCGTCATAAGGGGTTGGACGAAAGTGTTCGTGCCTATGGCATGCAGGAAGGCACATTATGGGCATTCCGCTTCTTCAACACTGTTGGCAGTCAAAATGATTTACACTTGTCTCTTCACCTTTACCGCCTTCAAATATTGTGGTTCATCATAGTTAATTGCTGCCTAATCTTGTAATTACTGAACATATTGTGCTGGCAATTTTATTTATGGATTCGTTGTTGAACCATTGTGCTGAGAATTTGAATTGCATGTTTCATATTTCAAAATTTCCAATTCGAATAATAAATTACAGGCAAAAATAAAAAGAGAATAGACGGTCATGGAACTTTGCAAATGGTTCTCGCAGTAAAAGCTCTTGTGATGGATAGCCCAATGCCACATGGTTTTCTACATCAAATCGTGTGTGATGTAGTTGATAAAAGCAAACAGTTAACCAAGGCAGAGCGCATGTGATAGTTACACCTTTCACACACGAGCCTACACATAAAATTGTGTGGGATGTACAAACGAACGTAAACATTTTCCTTGGATTGACTGTGTGGGATGTACATAAGAATGGAAACGTATTACTTGGATTGACTGTGTGTGATATACATACCTACGGAAATGTTTTTCTAGGATTCATCGTGTGGGATGTACATACCTATGGAATTTTTTTTCTCGGATTCACCGTGTGGGATGTACATACCTACGGAAATGTTTTTCTCGGATTCACAGTGTGGGATGTACATACCTACAGAAATGATTGGGTTTCGATGCCTCTCCCGATCGCACACGGCCCTAGCCTGTGTCCTAGGAGGGCCTATCCCCGACGATTTCTGGGTCGTCTGGGAAGGACCCCCTATCGCCCACACTCACTTGGCGACGGTTTCAAATGCCATCGCGGAAAGGGGTTAAAAACCATTTGTATAGCACTGACGCATACTAGTTTATCTAGATATTACTGATCCATACATTTTAGTAGAATATAATTTGGTTTAATTTTTTTGAATTCAACCTTATGATTTTGATATCATTGTATTTGTAAATCATATTATATATAAAGGAGCAGAATTCTTTGTTGTGCTTTTGAAAGTATAAATAAAAATTGATGTATATAGAATTTTATTCCAATTGAAATGGATCCTGCCTGAAAAAATAGAATACAAAATGGATTGGAATTGAGTTGGCACGGTAAACATGCAAGATTTTTCTCAAAAAATTGAACGAAGCAGCCAAACTCGCAGTAACCGCCCGGAACCAAAATATGGGAGATGGAAATTACTGCGTGTCCCTGACATGCAACACATGTGGCTCCATTTCAATAGGTCTTGATAGGGGCAGGTTTGTAATTTCAGTCAAACGTGACATAACCGCCTCTCACCCGGATTCATACACAGTGGGCGCTTAAACATAGTGTCTCCTCGGCCAAAATCTCCACTCACCCAAATTCATACACAATGGGCGCCAAAACAAACTCTCCTCGGCCGAAATCTCCGTCGGCAAATATCCGGTGTATGCGAGATTACCGTCCTATCCCCAGCATCCCAATATTCCTATGATGTCTGAAATTTTAAACGGGGATAAGTTGGTAACCTTCCCCACATTTGAGACAAATGCGTCCCGAAGACATGGTTCCCCCTACGTCTCTCCCTCCATTTCCCCATTCGTACTCCGTGGGCGCCTAAACACCCTCTCCACCCTAGCCTCCTTCGTCCGCCACCCCATCTACCGCCGTCCTCCTCCACCATGCCGGAGCTGATACCCCGACGTCGTCGTCCAGTACAAGATATCGACCTCTCTCATCCACGGATTCGGACCAGGATCCTTGCATCCCGTCCTCTCGCTTCATCCCTGTCGTCGTCCACCTTGCCGGAGCCGCTCCAACGACCGTCTCGTCCACTGCACCGGGATATTTCCCTTGCCGCCACTGTCTACCCTCCTAGATCTGCTTCCACGCCGCCGAAACCATCGCTACCATAGCACCGTCAAATTCTCAATAGATGCATGCACGACACCGCACCAGAGGCGATACTCTTTCGTATCTGCTCAACTTATTTATCGCAGCAAGAAAATAGATCGCCACTACTTTACTCTGATTTCTTGTCCATCACTTAGGGTCTTACTTGTTAGTTGAAAGCAAACATTGGTTGCGAAGTTGCCTTTTGTCCAGTTTGCACCTTCAGATCTGCCATGGCATGCTCAACACTATACTTGCAATGCTTATGGTTTTCCCCTTTTATATTCCACACTAGTTAAATGACAGTAGACTAAATTTCAAAATTGGGTTAGTCGGTTTTTTAGAGCTCGCTGGAGTTCGCCGGAGGGAAGGAAGGGGCTCGGGTGGGGATAGTGGTTGTGGGGGCGGTGGCTTGGTGGTGGTGGGGCCTCGTCGAAAGAAAAAAAAACTTGACACTAGTGGGGGCAGGGGTGGTGGGTGGGTGGTGGAGGAACACAGGAGGTGGGGCGATTCAGGGGAGGGTGGGGGTTGGGGGCGGTGGTTCGGCCGGCAGCCCGTGCGGTGTTCTGTAGGGGAAGAATCAGAGACGAGGAAGAAGAAGGGTTAGGAGACGTAGGATCTTGATCCAACCGCCTGAAATGGTCGACTGACCCAAATGATGAAAATCACACGGCTTGCATGTAGACATTCCTTTATATTCAGTACCATCATCGTAGTTGCTTAGCACTGCTCCTCAATCCATCCAGCTAAACAATGTGCCACTCATAATTCTAAACTTGTTGCTCAAATATGAATCTGATATGATGCTGATATTACTAAAACAGATAACATTTAATTGGTCAGCTAATGTTCCTACTTTACTTTCGAAAAGCACGTGAACCACATATAGAGAGACAGCAGGGAGTTGCATTCTTAATGCACTCTGGTTCATCATGTGTGGGCACTGCGCAACGAACATTTTATTACCCAAAATCTGCTTGCTCTTCTTTGGCATGTTCCTCTTCTATTCTTCTTTAATAAGTACTCTCTCCTTTCCTAAATACAAGTCTTTGTATATATAGATTCCACCGTGGACTACATATGGAGAAAAATGAGTGAATCTACACTCTAAAATGTATCTGTATGTGATCCATAGTGGAAATCTCTACAAAGACTTATATTTTGGAATGGAGGGAGTATGATAGTAGTACAATATGTTCCTTGTAGTGAAGAGGAGCAGGGACATTTGCAGTGTAGAGGTCTATTCGGTCGGTTGTGATGGACACTTTCAACTCTTCGGGCCTCTTTGATTCGTAGTATTTTGTAAACATAGGAATACGAATTGTAGTGGCCTGCCCACTTGAGTCCTATAAGATTAGCAAGGAAATGCGGGGAGTTGTGTTGCCTTTGAGAGTTACACTGATATTAACAGTACCTCACCTTCAGTTAAAGAGAGCCGGTATCCAAAGCCTTTCTAGCCGTATCGGCAATAGTAGCCCATATTTTCTAGCAAGTTCCACTTCCTGATTTTACTTGTGATGCTTACAGTTTTCCTATTATATTTACACTATAATCTGTGTAGCTGCTTTGTGTCGCACTAGTAGTAGTCCACTCGTGAAGCTAAACAACACACCAATCATAAGTCCAAAGCTAACTTCTTCAAATACGAATTGCGATAAGATACTTGATACATCTCCAACGTATCTACTTTTTCTCACGCTTTTCCTCTTGTTTTGGACTCTAATTTGCATGATTTGAATGAAACTAACCCTGGACTGACGCTGTTTTCAGTAGAACTACCATGGTGTTGTTTTTGTGCAGAAATAAATGTTCTCATAATGGAACGAAACTTCACGAGGATTTTTTATATAATAGATGAGAATTTCTGGAGCCAAGACCTACTAGAGAGGGGCCCCTGGGTGGGCACAACCCACCAAGGCACACCCCCATCTCCCGGCGCGCCCAGGTGGGTTGTACCCACCTGGTGGCCCCGCAGACCTCAACCCTGACACTATAAATTCCTATTTTCGGACAAAAAATCAGGGAGAAAGAATTATCATGCTCCACGAGACAGAGCCGCCGCAAATCCCTGTTCTTCCTCGGGACGACAGATCTGGGGTCCGTTTGGGGCTTCAGGGAGGGGGATCTTCGTTCTTCGTCATCACGAACCCTTCTCCATCGCCAATTCCATGATGCTCCCCACCGGGAGTGAGTAATTCCTTCGTAGGCTCGCTAGTCGGTGAGGAGTTGGATGAGATTCATCATGTAATCGAGTTAGTTTTGTTAGGGCCTGATCCCTAGTATCCACTATGTTCTTAGATTGATGTTGCTATGACTTTGCTATGCTTAATGCTTGTCACTTTGGGCCTGGGTGCCATGATTTCAGATTTGAACCGTTTATGTTATCATCATTATATCCATGTTCTAGATCTGATCTTGCAAGTTATAGTCACCTACTACGTGTTACGATCCGGCAACCCCGGAGTGACAACAACCGGTCCCACTCCCGGTGATGACCGTAGTTTGAGGAGTTCATGTATTCACTATGTGTTAATGCTTTGTTCTGGTTCTCTATTAAAAGGAGGTGAGGGAGTCCTGGATTAGGGGGTATCCGGGCAGCCGGATTATATCCTTTGGCCGGATTGTTGGACTATGAAGATACAAGATTGAAGACTTCGTCCCGTGTCCGGATGGGACTCTCCTTGGCGTGGAAGGCAAGCTTGGCAATACGGATATGTAGATCTCCTTCCTTGTAACCGACTCTGTGTAACCCTAGCCCCCTCATGTGTCTATATAAACTGGAGGGTTTAGTCCGTAGGGACAACAACAACAATCATACCATAGGCTAGCTTCTAGGGTTTAGCCTCTTCGATCTCATGGTAGATCAACTATTGTACTACTCATATTATCAAGAACAATCAAGCAGGACGTAGGGTATTACCTCCATCAAGAGGACCCGAACCTGGGTAAACATCGTGTCCCCCGTCTCCTGTTACCATCCGCCTAGATGCACAGTTCGGGACCCCCTACCCAAGATCCGCCGGTTTTGACACCGGCATTGGTGCTTTCATTGAGAGTTACTCTGTGTCGTCATCGTCAGGCTTGATGGCTCCTTCGATCATCTATAGCAATGTAGTCCAGGGTGAGACTTTTCTCCTCGGACAGATCTTCATATTCGGCGGCTTCGCACTGCAGTCCAACTCGCTTGGCCATCTGGAGCAGATCGAGAGTTACGCCCCTGGCCACCAGGCCAGGTTTGGAAGCTTAAACTACATAGCCGACATCCGCGGAGACTTGATCTTCGAAGGATTCGAGCCCCTGCCGAGTGCGCCGCACAGTCACGATGAGCATGATTTAGCTCTACCATCGGACAGTGTTCAGGAGACCGCACCGACAACCGCTCCGACCCTCAATTCGGAGCCAATTGCGCTATCCATGGACGGGTGGATAGACCCCGCCACGGAGGCCGCATTCTCAGCGGCGATCGAGCCGAGTATTGACCTTACCCTTCACGAGAGTCCTGACGCCAAACTGTCGGATTCTTCCCCGGCCACGGACTACGAACCACCTGCGCCCGTGCCTATCGAATCCGACTGGGCGCCGATCATGGAGTTCACCTCTACGGATATCTCTCAACACTCGCCCTTCAGCGACATACTGAACTCATTAAGGTCTCTCTCCTTGTCAGGAGAGTCCTGGCCGAACTATGTCCGGCAGGATTGGGATGCGGATGACGAAGAAATTCGCCGCCCACCCACCACCCACTTAGTAGCCACTGTCGACAATTTGACCGACATGCTCGACTTCGACTCCGAAGACATCGACGGTATGGACGATGATGCAGGAGACGAACAAGAACCACTGCCCACAGGGCACTGGACAGCCACCTCATCATATGATATATATATGGTGGACACACCCAAAGAAGGCAATGGCGACGGGACAGCGGAGGATGACCCCTCCAAGAAGCAACCCAAGCGCCGCCATCAGCGGCGCCGCTCTAAGTCTCGCCAAGGCAAAAGCGGTGATACTACCACAGGAGATAATAGCACTCCGGACAGTGCCGAAGATGACGACAATCCCCTCTAGCAAGATTTAGAGCAGGAGGATGGAGAAGCCAGCCCTCCCGAGAGAGCGGCAAATGGAGAGGCGGAGGATGATAATTACATGCCTCCCTCCGAAACGAGGAAAGCCTCGACGATGACGAATTTGTCGTGCCTGAGGATCCCGTTGAGCAAGAGCGCTTCAAGCGCTAGCTTATAGCCACGGCAAATAGCCTTAAGAAAAAGCAACAACAGCTTCAAGTTGATCAAGATTTGCTAGCTGAGAGATGGACTGAAGTCCTTGCGGCCGAGGAATATGAACTCGAACACCCCTCCAAGAGTTACCCAAAGCGCATGTTGCTACCCCGACTGGAGGGGGAAGCATTAAAACCTACATCCCCAGCGTATGACGCGGCTGATCGGCCACCTCGTGGCCGCGACAGAGAGGCATTTCAGCCAAAAGCTCAGCCCGCACCCCGGCGCCACTCAAATAAAAATGTCAAGGCATGGGGAAACACGCTAGACCTGCGAGACGTATTGGAGGACAAAGCAAAACACGCAAGATAGATCTATGGATCACGAGGGCGCGCCACTATGCGAGACGATAACTGCTACGTCTTGAGCTTGCGTTGGTTTTCCCCAAAGAGGAAGGGATGATGCAGCAGAGTAGCGTAAGTATTTCCCTCAGTTTTTGAGAACCAAGGTATCAATCCAGTAGGAGCCCACGCTCAAGTCCCTCGTACCTACACAAAGCGATAGCTACTCGCAACCAACGCGATTAGGGGTTGTCAAGCCCTTCACGGTCACTTACGAGAGTGAGATCTGATAGATAGAATATTTTTGGTATTTTTGATATAAATATGCAAAGTACAAGTAAAGGCAAAGTAAATAGCAAAACAATATTAAAGTGATGGAGATTGATATGATGAGAATAGACCTGGGGGCCTTAGGTTTCACTAGTGGCTTCTCTCAAGAGCATAAGTATTCTATGGTGGGTGAACAAATTACTGTTGAGCAATTGATAGAATTGTGCATAATTATGAGAATATCTAGGCATGATCATGTATATAGGCATCACGTCCGTGACAAGTAGATCAAAATGATTCTGCATCTACTACTATTACTCCACTCATCAACCGCTATCCAGCATGCATCTAGAGTATTAAGTTAAAAACAGAGTAACACCTTAAGCAAGATGAGATGATGTAGAGAGATAAATTCATGCAATATGAAATAAACCCCATCTTATTATCCTCGATGGCAATGATAAAATACGTGCCTTGCTCCCCCTTCTGTCACTGGGTAAGGACACCGCAAGATCGAACCCAAAGCTAAGCACTTCTCCCATGGCAAGAACTACCAATCTAGTTGGCCAAACCAAACGGATAATTCGAAGAGACTTGCAAAGATAACCAATCATGCATAAGAGAATTAAGAGAAGATTCAAATATTATTCATAGATAGACTTGATCATAAACCCACAATTCATCGGTCTCAACAAACACACCGCAAAAAGAAGATTACATCGAATAGATCTCCACGAGAGAGGGGGAGAACTTTGTATTGAGATTCAAAGAGAGAGAAGAAGCCATCTAGCTACTAACTATGGACCTGAAGGTCTGAGGTAAACTACTCACACTTCATCGGAGAGGCTATGGTGATGTAGAAGCCCTCCGTGATGACGGCCCTCTTCCGGCGAAGCTCCGAAACAGGCCCCAAGATGGGATCTCGTGGATACAGAAAGTTGCGGCGGTGGAATTAGGTTTTTGGCTCTTGTTCTGATCGTTTGGGGGTACGTGTGTATATATAGGAGGAAGAAGTACGCCGGAGGAGCAACGAGGGGCCCACGAGGCAGGGGGCGCGCCCTAGGGGGGCGCCCCCACCCGCGTGACCGCCTCTTTTGTTCCTTGGAGCAGGGTCCAAGTCTCCTGGATCACGTTCGGTGAGAAAATCATGTTCCTGAAGATTTTATTCCGTTTGGACTCCGTTTGATATTCAATTTCTTCGAAACACTGAAATAGGCAAAAACAGCAATTCTGGGCTGGGCCTCCGGTTAATAGGTTAGTCCCAAAAATAATATAAAAGTGGAAAATAAAGCCCAATATAGTCCAAAATAGTAGATAATATTGCATGGAGCAATCAAAAATTATAGATACATTGGAGACATATCAGGCATCCCCAAGCTTAATTCCTGCTCGTCCTCAAGTAGGTAAATGATAAAAAGAGAATTTTTGATGCGGAGTGCTACTTGGCATAATTTCAATGCAAATATTCTTAATTGTGGTATGAATATTCAGATTAGAAAGATTCAAGACAAAGGTTTATATCGACATAGAAAATAATAATACTTCAAGCGTACTAACAAAGCAATTATGTCTTCTCAAAATAACATGGCTAAAGAAATTTATCCCTACAAAATCATATAGTCTGGCAATGCTACATCTTCCCCACACAAAGTATTTAAATCATGCACAACCCTGATGACAAGCCAAGCAATTGTTTCATACTCTAACTTTTTCAAAACTTTTTCAATCTTCACGCAATACATGAGCGTGAGCCATGGATATAGCACTATGGGTGGAATAGAATGGTGGTTGTGGAGAAGACAAAAAGGGAGAAGATAGTCTCACATCAACTAGGCGTGTCAACGGGCTATGGAGATGCCCATCAATAGATATCAATGTGAGTGAGTAGGGATTGCCATGCAACGGATGCACTAGAGCTATAAGTATATGAAAGCTCAAAAAGAAACTAAGTGGGTGTGCATACAACTTGCCTGCTCATGAAGACCTAGGGCAATTTGAGGAAGCCCATCATTGGAATATACAAGCCAAGTTCTATAATGAAAAATTCCCACTAGTATATGAAAGTGATAACATGAGAGACTTTCTACTATGAAGATCATGGTGCTACTTTGAAGCACAAGTGTGGTAAAAGGATAGTAACATTGTCCCTTCTCTCTTTTTCTCTTATTTTTTATATTTTTTATATATGGCCTTTCTCATTTTTTTATTTGGGCTTCTTTGGCTTCTTTTTTTGTTTATTTTTCGTCCGGAGTCTCATCCCGACTTGTGGGGGAATCATAGTCTCCATCATTCTTTCCTCACTGGGACAATGCTCTAATAATGATGATCATCACACTTTTATTTTTCTTACAACTCAACAATTACAAATCGATACTTAGAACAAAATATGACTCTATGTGAATGCATCCGGCAGTGTACCGGGATATGCAGTATGACAATGATGAATGTGTCATGATGAACTAGATGGTGGAAAGTTGCATGGCAATATATCTCAGAATGGCTATGGAAATGCCATAATAGGTAGGTATGGTGGCTGTTTCGAGGAAGGTATATGGTAGGTGTATGATACCGGTGAAAGTTGCGCGGTATTAGAGAGGCTAGCAAGGGTGGAAGGGTGAGAGTGCGTATAATCCATGGACTCAACATTAGTCATGAAGAACTCATATACTTATTGCAAAAATTTAGAAGCTATCAAAGCAAAGTACTACGCGCATGCTCCTAGGGGGATAGATTGGTAGGAAAACACCATCGCTCGTCCCCGACCGCCACTCATAAGGAAGACAATCAATAAATAAATCATGCTCCGACTTCATCACATAACGGTTCACCATACGTGCATGCTACATGAATCACAAACTTCAACACAAGTATTCTTTAAATTCACAACTACTCAACTAGCATGACTTTAATATTATCACCTCTATTTCTCAAAACAATTATCATGCTTCAATCTTTTCTTAGTATTCAACACACTCAAAAGAAAGTTTCACAAATCTTGAATACCAAGCATATTATTATTAGGGAAATTACCATGCTATTAAGAGACTCTCAAATTAATTTAAGTGAAGC
This sequence comes from Triticum urartu, assembly GCF_056163025.1. NCBI lineage: Eukaryota > Viridiplantae > Streptophyta > Magnoliopsida > Poales > Poaceae > Triticum > Triticum urartu. The sequence goes on along the minus strand of NC_141879.1, from coordinate 435,760,013 downwards.
ATGAGAGATCAATAGTTTCTTTAAAACTAATCCACCACCGTGCTCTAAAAGATCTAAGTGAAGCACGTAGAGCAAAATTATCTAGCTCGAAAGATATAAGTGAAGCACATAGAGCAAAATTATCTAGCTCAAAATATATAAGTGAAGCACATAGAGCAAAATTATCTAGCTCAAAAGATATAAGTGAAGGACATAGAGCATTGTATCAAATTTTAATTCATGTATGGCTCTCTCAAAAGGTGTGTACAGCAAGGATGATTGTGGTATACTAGCAAACAAAGACACAAATAATACAAGACGCTCCAAGCAAAACACATATCATGTTGGTGAATAAAAATATAGCTCCAAGTAAATTACCGATGGAAGTGGACGAAAAGAGGGGATGCCTTACGGGGCATCCCCAAGCTTTAACTTTTTGGTGTCCTTGGATTATCTTGGAGGTGCCATGGGCATCCCCAAGCTTAGGCTCTTGCACTCCTTGTTCCATGATCGATCAAAAGAATTCACCCAAAACTTGAAAACTTCACAACACAAAACTCAAAATAGAAAACTCGTGAGCTCCGTTAGCGAAAGAAAACAAAAGACCAATTCAAGGTACTGTGATGAACTCATTATTTATTTATATTGGTGTTAAACCTACTATATTCCAACTTCTCTATGGATTATAAACTATTTTACTAGCCATAGATTCATCAAAATAAGCAAACAACACACGAAAAACAGAATCTGTCAAAAACAGAACAGTCTGTAGTAATCTGTAGTTAGCGCAAGATCTGGAACCCCAAAAATTCTAAAATAAACTGCTGGACGTGAGGAATTTATCTATTAATCATTTTCAAATAGAATTAACTAAATATCACTCTTCAAATAAAAATGACAGCAGTTCTCGTGAGTGCTAAAGTTTCTGTTTTTTACAGCAAGTTCAACAAGACTTTCCCCAAGTCTTCCCAACGGTTCTACTTGGCACAAACACTAATTAAACACAAAAAACACAACCTAAAAAGAGGCTAAATAATTTATTTATTTATTACTAAATAGGATCAGAAATCAAGGAATAAAAATAAAATTGGGTTGCCTCCCAACAAGCGCTATCGTTTAACGCCCCTAGCTAGGCATAACAAGCAAGAATAGATCTAGGTATTGCCATCTTTGGTAGGCAATCCATAAGTGGCTCTCATGATAGTTTCATATGGTAATTTAATTTTCTTTCTTGGAAAGTGTTCCATGCCCTTTTTTAATGGAAATTGAGATCTAATATTCCCTTCCTTCATATCAATAATCGCACCAACCGTTCTAAGGAAAGGTCTACCAAGAATAATAGGGCAAGAAGGATTGCAGTCTATATCAAGAACAATGAAATAAACGGGCACATAATTTATATTTGCAACAATAAGAACATCATTAATTCTTACCGTAGGTTTCTTAATAGAGGAATCTGCAAGATGCAAGTTTAGAGAGCAATCATCAAAATTACGGAAATCTAGTAAATCACACAAAGTCTTGGGAATAGTAGAGACACTAGCACCCAAATCACACAAAGCATAAAACTCATAGTCTTTAATTTTAATTTTAATAGTTGGTTCCCACTCATCATAGAGTTTTCTAGGGATAGAAACTTTCAACTCAAGTTTTTCTTCATAGGATTGCATCAAGGCATCAACAATATGTTCGGTAAAGGCTTTATTTCGACTATAAGCATGTGGAGAATTTAGCACGGATTGCAACAAGGAAATACAATCAATCAAAGAGCAATTTTCATAATTAAATTCCTTGAAATCCAATATAGTGGGTTTAGCAACATCTAGATTTTTATTTCTTTCCATCCCACTTTCATCAATTTCATCATTAAGATCTAAACACTCCAAATTTTTAGAACGCCTTCTAGGTAAAGGAAGATCATATTCAGTTTCATCAAGATTCATATTGCAAAACCAAGATTTAATTGGAGACACATCAATAACTTTTAGATCTTCATCTTGATTTTCACGAGTATTCGGTTTAGCGGCCATCTTATTGACTAAGGTGGCTTGCATCTCCGAAATTTCAGCAGTCATCTTTTCTAGACGGGCAATTTGGGATCTTATACCCTCAAATTCTTTAGACATATCATCAAGCTCTTTATTCATATAACTCATAAATCTTTTTTGTTCCTTAAGCTCGTTTCTAAAGAAATTATTATGCTCAAATTGCAAAACCATAAACTTCCTAACGTTGTTTTTGATCTCTCTAACCTTTTAAGGTGAAGATCACCAAATCTTAGTTGACCCATCGCGGCAAACAAGCAATCTAACACACGAGCAAACAAAAAGCAAGCAGACAAAAGAGGCAAACAGAGACGGAGGATAGGGAGAGAGCGCAAATAAAACAGCAAGGGTGAATTGGGGGGAGAGGAAAACGAGAGTCAAATGGCAAATAATGTAATGCGAGAGATAGGGATTGTGATGGGTACTTGGTATATTGACTTTTTGCGTAGACTCCCCGGCAACGGCGCTAGAAATCCTTCTTGCTACGTCTTGAGCTTGCGTTGGTTTTCCCCGAAGAGGAAGGGATGATGCAGCAGAGTAGCGTAAGTATTTCCCTCAGTTTGTGAGAACCAATGTATCAATCCAGTAGGAGCCCACGCTCAAGTCCCTCGTACCTGCACAAAGCAATAGCTACTCGCAACCAACGCGATTAGGGGTTGTCAAGCCCTTCACGGTTACTTACGAGAGTGAGATCTGATAGGTAGAATATTTTTGGTATTTTTGATATAAAGATGCAAAGTAAAAGTAAAGGCAAAATAAATAGCAAAACAATATTAAAGTGATGGAGATTGATATGATGAGAATAGACCCGGGGGCCATAGGTTTCTCTCATGGCTTCTCTCAAGAGCATAAGTATTCTACGGTGGGTGAACAAATTACTGTTGAGCAATTGATATAATTGTGCATATTATGAGAATATCTAGGCATGATCATGTATATAGGCATCACGTCCGTGACAAGTAGATCGAAACGATTCTGCTTCTACTACTATTACTCCACTCATTGACTGCTATCCAGCATGCATCTAGAGTATTAAGTTAAAAACAGAGTAACGCCTTAAGCAAGATGACATGATGTAGAGAGATAAATTCATGCAATATGAAATAAACCCCATCTTGTTATCCTCGATGGCAACGATACAATACGTGCCTTGCTGCCCCTTCTGTCACTGGGTAAGGACACCACAAGATCGAACCAAAAGCTAAGCACTTCTCCCATGGCAAGAACTACCAATCTACTTGGCCAAACCAAACGGATAATTCGAAGAGACTTGCAAAGATAACCAATCATGCATAAGAGAATTAAGAGAAGATTCAAATATTATTCATAGATAGACTTGATCATAAACCCACAATTCATCGGTCTCAACAAACACACCGCAAAAAGAAGATTACATCGAATAGATGTCCACGAGAGAGGGGGAGAACTTTGTATTGACATTCAAAGAGAGAGAATAAGCCATCTAGCTACTAACTATGGACCCGAAGGTCTGAGGTAAACTACTCACACTTCATCGGAGAGGCTATGGTGATGTAGAAGCCCTCCATGATGATGGCCCTCTTCCGGCAGAGCTCCGGAACATGCCCCAAGATGGGATCTCGTGGATACAGAAAGTTGCGTCGGTGGAATTAGGTTTTTGGCTCCTGTTCTGATTGTTTGGGGGTACGTGTGTATATATAGGAGGAAGAAGTACGCCGGATGAGCAACGAGGGGCCCACGAGGAAGGGGGCGCGCCCAAGGGGGGGCGCCCCCCACCCTCGTGACCGCCTCTTTTGTTCCTTGGAGCAGGGTCCAAGTCTCACGGATCACGTTCGGTGAGAAAATCACGTTCCCGAAGATTTTATTCCGATTGGACTCCGTTTGATATTCTGTTTCTTCGAATCACTGAAATAGGCAAAAAACAACAATTCTGGGCTGGCCCTCCGGTTAATAGGTTAGTCCCAAAAATAATATAAAAGTGAAAATAAAGCCCAATATAGTCCAAAACAGTAGATAATATGGCATGGAGCAAACAAAACTTATAGATATGTTGGAGACGTATCAATAACCGTCATGCCGGATACAGTAAAAGTAAATCCGGCCGGGCCGAACACAGCGGACAAGACTCATTTGAGCTGCGTCGCGATATAGCCTAGTACAGAGGCGCCGCACACCCCCTATGCTTCACAGACGAAGTAATGGATCACCAAATCTGAGAGGGTTTCAAACCTGTAAATATCGAATCATACGACAGTACAACAGATCCTGCGGTATGGATCGAGGACTCCCTCCTGCACATCCACATGGCCCGCAGTAACGATCTACACGCCATCAAATACCTCCTACTCAAACTCAAAGGACCAGTTCGGCATTGGCTCAACAGCCTGCCAGCAGAATCCATTGTCTGTTGGGAAGATTTGGAAGCCGCATTCCTCGACAACTTCCAGGGCACTTATGTGCGACCACCAGATGCCGATGACTTGAGCCAGATAATTCAGCAGCCAGAGGAATCGGCCAGGCAATTCCGGACACGGTTCCTGACAAAGAAAAATCAAATCGTTGACTGTCCTGAAAGTGCGTTATATCGACTAGAGGGGGGGTGAATAGGCGATTTTTATGAAAGTCTTCAAAACTTGGGAGTTATGAAGACAAACAGTGAAGATTATGCCTATTACTATGCAGCGGAAGTTAGATTACACTAGGCCAGCCATGGTCATGTATTCAATAGAGTGAAAGAACAGTGACAAACAGCTTCAGTGTAATAAGGATCAAGTAGGAAGAAGTTATGAAGCCAAACAGATCATGCATTCACGTTGTGAAGACAAATGATAAAGCAAGCACGCAATGACTTCACAATGAGTAACAACAAGAGAAGGAGGTGAAGATGAAACCAGTGACTCGTTGAAGACAATGATATGTTGGACCAGTTCCAGTTGCTGTGACAACTGTACGTCTGGTTGGAGCGGCTAGGTATTTAAACCTTAGGACACACAGTCCCGGACACCCAGTCCTGAACACACAGTTCAGGACACCAAGTCCTCACCGTAATCTCCTTGAGCTAAGGTCACTTAGTCCTCGCCCAATCACTCTGGTAAGTCTTCAAGGTAGACTCCCAAACCTTCACAAACTTCGTTCACTAGCAATCCACAATGTCTCTTGGATGCTCTGAACGCGACGCCTAACCGTATGGAGGATTCACAGTCCTCAAGTGTAATAAGTCTTCAGATCACACAGACAAGAAGACTTAAGTGATGCCCAATTTACTCTGGCTCTGGGTGGTTAGGGCTTTTCTCCTCACTAGGAATTTTCTCTCAAAGGCTTCGAGGTGGGTTGCTCTCAAACGACAAAAGCCGTGCACTGAAATCTGAGCAGCCAACCGTTTATGGTTGTGGGGGTGGGCTATTTATAGCCACTTGGCAACCCGACCTGATTTGTCCGAAATGACCCTGGGTCACTAAGGAACTGACACGTGTCTCAACGGTCAGATTTCAAACTCTCATGGCAACTTTACTTGGGCTACAAGCAAAGCTGACTTGTCCGGCTCTGGACAAGATTTGCTCTCATTGTCTTCACTCGAAGACATAGGTTTTTGATTTAGGCATCACTTAAGTCATTCTGACTTGTTCTCCTGGACCCCACTTAACAGTACGGTGGTTCCTATGACTCAACAAAAATAAAAAGAACTACGAAAGATCTAAGTCTTCGAGTTCCATAGGCTTCATAACGTGTCTTCTGTTGTCATAGTCTTCAATGTGAATATCTTCATATACCACCTTTGACTTCAATGTCTTCATTCATTTTTAGGGGTCATCTCTGGTAGTAAACCGAATCAATGAGGAACTTCTACCTATGTTTTCCTGCAATTCTCACAAACACATTAGTCCCTCAACTAGGTTTGTCGTCAATACTCCAAAACCAACTAGGGGTGGCACTAGATGCACTTACAATCTCCCCCTTTTTGGTGATTGATGACAAACTAGTTGAAGTTTTCAACGGGGAATATGAAGTGTGAAGTCTGTAAAGGAATTGTCATCATAAGTTGCAAGTGCTCCCCCTGAAGATGTGCATATAAGTTAATTTGCTTTTGGAATGCAAATGCACATGGCAGGTTGTACTTGTGGAGATCAGCTTCAGCTTATGATGACAATCTACTATGCATGTGAAAGTATATGAAGATAATAACATGCATAATGGAAAATGGACGTCTGCAGAATGAGATGAGTGTGGAATTTATCGTCGCACATGCGGAATTTATCTTCGCAAAAGGAGTGGTAAAACAAGTAGCAGATGACCATCGAGTTTTAGTGTTTACAACTCAAAAGAACCAAATGAAGCAAAACAAGAGTTGCAAACACGAAGCAAGTATAACAAAACAAGGCGCCCGCCCATATTGACCTGCTTGAAGACTATAAACATCATATGCTTCTCCCCCTTTTGTTAGGAATGACCAAAAAGGTTTGAAGACATAGAGTTTTCTACGCGTTCCCAGGCGCAGCAGGGTCGGTGGAGTTGTTTGGCGGTGCTGAGCTTTGAGGTGCTGAAGTGGGTGGTGGTGAAGTAGCATCATCATCTTCATCAATGATCCTCGCAGTGACGGTGGCAGCAGATGAGGAATACCCAGAGTCTTCAAGTGACGGTGTGTTGCGCATCACAGCCCTCCTAGGAGGTGTGGTGTCAAATTTGAAGCGCTCTGTGAAGCCATCCTCTTCATGTTCAGCTTCAGTGCAGATCATTGAGAGCCCTTTCCACGTACGACGGCAAGTCTCATGCGTAACGAAGGCATTCTTGGTGGCCAGGTTTCAAAGACGATTGACATCCACCAAGAGGCTCTTCATCTGACGTTTCAGCCAGTCGTGATGCCTATCTTGCTTTTGGTGAAGGGCCACAAGAAGCTCTCGGTCAGTGAGGACACGAGCACGCTTCTTGGGTCTTGGAGCGTTTGTGCTATCTGTGGCTTCAGTTGATGCTGGTGCACGTGTAGTGCCAGCCATAGGATAGACCCTGGACATGGCTTCAACACCTTCAACATTCTGCGTGAAGCTCTGGTGTTCGGCATTCCGAAGACTTATTGGTTGCTTGGCAGGCTCAGGGTATATTGCTTCAGCAGAGATATCCACATCTGGCAGGAAGATGCGATGGTTTCGGGCTGAGGGCTGATACGAAATTGTAGAGTGCAGTTTGATCAGCCTCATCACCCAAGGGGCATAGATTTTTAGACCAAATAAGTCCGAGCCTGACGCAGCAAGTTGTCGTATGAAAAGATCCTGTGCATTGAAGCATTTGCCATGCATGATATAGAATATGAGAGTCTTCATTGCACCCTCAATCTTGGCATGTGGAGAGTGTCCCTTAATGGGCCAGAGAGTCCGCCGGATAATATGATATATGGTCCTAGGCAGGTACTCTAGGTCTTCAACGAAGAACTCAGTTGGATAGGGTGCATCTTGAGGCAATGGCTTCATCATTGAGAGCATCTGACTCATATTGGGTTCAGGTCTCTGAAATATGCTCTCAATAGCTTCAGAATGAAGTTGACACCCTTCCTCGAAGAATTCGCCTGGAGTGGGCAGGCCAGTGAGCTCAATGATATTGAATGCATTGGCTTCATGATGGACATTTCCGATCATCCACTCCAGGATCCAAGTCTTAGGATCTCTGTTGTAGCCTTTGATGTGGAGAGTGGCATAAAATTGAAGCAGAAGCTCTTCGTTCCAGTGCTCTTCATCAGTCACGAACGGCAGCAGACCCACTTGCCTGAAGCAGTCCAAAGCTTCCTCAAGACATGGCAGACCAGAAATAGCTTCAACCTCAAGGCGCTTGTGTGGGAAGATGCGACCTTGGTTGTATAAGATGGAAGAATAATAGCTGCGCTGTGAATAGCTCCAGAACCTGTCTAATACAATCCTTTCCCTTGAATAGGGGTTCTTGGAGCTATCAAAAAATGTGTTGTCTGCCTTGAAGCTGTTTACATCAAAGGAGCCAGGTGCTGATGCAGGACCTGGGAACCTTGGAAGCCTTGGGACTGGCTTCTGGACATGAGGCCTGTGCTCTATGTGATAGTCAAATTGTGGACCTGCAGCAGACTCAGGAACTGAAGTGTCTTGCTCAGTGGCTTCGCTGTCTGCTGAAGCATTTGGTGGGGCGGGCTCCACATTGGCTTCAGTGTTAGTAGTTTGAGGGACATCTTCAGGCACGTTCTCTTGGGGAACTGCATCTTGATGGAGCGAGGGAGTGAGTTCTTGAGGTGCTTCTTCATTGTCTTCGGCTGATGCAGCCGGAATTTCTGCAGACTGGACTTGAGGCCGTGGACCTTTGCGAAGCCTACGGAACGCAGACGACGCTTGTGGTGTCGGAGTGGGCTGGGCCTGAATGTCTTCTTCCTCCTGAGGGCGATCCGCCCATGACTCATCTTGTGCCATTGGCGTCAGAGGACGACCAATGCTGATGGGTTCGCTTGTTTCAAGCTGAGGAAGGGCTGCATCACCTTGCACATTGTCCTGATGACCAATGTCTTCAGCAGCTAGTGGGTCGGCTGCTGGAATATCTTCAGCGTCAGGTGCCTCTGTGGGATCAGGCTCATGAACTGTTAGTCTTCTTTCTGCATTGGGGTGAATGACAGAAAGGGGTTCAACCATCAAGGGCTCTGTGGGAGCAGCCCTAGATTTCTTAGTCTTGCGCTTCTTTTTACTGGGGGCAGAAGGAGAGGCTTCAGAGCTCTTCCTTTTTCTGGCTTCAGCTTCTGCAGCTCTTGTCTTCTTTAGCTCTGAAGCTGTTGACCGGCTCTTTGGCTTCGAGCCAGTCGTGGCGGTTGGGAAGACAATGGAAGTGGCTGCTTGTCTTGATGCCTCTGGTTCACTCACAGCAGGCTGCTTCTTCTTCTTTGCGGCCATCTTGGGGTCGATGCCTGGACGCCCAAGTGCCTTGCGCTTTTCAGCCTCGTTGTAGGCTTGAACACATTTGTCAGCCAATGACTTCATCCTTTCACGCGAGCCTTGAGCTTCAGCACGCTTCTTCAGAAAGTTTTCTTTGAGATCATGCAGCATGATTTTGAAGCTTCTCACTTCCTGCACGCTGAGACTGGCCATGTGCTTCTTGAACTGAGCTTTTTCGTGATCAATTTTCTGCTTCAGCTCAACAATGCGCTGAGCAATGGCCAGTTCTGAAGCAATTGCGCCTTGGAAGGCGACGCTGAGTCCAACAGGCAGCTGCAGATCATTGAAGCTTATATCTGGTGTGTCAAACCATTCATCGATGAAGCTGTAGATTGTTGAAGATTTCCGCTTCCTCCTTGCTTTTGATGAGCTGTTCTAGTGCGTCATCGCCCAGATCTTCATCACTTGATAGATCAATGGCTTCACTGCGCAGAATGGCAGCAGCAGTGAGCTCTTTGCCTGTGTGTTGCTGGGGCTCCTTATCCTTCAGGGGCTTGGAGATGCGGGATACATCTTCAGACTGCACACTGACTTCAGGAAGTGCAGTTTTCAATGGCTTCGCCCTTGAGATTTTTGAGGCAGGGGCCGGCTTCGAAGCTTTTGGTTTCTTTGTCTGCTTTGGCTTCGGCACAGCAGGAGCTTCATCAGACTCAGAATCAGCTGGAGGGTCATTCACAGCAGTCCCTTGGACTAAGATGTGGGTGATCAGGCCCTCAAGATTGGCAAACGGACCGATGATATTGGGTTCCGCGTCGCGTGTGCCATCTGCCCTTGGTGAGGAGGGACCAGGATTGAAGTCAAGCCCAAATTTCTTCTTGTTTAGCTTCGCAGACTGTTGAGCAAACTGAAAGTTGCGTTTGAAGAGATTGTCGTCACGACACCAGAGAAGTGACGACGGATGTGCATCATCAGGCTGTGGTCCTCGGACCATGCATGGGTAGAAGCCTTGAGCAATGGCTTCATCTCTGGTTCTGGGTACAAGGTTCTTGTATAAGATATCCCCCCATGGACTCTTGATTGCATTCTTTTCAGCATACTCCTGGGTGACGAAGCGGTATTTGAACCACTGTTCTGCCCAATAGCGTCGAATCCATTGGATTCGGGTTTTGCGCTGCCCATAGCTCTCTTCTGGATCTGTTTTGTACATTTCTGCCAAGTCTTCAGGCAGATCCTTGGAAGTTCCCTCACGTCTCTGTCTGCCCCCCTTTCTTGCTGCTGCAACTGAAGCCATAAACTTTAACTTGAAAGGCTTCAAAACTTTCAAAGGCTTCAAAGGCTTTCTTTTTCTAGACAAACAGGAACTGGCTTCAGGAGAGTTTATGTGATGCTGTAGGAATTCTGCAAATGAATGCAGACTATGAGAACCGAAGGATTCTCCCACGGACATGTACCTGTGACAGCATTAAGGTGCGAGGGAAGGGGAAGAGGTCATATGCATTCTCAGAAGGTTTTGAAGATTAATCAGTTTACAAGACATTGACCTCATTGTGCGAAGACATTCACTTATAGATAAGAAGTTGGTTCCAGATTTGTACGAACCCATAGATCGGTACAAGTGAGGAATCTAACTACTTTATGAAGCACAAGTGAATATACTAGGCATGTTATGAGATGCATCGAGAGATCTAACTGGTGTGAAGAGAAACTTCTTATGGTTGAAAGTGACAGAACCAAGAGATCAAAAGAGGCTGTAAAAAGAAGTTTTATTTACCACACTGGAACTGCTAGACGGAAGGAAGTTGATGCCGAGCAGTTCAGTCCTCCGTGCCCTAACTTGGCGACGGAAAACACCTACGGCGACGGCGGAGAGGACGATGTCCGCGGTCGGCGTGAGGACGGCGTTGGAGAGGTTGCGGCAGCGAAGCACTTCGTCTCCGGCGTCGTCGAGTGCTAGCGGTGGCGCTAGGGTTCGTGCGAGGATGGAAGAAGGAGATAATGACTGCGGTAAGTGTGAATTTATAGACTCAGAGGCGGCACTGTGCTATTACGCAGGTGCCCCTGGCGGTTCGCATTTGAGGCACGCGTGGCCAGTTAGCAGAAGTTTGGGGTTTGTTCCACGTCCCACGCACGCCTAAATTGTCGGGTGGTCGTTCCTGCTTCTCCGGATCTTATGTGGAGGAATGAGCATTAAAAACGGACTTTTATGGTTGTCTCTATGTCTTCAGCTGACAAGGACACAGTGAAGACATTCGACAGTTTCAACAGAATGCATATGACTTGGAGAGATAGAGTTTGAGATAGAAAGCATAGAGAGGTTAGGGTCCGATCACATTCACTTAGTTCAAAAGATTCAACCAAGAAGACATAGCTATAAGTGAATGCTGTAGAGGACAGAACACTTAGAGCATATATATATATAATCATCGTAGTGAAGATAATCATGAAGACATGTTAAGTTCGAAGCCAAACCAATGTGAAGATATTGCAAGGTAACGCCGTGAGTTAAATACTTCAAAATGGAACGTTTGGTGGTGGCGTTACCCACCGTATAGGAAGTATTAGACCCAGACACGACGCACAATTATTGTGGCGCTCCGAAGTCAAATTCCACATTAATGTATTCACACTTAGAATGTATGTCTTCATTGATTGAAGATATACTTTACTTTGTGCGTTGCACATCTAAGTCATCAATATGCATAAGTGTTAGGATGTGTGCCTGATCACAGGACATTTGAGGATTCCAAGATATTTAGCTCACACCGTAACTTGCAAAAGCTCTTCTCATCCAAGGTCTTGGTGAAGATATCTGCCAATTGCTCTTCAGTGTTGACGTGTATGATATCAATGTCTTCCTTCACAACATGATCTCTGAGAAAGTGATGGCGAATTTCAATGTGCTTTGTCTTCGAGTGCTGAACTGGGTTGTTGGCAATCTTGATGGCGCTTTCGTTGTCGCAGTAAAGTGGCACTTGCTTCAGATGAATGCCATAATCCTTGAGTGTTTGCTTCATCCACAGAAGCTGAGCGCAGCAAGATCCAGCAGCAATGTATTCAGATTCAGCAGTGGAGAGAGATACACAGTTCTGCTTCTTTGAAGACCAACATACAAGTGATCGTCCCAGAAAGTGACATGTGCCTGATGTAGACTTGCGATCAACTTTGTCACCAGCATAATCAGCATCCGAAAATCCAACCAAATCAAACTCTGAGCCCTTTGGATACCATAATCCTAGAGTTGGGGTGTGAGCCAAATATCGAAGAATTCGCTTCACAGCTAAGTGATGCGACTCCTTTGGTGTCGCTTGAAATCGAGCACACATGCAAACACTAAGCATGATATCTAGCCTAGATGCACATAAATAAAGCAAAGACCCAATCATGGAGCGGTATACCTTTTGATCGAACTCTTTACCATTGTCGTCAGGACCTAGATGATGTTTGGCTGGCATTGGTGTTGTGAAGCCTTTGCAGTCTTGCATACCGAACTTCTTCAGGCAATTTTTGAGATACTTCTCTTGAGATATGAAGATGCCATTGCGCTGTTGTCGGATTTGAAGACCAAGAAAGAACTTCAGCTCCCCCATCATGGACATCTGATATTGCTCTTGCATCATATATCCAAACTCTTCACTGTACTTCCGATTGGTGCAGCCGAAGATAATGTCATCCACATATATTTGGCACACAAACAGTTCACCATCGTATGTCTTTGTGAAAAGAGTGGGATCCAGGGAACCAGGTATGAAGCCTTTGCTCTTCAGAAAGTACTTGAGTGTATCATACCAGGCCCTAGGGGATTGTTTGAGGCCATACAGTGCCTTGTTGAGCTTGTATACCATATCAGGATGTTTTGGATTTTCAAAACCAGGTGGTTGTGCAACATACACTTCTTCTTCAATCTTGCCATTGAGAAAGGCACTTTTCACATCCATTTGATATAGAAGTATGTTATGATGATTTGCATAGGCCATCAGTATGCGTATGGCTTCAAGCCTAGCCACAGGAGCAAAAGTTTCATCGAAGTCAATGCCCTCTACTTGAGTATATCCTTGAGCAACGAGACGAGCTTTGTTTCTGACAACTTGACCATGCTCATCTTGCTTGTTGCGGTATATCCATTTGGTGCCTATTATGTTGTGCTTCCGTGGATCGGGGCGCTTAACCAGTTCCCATACATTATTCAGCTCAAACTGTTGAAGCTCTTCTTGCATAGCTTGAATCCATTCAGGTTCCATGAAGGCTTCTTCAACTTTCTTGGGTTCTGATATTGAGACGAATGCGAAATGCCCACAGAAGTTTGCTAGATGAGTTGCCCTTGAACGAGTGAGTGGACCAGGTGCATTGATGCTGTCAAGTATTCTGTCAATCTGCACTTCATTTGCAACACGAGGATGTATAGGGCGAAGACTTTGCTCTTGCTGATCTGCGTTGTTGTTTGGAGGAATGTCTTCATGCTGAGCATTGTCTTCATGTTGATCAGGTGCTGAGATGATGAGTTCTTCTTCAGGATGAGCTTCAGAAGGCATAATCCCTCCAGTTCCCATAAGCTTGATTGATTCACTAGCTGGGACTTCATCTAGCACATTTGGCAGTTGCTCTTTTTGTGAACCATTTGTTTCATCAAACCGCACATCCACTGTTTCGACCAGTTTGTAATGGAAGAGATTGAAGACTCTGTAGGAGTGTGAATCCTTTCCATATCCAAGCATAAAGCCCTCATGTGCTTTTGGTGCAAACTTTGAGGTGTGATGTGGGTCCTTGATCCAGCACTTTGCGCCAAATACTCTGAAGTAACTGACATTTGGCTTCTTGCCAGTTAGGAGTTCATAAGATGTCTTGTTCAGAAGCTTGTGAAGATAAACACGATTGATTGTATGGCATGCAGTATCAATGGCTTCAGTCCAGAATTTTCTTGGAGTCTTGTATTCATCTAGCATTGTTCTGGCCATTTCAATGAGTGTTCTGTTCTTGCGTTCGACGATGCCATTCTGCTGTGGCGTGTACGGAGCTGAGAATTCATGTGTGATGCCCAAGGTATCAAGATATGTATCAAGGCCAGTGTTCTTGAATTCAGTGCCATTGTCACTTCTAATGTGCTTTATCTTGGCGCCAAAATTGTTCATAGCTCGATTGGCGAAGCGTCTGAAGACATCCTGCACTTCAGTCTTGTAAAGGATTATGTGTACCCAAGTATATCTAGAGTAATCATCAACAATGATGAAGCCATAGAGGCAAGCAGTAGTAGTAAAAGTTGAGTAGTGAGTGGGACCGAAAAGATCCATGTGGAGCAGTTCGAAGGGTTGTGTAGTAGTCATGATTGTCTTCGAAGGATGTTTTGCCCTTGTCATCTTCCCTGCTTCACAGGCACCGCATAAATGATCTTTCTTGAACTTGACGCCCTCGATGCCTATGACATGCTTCTTCTTCGCAAGGGTGTGGAGGTTCCTCATGCCAGCATGCCCAAGCCTCCGATGCCAAAGCCAGCATTCTGAAGCTTTTGCAAGAAGGCATACCGCAAGTTGTGGTCCTGCTGAGAAATCTACCACGTACAAATCACCTTTCCGATACCCTTCAAACACTAGAGATTTGTCAGATTCCATTAGCACCAGGCAGCGATATTTTCCAAACATTACAATCATATTCAGATCGCAAAGCATTGAGACAGACATTAAGTTGAAGCCAAGGGATTCAACAAGCATGACTTTATCCATGTGTTGATCCTTTGAGATTGCAACTCTACCTAGACCCAATACCTTACTTTTACCAGTGTCAGCAAATGTGATGTGGCTCTTGTCGGATGGACGTAATGTTGAGTCCATAAGAAGGCTTCTTCTGCCAGTCATGTGATTTGTACACCCACTATCAATAATCCATTCTGAAGATTTTGAAGTCGCTGGTGTCGTACCCTACAGTACAGTTAGGGGGATAGGCTTCACGAAGAGAATTGTGAAGCATAAACATTTGACGAACCAGTGGGTTATGAAAACTTAAATCCAGATTAGGACTAATAGGGAGAGTAGCATGCGATTCAGGAACGAAGTACATATTGATCCCATTCGGGCATTTTATCTTGCGCCCTACAAGATTTTTAAGGTCCCCAGCAATAGCATTAGAAGATTTTGTTTTTCTGCTGGAGACCTTTCCCTGCAAAAGAGAGTTAAGCTTTCTTAACCACCCACATCTTCAAGGGTGGCTTAGAAGCAATAAGTCTAAGTGCAGCATCTGAGAATTTTGGCTTTGAAGCCTTAGCAAACAGTCTAGCAGGTGGGCAATAATACTCATAGGAATAAGCAGAATAATTTTTGGTCACATGAACACGGTTCGATGAACCGCTCTCATACTCATGTGCCTGAGTATGGTTTCCCTGCAAAACATTTGTGTTAGTGTGACTCAGGTGAGTCCTCTGTTTGTATGAAGCCATTGGACCGTATGAAGCCTTTGGTCTGAGATTTGTCTTCTTCAAGTGAGGTGTCATGAAGACATTCATAGGAAGATTTTCCAGACACTTTTTGGAAACCCAGATCTTCTTCATAGGCGGTCCATTCCTACAGTTAGTACCAATGTACCTGGCAAACACTTCACCATTCTGATTCTTAAACAGTTTATAGTTTGCATCAAAGGATTCATCAATGATAATGGGGTTAGCACAAGTGAAGCCAGATAAGTTGGATGGATCTGCTGAAAGTTCCTTTGCTGCAACCCATGTGGTTTTGGGGTACTGCTCAGGTTTCCAGTAAGAGCCATCTGCATTGATTTTCCTCACAAATCCAACACCCTCTTTCCTAGGGTTTCGATTCAGGATCTGCTTCTTGAGGACATCACATAGTGTCTGATGTCCTTTAAGACTTTTGTACATCCCTATTTCAAGCAATGTCTTCAACATAGCATTCTCATCAGCAATAGCAGTGGTATCCTCAGTAGAGGGGTTAGTTACCACGTCAACAGTTGAAGATATTGCAACAGCAGTAGAAGTGGAACATTCAGCAACAGAATTAGCATTATCACACTCAATGCATTTAAGACATGGTGGTTCAAATCCTTCCTGAGCGGGACTGATCTGTTCGGAGCGAAGTGACTCGTTTTCCTTTTGAAGATCTTCATGAGCCACCCTCAATTTCTCAAGTTCTTGCTTCCTTTGAAGATAATCATAGGAAAGCTTTTCATGAGTTGTTGAGAGAGTATCATGACGATCTTCAAGTTCCTGATACTTAACGTGAAGGTTTTTTATGTCTTCAATTAAGGATTCAGATCGAGTCATTTCAGCACCCAACAGATCATCGCTTCTGTCTAACAGTTTTTGAATATGTTCCATAGCTTTCTGTTGTTCAGTTGCAATTTTAGCAAGTGTTTTGTAGCTAGGTTTTGAATCACATTCAGAGTCATCGTCACTAGATGTTTCATAGCGAGTAGTGCGTGTGTTTACCTTGGCACCGCGTGCCATGAAGTAGTAGGTAGGAGTGGAGTCGTTCTTGTCATTTGCGTTGGTGTCGGTGATGCAGTCATTGTCTTCAGTGTTGAAGATGGACTTGGCGACGTATGCTGTAGCCAGACTCGCAATGCCAGAATCAGACTCCTCCTCAGACTCCAGCTCTGCCTCCTCAGATGCGGACTCCTCCTCTGAATCCATCTCCTTTCCAACAAACGCACGTGCCTTGCCAGATGAGCTCTTCTTGTGTGATGAAGACTTTGATGAAGACTTGGAAGAAGACTTTGAGTATTTCTTCTTCTTCTTGTCGTCAGAATCATATTCCTTGCTCTTCTTCTTCCTTTTGTTCTCATTGTCCCACTGTGGACACTCAGAGATGAAGTGTCCAGTTTTCTTGCACTTGTGACATGTTTTCTTCTTGTAGTCATGAGCAGAAGCTTCATCATTCGTTGAGCTTGATCGTGAAGATTTTCTGAAGCCTTTCTTCTTGGTGAATTTTTGGAACTTCTTCACTAGCATTGCAAGTTCTCTTCCAATGTCTTCAGGATCATCAGAACTGCAGTCAGATTCTTCTTCAGATGAGGAGACAGCTTTTGCCTTCAAGGCGCGAGTTCGCCCATAGTTTGGACCGTAGATATCTCTTTTCTCAGAAAGCTGAAACTCGTGTGTGTTGAGCCTCTCAAGTATGTCAGACGGATCGAGTGTCTTGAAATCAGGACGTTCTTGAATCATCAGGGCCAGGATGTCAAACGAACTATCAAGTGATCTCAGCAGCGTTTTGACGATTTCATGTTTGGTGATTTCAGTGGCGCCGAGGGCTTGAAGCTCATTTGTGATGTCAGTGAGTCTATCAAATGTGTGCTGGACATTCTCATTGTCATTTCGCTTGAAGCGGTTGAAGAGATTGCGAAGGACACTGATTCGTTGATCTCTCTGGGTTGAGATGCCTTCATTGACTTTGGAGAGCCAGTCCCAGACCAGTTTGGATGTCTTCAAGGCACTCACACAGCCATACTGTCCTTTGGTCAGATGACCACAGATGATGTTCTTGGCAGTAGAGTCCAGTTGAACGAATTTCTTGACATCAGCAGCAGTGACACCTTCTCCAGCCTTGGGAACGCCGTTCTCGACGACATACCATAGGTCGACGTCAATGGCTTCAAGATGCATGCGCATCTTATTCTTCCAGTAGGGATATTCAGTTCCATCGAAGACGGGGCACGCAGCGGAGACTTTGATTATCCCTGCAGCCGACATAGCTAAAACTCCAGGTGGTTAAACCGAATCACACAGAACAAGGGAGCACCTTGCTCTGATACCAATTGAAAGTGCGTTATATCGACTAGAGGGGGGGTGAATAGGCGATTTTTATGAAAGTCTTCAAAACTTGGGAGTTATGAAGACAAACAGTGAAGATTATGCCTATTACTATGCAGCGGAAGTTAGATTACACTAGGCCAGCCATGGTCATGTATTCAATAGAGTGAAAGCATAGTGACAAACAGCTTCAGTGTAATAAGGATCAAGTAGGAAGAAGTTATGAAGCCAAACAGATCATGCATTCACGTTGTGAAGACAAATGATAAAGCAAGCACGCAATGACTTCACAATGAGTAACAGCAAGAGAAGGAGGTGAAGATGAAACCAATGACTCGTTGAAGACAATGATATGTTGGACCAGTTCCAGTTGCTGTGACAACTATACGTCTGGTTGGAGCGGCTAGGTATTTAAACCTTAGGACACACAGTCCCGGACACCCAGTCCTGAACACACAGTTCAGGACACCAAGTCCTCACCGTAATCTCCTTGAGCTAAGGTCACTTAGTCCTCGCCCAATCACTCTGGTAAGTCTTCAAGGTAGACTCCCAAACCTTCACAGACTTCGTTCACTGGCAATCCACAATGTCTCTTGGATGCTCTGAACGCGATGCCTAACCGTCTGGAGGATTCACAGTCCTCAAGTGTAATAAGTCTTCAGATCACACAGACAAGAAGACTTAAGTGATGCCCAATTTACTCTGGCTCTGGGTGGTTAGGGCTTTTCTCCTCACTAGGAATTTTCTCTCAAAGGCTTCGAGGTGGGTTGCTCTCGAATGACAAAAGCCGTGCACTGAAATCTGAGCAGCCAACCGTTTATGGTTGTGGGGGTGGGCTATTTATAGCCACTTGGCAACCCGACCTGATTTGTCCGAAATGACCCTGGGTCACTAAGGAACTGACACGTGTCTCAATGGTCAGATTTCGAACTCTCATGGCAACTTTACTTGGGCTACAAGCAAAGCTGACTTGTCCGGCTCTGGACAAGATTTGCTCTCATTGTCTTCACTCGAAGACATAGGTTTTTGATTTAGGCATCACTTAAGTCATTCTGACTTGTTCTCCTGGACCCCACTTAACAGTATGGTGGTTCCTACGACTCAACAAAAATAAAAAGAACTACGAAAGATCTAAGTCTTCGAGTTCCATAGGCTTCATAACGTGTCTTCTGTTGTCATAGTCTTCAATGTGAATATCTTCATATACCACCTTTGACTTCAATGTCTTCATTCATTTTTAGGGGTCATCTCTGGTAGTAAACCGAATCAATGAGGAACTTCTACCCGTGTTTTCCTGCAATTCTCACAAACACATTAGTCCCTCAACTAGGTTTGTCGTCAATACTCCAAAACCAACTAGGGGTGGCACTAGATGCACTTACAGTCGACTGTCCGGATGCAGAGGCCCTAGCAGCTTTTAAGCACAACATCCGCGACGAGTGGCTCGCCCGGCACCTTCGCTAGGAAAAGCCAAAATCTATGGCAGCCCTCACGACACTCATGACCCGCTTTTGCGCGGGAGAGGACAGCTGGCTGGCTCGAAGCAATAACATATCAAAGAACCATGGTACTTTGGATACCAAGGATAGCAATGGCAGGTCACGTCGCAACAAACACAAGCGCCACATCAACAACGACAATACCGAGGATACGGCAGTCAATGCCGGATTCAGAGGCTCTAAACCCGGTCAGCGGAAAAAGCCATTCAAAAGAAGCACTCCGGGCCCGTCCAGTTTGGAACGTATACTCGATCGCTCGTGTCAAATAGACGGCACCCCGACAAGCCAGCCAACCACACCAACAGAGAATGTTGGGTGTTCAAGCAGGTCGACAAGTTAAATTCCGAAAACAAAGATAAGGGGTTACATAGCGATGACGAGGAGGAGCCCCGGTCGCCGAACACCGGAGGACAGAAGAGGTTCCCCCCACAAATGCGGATGGTGAACATGATATACGCAACCCACATCCCCAAGTGGGAGCGGAAGCGTGCGCTAAGGGACGTATATGCGTTGGAGCCAGTCGCCCCAAAGTTCAACCCATGGTCCTCATGTCCGATCACCTTCGATCGCAGGGACCACCCCACTAGTATCCGTCATGGAGGATTTGCCGCACTGGTCCTAGACCCAATCATCAACGGATTTCGCCTCACTCGAGTCCTTATGGGCGGCAGCAGCAGCCTGAACCTGCTTTATCAGGACACAATGCGCAAAATGGGTATAGACCCCTCAAGGATCAAACCCACAAAAACGACCTTCAAAGGCGTCATACCAGGTGTAGAGGCCCATTGCACAGGCTCAGTTACACTGGAAGTGGTCTTCGGATCCCCGGATAACTTCCGAAGCGAGGAGTTAATCTTCGATTTACTCCCGTTCCGCAGTGGCTATCATGCTCTGCTCGGGCGAACCGCATTTGCGAGATTCAACGCGGTACCGCATTATGCATACCTCAAGCTCAAGATGCCAGGACCTCCGGGGGTCATCACAGTCAATGGAAACACAGAGCGCTCTCTCCGCATGGAGGAGCACACCGCGGCCCTCGCAGCAGAAGCACAAAGCAGCCTCTTCAGGCAATCCACCAGTTTGGTGGTTAAACACCCGGACACCGTCAAGCATGCCCGGAGTAATCTGCAACAAGACCGCCTAGCACGTTCCGAGCTCGCATAGCAATGCGGCCCCCACCCCAGTCCCAGCCAAACTGCGAAATCCGTGCCACGCGTACATAATTACGCATTGAAAATACCATGGGCATAGGTGGGGGGCACGACTACGGCATGCCCCAAAACACGGCTCAACCGCACTAGGGGCTTCCCGCTTTGTTGTTTTTTCTCTCTTTCAGGACTTTACTCTCTGGAAACCCAGTCCGGCAGTATGATTGCCGGACACACGATACAACAACCAAGGAGGCAGAAAGCTACATCGCACCATGGAACTCCCAGGTGGTCTCTAATAATGAGTGAAATACCTGCTTTAAATACCATTCCTCAGCTTGCCCTTGGAGGGGACATGTCAAATAGTCCTACTTTTTTCTTATCACACTACTTGTATCATTCTGCTTCGATGCACCTTTTTGAATAAACAATGCATAGCACTAGACTATTACCGCATTCTCTATTCTTTTTTATATATATGTTCATTCATGACATTCAGCACCCGTACACTCTGGTACGGCCAATACGCCAGGGGCTTAAGCGTACCCCATAATACGACGTGAGAAGTCTGAACACTTTCGACAGTGCGACACCCCGAACTTATATCATTATATGCATCAGCCCCGAATCATGTCTTGGGTCAATAGTTGGGTTTGCCCGGCTCCCATGTTTTGGTACCTTATGTTCCGCTATATCGGCTAAGGTAGCACTAGGAGAACTACTGCGATTGTGCCCCGGTTCATCTGGGCAAGCACCTCAGTAGAGAAAGCTAAAACCGACTGTCATGACAAGGCGAGAGCTGGTCGTTGTTCGAGAGGTCTTGAGTCCCTAAAGACTTATGCCACTTAGGGCGAGGAGTCGGCTTTGTCCGGCTTAGGCGTGTATAGCGCCCTGAATTCGGCCTTCCGGATACTAGGGCTTCGCCAAAATTTAAAATTGTAGACTTCTATGGCTAAGTGAGAGTGATAAAGCATCGTAGTCCGATTGCCTTGTTCGTTGTGCTGAGCACCTCCCTCGAAGGACCCAACAATGGGAAAAAGAGTGCTTAGATTTATCCTGAACACCCCAACACTCGTGGCATGGGGGCAGAAGTCGACGACTGGCCATCTCTCAGATTTGATAAATAGCTGCACAGAAGGTAATATTTTAAATTCAAACAAGCATTGCATAGTGCACATGAACAAGTTTTCATAATACAGGATCACACGAGAAAGTTCATTCAAAAATTACATCCTTCGGACACTTGTCCGCCACAAGACAGGCACCCTTCAGGACACCCTCATAATACATTTCAGGGTGACGATGCTCCTTGCCCTGCGGCGGCCCCTCCTTCACCAGCTTCTCGGCATCCATCTTGGCCCAGTGCAGCTTCGCACGGGCAAAAGCCTGGCGTGCACCTTTGATGCAGACGGACCGCTTTATGACTTCCAGCCGTGGGCAGGCATCCACAAGCTGCCTCACTAGGCCGAAGTAGCTATTGGGAAGGGAGTCGCCAGCCACATCCGGACTATAAGGCCCCTCATGGCCTGCTCGGCTGCCTTGTGCAGCTCGACCATTTGCTTCAGCTGGTCGCTCACAGGCATCGGGTGTTCGGTCCTAGTATACTGAGACCAGAACAACTTCTCCGTCGAGCTTCCCTCCTCGGCCTGGTAGTACTTTGCGGCATCCGACATGCTGCGGGGCAAATCTGTGAATGCTCCTGGAGAGCTCCGGACTTGGGTAAGTAACAAGTAATTTACTTTCACATGCTTGCTTTGCATAATGAATGCCTTACCCGCCGCTATCTTCCTCATCGCCTCAATTTCCTGGAGTGCCTTTTGGGCTTCAGCCTTGGCATGCTTTGTGTTCTCGAGGGCCATGGCAAGCTCAGACTCTCGCGTCTTCGAGTCAAGCTCCAAAGTCTCGTGCTTCTTCACGAGAGCCTGGAGCTCTTGCTGCACCTCGCACACCCGTGCCTCTTGTTTCTCCCGCTCGGTGCACTCCTCGGCCGCTTTGTTTTCGGCCTCGGACAGCACTCGCTTCAGGGTCGCCACTTCGGTCGTGGCCCCTGGCACATCCATGATGATGCTATCATTTTGCAACCACATCTTATATATATATAGACAAGGTATTACTTACCTTTGTTCTCCTCGAGCTGCCTCTTGGCAAGGCCGAGTTCTTTCTGGGACCGCTCGAGGTTCTGCTTCAGTGCGGTGACCTTTACAGTCAGTGCGGCAGAGGTCAGCAGCGAAGCCTGCATACGCATATAGACATACTTGTATTAGACTCCTGCAGATATTATTTGATCCTCTATTTGGCTTTTCTTTGTGAACACCAAACAGAGCATCAGGGGCTACTGTCTATGCGGTAATATTTTCCTATATTTTAAATACTTACCTCAAAGCCTATTAGAAGGCTGGCACAGGCTTCAATCAGTCCGCTCTTGGCGGACTAAACCTTCTTGATCACCGCACTCATAATAGTGCGGTGCTCTTCGTCGATGGAAGCGCCGCGAAGCGCTCCCAACAGGTTGTCCGATGCCTCTGGATAGACAGAGGTCACCGGCATAGGCGGCTTGCCCCTCTTGGCAGGGGCCGCCTGCCGGAGTCCGGAACCACTGGAGGTTCCAGCGCGGTGTTCGGCTGAGGGCCAAACTTGGAGCCCTTGGGAGTCTTGCTCCCTTTGCACCTGGAGTCCGGAAGGTCTCCTTGAGGCGCCTCCAGGACTACCTCCCCTCGGTTCGGTGCCCCTTGAGAAAATACCTCGACATTGTCCGTAGGGCAAGGAGAGGAGGCGGTTGGAAGTGACTCGCTATTCATATCCGACGAGTCCAAGGAACCGTCCGACGCGGATACGTCGATGCGGGCTCGGGGCGGACTGCATGATCATATTCGACGTTAGGAGAAGCAGTGCAATAAAAGTATGCTGTGAGTTACTCTGGTATCCGAATACGTTCGACTTTGCCAGGGGCTTGGCCCTGAGTAACCACTCGTCTTCACTGTCGGCGGCGGTGGTGGAACAGTCCGAAAGATGAGTCCTTCCCTTCTTGGACCCTCCGGCCTCCCCGGTTGGGGCGGCCTTCCTTTTCCTGTCTCCCCCAGCTGGAGGGGGAGAACCGTCATCTTCCTCCTCCTTGTTTTCACAGGAGGAGTGTGTCTCGGAGTTATCGGATGATGAGTCTAATACCACCTGGCGCCGGGAACTCTTTCGGGTTCCCGTGGCCTTCTTCTTGATCTTCTTCTCCGGCACCTCATAAGGAGCCGGAGTCCGCATCTCCGTTAGGAGAGCGTCTGCAGGGTCTTCAGGCAGAGGGGCCGGATAGTCAATCTGCTCCGATGTCTCCACCCAGTCCTGTCAAAGGCATGGGTGCTCAGACCCCGTACATGGTTAAACTATGGAAAATAAATACCCTACGAGGTGTACAGAACTTACCGGATTCGCAGGGCGTGTCGCGCTTAGCCCGCGGTCCTCGGTAAGGAGAGGGGGGACCTCGGCGCCCTTGAATAGCACCTTCCAGACGTCCTTATGCGTCGTGTCGAAGAGCTCGCGTAGAGGCTGGTGCTGGGCCGGGTCGAACTCCCATAAATTGAAAGCCCGTCGTTGACACGGGAGGATCCGGCGGAAGAGCATGACCTGGACTATGTTGACAAGCTTGAGTTTCTTGCCTATCATGTTCCGGACACACTTCTAGAGTCCGTCCAGCTCCACCGATGAGCCCCAGGATAGGCCCTTCTCCTTCCAGGAAGTGAGCCGCGTGGGGATTCTGGATCGAAACTCGAGGGCCGCCACCCAGTTGGTGTCGCATGGCTCGGTGATGTAGAACCACCCCGATTGCCACCCCTTTTTGGTCTCCATGTAGGAGCCCTCGAGCCATGTAAAGTTGGGCATTTTGCCCACCATGGCTCTGCCTCATTCCGCTTGTTGGCCGCCTACTACCTTCGGTTTGACATTGAAGGTCTTCAGCCACAGGCCGAAGTGGGGCCGGACGCGGAGGAAAGCCTCGCACATGACGATGAACGCTGAGATGTTGAGGATGAAATTCAGAGCTAGATCATGGAAGTCCAGCCCATAATAGAACATAAGGCCGCAGACGAATGGATGGAGGGGAAACCCCAGTCTGTGGACGAAGTGGGTGAGGAAAACCACCCTTTCGTATTCTGGGGTAGGGACGATCTGCCCTGCGGCTGGCAGCCGGTGCGCAATATCCGCGGCTAAGTATCCGGCCCCACGCAGCTTTTTGATGTCTCCCTCCGTAACAGAGGAGATCATCCACTTGCCTCCCACTCCGGACATGTTTGGAGAGGGTTGAGGAGAAGGATGTGGACTTGGGTGCTGGAGCTCGAGTGCGCGAGAATGGATGAGCAAGGAGGAAGAAGGCGTGGGTAGAAAAAGGTGAACCCTTATCCCTTTATAAAGGCGGACGAAACTATGCGCCCCCACCAGCCTGGTAAAACTCGCTTATCCCCCAGGCGCCGTAATTGATGGCGCGGTTGGGTTACCCACGTCCGTATTGATGGGAATCCCGTAATAAAGGGACACGATCTCTGCTTCGACAAGACGTGCCAAGGAAACCGCCTCGCGAAACACGCTGAGGTTGGTTGTGAAAAACGATTCGAATGATGACCTGGCTGTGGTGTGATGTCACACTGCAGAATGCGTCGGTAGATTAGATTTGTGAAAATATTATTCTCTCTACTGTTGTATGTGGAACTTGTTTTGCAGAGCCAGACACGATCCTCGTGTTCAAAATCTTTTATGAAGTATTCGGAGGAGGAACCCGCCTTGCAATGCCAAAGACAATCTGTGCATCGGACTCATCGTCATTGAAGCCTAGTTCATGGGCTACTGAGGGAGTCCTAGATTAGGGGGTATCCAAACAGCGGGATTATATCCTTTGGCCGGACTGTTGGACTATGAAGATACAAGATTGAAGACTTCGTCCCATGTCCGGATGGGACTCTCCTTGGCATGGAAGGCAAGCTTGGCAATACGGATATGTAGATCTCCTTCCTTGTAACCGACTCTGTGTAACCCTAGCCCCCTCCGGTGTCTATATAAACCGGAGGGTTTAGTCCGTAGGAACAACAACAACAATCATACCATAGACTAGCTTCTAGGGTTTAGCCTCTTCGATCTCGTGGTAGATCAACTCTTGTACTACTCATATCATCAAGAACAATCAAGCAGGACGTAGGGTATTACCTCCATCAAGAGGGCCCGAACCTGGGTAAACACCATGTCCCCCGTCTCCTGTTACCATCCGCCTAGACGCACACTTCGAGACCCCCTACCCGAGATCCACCGGTTTTGACACCAACAGGAGGCCTTAATATCCCTTAGTTTCCAATATGGACCCCGCTACCACGGGAGGGTAGGACAAAAGATGTCATGCAAGTACTTTTAATAAAGCACATATGACTATTTACAGAATACATGCCTACATTATATCGACGAACTGGAGCTAGTGCCGTATCGCCCTAGGTTATAACTATCACATGATGAATATTATCCAACAAGTAATTGATCCAATGCCTACGAACTTTTCATTATTGTTTCTGCTAAGTTACTGCTGCTATCATCACCATTACACTTGCTACAAAATTACTGCTATCATTGTTACTGTTGTTGTTGCTGTTGTCACTACTATCAAAACTATCAAACTACTTTGCTACTGATCACTTTGCTGCAGATAATTAATCTCCAAGTGTGGTTCAATTGACAACTCAGCTGCTAATACCTTCAAATATTCTTTGGCTCCCCTTGTGTCGAATCTATAAATTTGGGTTGAATACTTTACCCTCAAAAACTGTTGTGATCCCCTATACTTGTGAGTTATCAAGACCTTTTTCTGGCGCTGTTGCCGGGGAGCATAGATATATTTGTTGAGTCACTTGGGATTATTATCATATTATCACTATGAAGAATCTGAAGGATCCTAAGACTAAGATATTCCCTCAAGGGAGAGGGGAGGTAAGGTACTGCATCCAGTTCTGCTTTAGATTCACCTTCTGTTATGAGCAAACTTGCAACACCACCACATGCTATTAATTCTGATATTTCACAAGTTATTGATTATGCTACTTCTACTATGAATGATGCTTATGATGATGCTAGTACCTTGCTTGATAATGATGATGTGCCACTTGGTGAATTTCTTGATAATCAAATTGCTAGAGTTATACAACATGATGTTTTTGAATCCGATGATGAGCTTGAAACTGAATCTCCGAAAACAACTGCTAGAACTAGCCTTCCTAGATATGAATTGCCAAAGGTACTTGAATGTTATGTTATGAGTGAAGAAACAACTAGAGATATTCTTACTTGTAATGATAGAAATGATCTAGAGAAATTATTACACAAGTATAAAGAAAAATCTCTGAATGCCAGAATGAAATGTGATCCTAAGGTTGCTACCTCACCTATATTTATTGATGATAAGGATTATGAATTCTCTGTCGACCCAGAGTTAATTACTCTGGTTGAATCTGATCCTTTCCATGGTTATGAAATGGAAACTGATGTGTCACCTATTAGTAAGTTGAATGACATAGCCACCGTTTTTACTCATGATGAGAAAACTCGCTACTACTTTATCCTCAAATTATTTCCTTTCTCGTTAAAGGGAGATGCTAAAGCTTGGTACAATACTCTTGCTCCTGGTTGAGTGCGTAGTCCCCAGGATATGATTTATTACTTATCTGAAAAATATTTTCCTACTCATATGAAACAAGTTGCCTTACAGGAAATATTTAACTTTGTGCAAACTAAAGAAGAGAGTCTCCCACAAGCTTGGGGGAGGCTTTGCCAGTTACTTAATGCTTTGCCTGATCACCCTCTTAAGAAAAATTAAATACTTGATATCTTCTATAATGGACTAACCAATGCTTCTTGGGACTTCCTATATAGTTGTGCTGGTTGTGTTTTCAAGGAATGAACTGTTGGACAAGCTGAAGAATTATTGAATAACATATTGAAAAATTATGATGATTGGACTATTCCTAAACCACCGCCTAAACCCACTCCGAAGAAGAGGGGTACATTATATCTCAGTCCCGAAGATATGCAAGAGACAAAGAAAGCTATGAAGGAAAAAGGTATTAAAGCTGAGGATGTTAAAATTTTACCTCCTATTGAAGAAATACATGGGCTTAATACACCACCACTGCCTAAGGTGGTAGAGGTAAATTCTCTTATGAAGTTTAATGATAGTGATAATCCTCACAATATGCATCCTAGTCAATGCCTTTATGAGTTTGAAACTACATTAGGAAACAAGATCACTTCAATGCAAATGTTATGAAACAATTGAAATGTAGTTCTGATATGATTGCTCGCTTGAGTGACTTGTTATTTAGAATATCAAATGATGTTAGAGGTGTTGGAAAGCATGCTTCTATGGTTCAAACTCAATTAGAACAAGTTGCTAAATCTCAAAGAGAATTACTTGATGAAATGAATAGTAATATGCATGACTTTGCTGTTAGAGTTGCAACTAGAGGAGGTAAAATGACTGAGGAACCACTTTATCCTGAGGGACATCCAAAAAGAATTGAACAAGATTCACAAAGAGCTAACACTAGTGCACCTAGTTCTTCTAAAAAGAAAAAGAAAAAGAAGAATGATAGGACTTCACATGCTCCTAGTGAACCTGAAATAGAGAAACCTTCTGATAATGAAAATGGACTTTCTATCTCAGCTGATGAAACTCAATCTGGTAATGAAAACTCACATACTGATAATGAAAAAGATAATGATGAGGTTCATGAAGACTCTCTGTCGGTGTTCTAGGAATGGGGGTCCCCAGACTTGCCTGCCTGCGGCCTGCGGCGTGGCTCAAAGGGGGGCCCAGCGCGGCCCCTCTTCACCAACACAAACCCAAGACCCTCGCGAGGGGCCAAGCCTCGCGGGGAAAACGACGCAGAGCTTCCTCAGGCGCGGCCTCGTCAGGCTGGCTCACGAGGAGGCGGAGAGATCAAGGCGGGGTACCTCACGAGGTGCCCGTGACGCAAGCCATGACGACCGGGGGCGCCAGGCGGGTGCCAGCCCGCGCAACGTCCTCCCTTCCCCTTTGGTGCAAAGGGGGCAAGCGCAGCCGCGGAGTACCGAGGCATCAAGCAAAGGTTGCCATTTCGGTGCAATGAGACCAAGACCAGGAGGACTACGACATGGAGGTCACCGTGGAGCCCAAGACGGCGTCATCACCAGAGATTTGTGCAGGCGAAGACTACTTTTGTCAGGATAGTTGATACTAGCTATCCCCCTTCAAATTAGCCCGCCATTGTTGGCTCCCTTCCCGCTCGATATTTGGGAAGAGGACCAGGGCCTCTATAAATAGGACCAGCCACCCACAGAGCAAAAAAACAAGACGGAGAGTAGGCAGAGGCAGGGAAAGAGAGAGAGAGAGAGAGAGAAGATCAGAAAGAGAGAGAGAAAGGTGACTGAGATCCTCCCTGTAGTTCATCACCCCAGCCAAGAACAGACCCTCGCGAGGCTGTTCTTCCTTGTATTGTTCATCATCATCAGCCCAAGAGGCAATCCACCACACACACACTGGAGTAGGGTAATACACCACAATAGTGGACCGAACCAGTATAAACCCTGTGTCTCTTGCGTTGTTCTTTCCTTAGTTCAGATCCTAGCAAGGCGGAGGGGTGCAGGTAGGTAGGAGGCGCAATCTCCGCGCGCACGCCAGTGTTCGAACCTCAAGGGTCTGCCGGAACCTGAAATCCGACATTTGGCGCGTCAGGTAGGGGTGCGCCGGGATTCGTCTTCCACCACCCCGTTCTCCTCCGACCATCACGCTCATGTCTGACGCTGGTCGGGCCCGTGCCGAGCGCCGGGCCGCACTCGCTTCCCGCGTCACCCAGACGGCCCCTGTCGGCGGGCGTCCTCGCCGTTCCCCGTCACCTACCGTCAACGCCGTCACCGGCCCGGCGGGGGGCGAGCAGCAAGCATCGTCCCAGCATCCGCCCGTGCGGCAAGACTGCCGCACCGCAACTCCCTCGCTCACCCCAGCCGGTTCTTCGTCCCGCGCGCTCCGCGCGCCCACGGAGCCCCGCAACCTCTACCCCGCCCATCGCGCTGCACCAACACCCCCGGTCGTCGCGGCCCTCTTGGGAGGCTCGCAGGCACCGCCTATAAGTCACCACATCAAGCCGTTCATCCGCCGGGTCAGCGCCGCTTCCACACGGCAAGGGGCTCCCCTGGACCGGGCGGCGCCCGAGACCGGCCTGACCTTCAGCTCGGAGGACCACCCCTCCAACTCGGCCTGCTCGGGTGCGTTCCCCATGCTGTGCACCCCCACCATCTGCCAGGTGGCTGTCACCAGAACCCTCATTGATGGCGGCGTGGGCCTCAGCATGCTCTCGGTCGAGGCCTTCAACCTCCTCTGCATACCCCTGGAACGGCTGCAACCCAGCCGGCCCTTCTCAGGCGTTGGGGGCAAGTCGTCCAGCTCCTTGGGACAGATCCGGCTCCCTGTAACCTTCGGCACCTACGACAACTTCCGCACTGAGCTGGTCGACTTCAACATCGCCCCCGTCGGCCTCCCCTACAACGCCATCCTCGGCTACCCAGCGCTGGCCCAGTTCATGGCCGCGACGCACCCGGCGTACAACCTCATGAAGATGCCCGGGAGTAGCGGCGTCCTCACTGTGCACGGGGACACCGGGGACGCACTGCGGGTGCTGAAGCTCGCCTTCAAGACGGCGGCGTCGGCATAGCCCGCCAACTTGGAGACCCCCGGGCCCAAGGGGGCTGCACCCGCCAAGAAGAACAGTTGTTCACCCAAGACAAGGCAGAAACCAAGCAGATACCTGTCGATGAGGACGGATCCACCAACGCCACTTTCACCATAGGCGCCCACCTCAAACCCGAGCAGGAGAAGGCCTTGGTCGGGTTCCTGCGCGCAAACAAGAAGGTATTCGCTTGGGAGCCTGACCAGTTGGCAGGGATCCCTAGGAGTGTAATCGAGCATCACCTCGACGTGTGCACCAACGTGCGCCCTGTGAAGCAGAAGGCCAGGCGGTAGTCCACAGAAAAGCAGGCCTTCATCGTCCAAGAGACCTGCAAATTAGAAGCCGCTGGGGTCATTCGCGAGGTCCGATACCCGGATTGGTTGGCCAACCCCGTCGTTGTGCCAAAGAAGGGAGGGAAGGAGTGCATGTTTGTCGACTTCACCAACCTCAACAAAGCATGCCCGCAAGACCCGTTCCCGCTCCCCCGCATCGACCAGATCGTCGATTCCACTGCGGAATGCGACCTGCTATGCTTCTTGGATGCCTTCTCTGGGTATCACCAGATCAAGATGGCAGTAGAAGACGTCGAGAAGACAGCCTTCCTAACCCCGTGTGGGGTGTACTGCTACACATGCATGCCATTCGGGCTGCGTAACGCAGGGGCAACCTTCCAGCGGCTGATGCACATCACCTTGGGCCCGCAGCTCGGGAAGAATGTTGAAGCTTACGTCGATGACATTGCGGTAAAGTCTCGGGAGGCGAGGACCTTGATTCAAGACTTGGAGGAAACCTTCGCGAGCCTCAACGCAGTGAACCTACGGCTCAACCCAGAGAAGTGTGTGTTCGGAGTCCCCTCGGGCAAGCTCTTGGGTTTCCTCGTGTCCCACCGAGGCATCGAGGCTAACCCAGAGAAGGTCAAGGCGGTGGAAGACATGAGCCCGCCAAAGACCCTCAGAGAAATGCAGAAGCCCACGGGGCGCGTGACCGCGCTAGGGCGCTTCATCTCCAAGTTGGGGGAACGAGCACTGCCCTTCTTCCAGCTAATGAAGGAAAAGGGGCCCTTCGAGTGGACTGAAGAGGCCGACAAGGCGTTCCAGGATCTCAAGGGATACCTGACCAGCCCACCAGTCATGGTGGCTCCGCGCCCTCAAGAGCTCCTGGTGCTTTACCTCGCCGCCACTCCCTACTCCGCCAGCGCAGCCTTAGTGGCAGTCAGAGAGGAGCGCCGAATCGAAACCGCGGCAGCAGCTCGGGACAAGGCAGAACAGGGACAAGGAAGGCCTATAGAAACCACCACCGCGGCTGAGGAGGATCAGCCGCCGCAGAGGGTTGCACCAGAGGCGGAAGAGGCCACTCTTCCAGATGGCCAGCCTCAGGAGGCCTCATTGCCTCAAGAGGCGCCACGGTCTCGTCGTACCCCCTGGAGAGAGTACTCAGGAGCCCTAATTCAGCTGGAAGGGTCGCTGAGTGGAACATAGAACTGCAAGCGTTTCAGCTCGAATTCAGCACGACCAGAGTCATCAAGGGAGCAGCGTTGGCGGATTTTGTGGCAGAATGGACGGAGGCGCCAGGCCTCAAGGCTGACGAGGATCAGTCCCTGTCCCCGGGAAGCGAGGTGCCAGAAGGCTGGGTCATGTACTTCGATGGGGCGTTCTCCAGGCATGGCGCTGGGGCTGGGGCGGTGCTTATATCGCCCGCTCAGGACAAGCTCTATTACGCCGTGCAGCTCTATTTCCAGCAAGGTGAAAAGGTCTCCAACAACATAGCAGAGTATGAAGGTTTAATAGCGGGCTTGAAGGCCGCGGCTGCCCTGGGGGTGAAACGCCTCACCATCAAGGGCGATTCGCAGCTCCTTGTCAATTTCTCCAACAAAGTGTACGAGCCGAAGGATGAGCACATGGAAGCCTACCTAGCGGAGGTCCGCAAGATGGAGAAGCAGTTCTGTGGGTTAGAGTTGCAGCATGTGCCCCGTGGCACCAATCAGGAGGCCGACGACATCGCCAAACGGGCGTCCAGGCGGTTACCTCAGGAGCCTGGCGTTTTCGAAGAGCGGCTCTTCAAGCCATCAGCCCTGCCGTCATTATCGAACACGGCTCAGCCCCGAGAGGAGCTCCCCCAGCCACCTGCCTCAGGGGCTCCGGCCTGTGGCCCGGCTTCAGGAGCACGTCTGCTCCTGACGATGGAACCTCAGGAGGGATGTTGGATCGCGGAGCTCTGGAGTTACCTAACGCAAGAGACCCTGCCAGAGAAGGAGGAGGAAGCGGAGCAGGTGGCACGCCAGGCCACGGCATACTTCATCAAGGATGGAGAGCTCTACCGGAAGCGGCCAAACGATGTATCCCTGCGTTGCATCTCCAGGGAGCAAGGGAAGGAACTGCTGGAAAATATACACGGCGGAGATTGTGGACATCATTCATCATCACGGACCCTCGTCGGCAAGGCGTTCCACAGTGGGTTTTATTGGCCCACCGCGCTCAATGACGCCGTCGAACTAGTGAAAGCTTGTGAGGCCTGCCAGTTCCACGCCAAGCAGATCCATCAGCCAGCAGGAGGCTTGCAGACTATACCCCTTTTGTGTCCATTCGCGGTCTGGGGGCTGGATATCTTGGGCCCGTTTCGTCGGGCGCCTGGGGGCTACCGCTACCTCTACGTCGCCGTGGACAAGTTCACCAAGTGGGCAGAAGTAGAGGCTGTCCGCACCATTCCTGCGGGTTCCGCGGTCAAGTTCATCAAGGGCATCGTGAGCCGGTTCGGGGTGCCGAATCGCATCATCACGGACAACGGTTCGCAGTTTACCAGTAACCTCTTCAAAACATACTGTGCTAACCTTGGAACGCAGATATGCTACGCTTCGGTAGCGCACCCCCGAAGCAATGGCCAGGCCGAGTGAGCCAACGCGGAGGTCCTGAGGGGCCTCAAGACCAAGACGTTCAAGAAGAAGCTGGAGGCCTGCGACAGAGGTTGGTACGACGAGCTTCAGTCCGTGTTGTGGTCCATCTGCACAACCGCGACCAAGCCAACTGGAGAGACCCCATTCTTCCTGGTCTACGGAGCCGAAGCGGTCCTCCCTCACGAGGTCAGACATCGCTCCGCGCGGGCCTTGGCGTTTGACGAGGCGCAGCAGGACGCCACGCGGGGGATGGACCTCGTGCTGGGGGAGGAACGTCGCCGAGAAGCCGCCCTACGAGCGGCGAGGTACCAACAAGCACTGCGGCGATATCACTGCCGCAACATCCTCCCCAGAACTCTCGAGGTAGGAGACCTCGTCCTCAGGCGGGTTCTCTCCAGGGAGGGGCTGCACAGGCTCTCTCCCATGTGGGAGGGCCCGTTCAAAGTTGTTCATGTTTCCAGGCCCGGCTCCGCGCGCTTGGAGACTCAGGAGGGGGTGCCAGTCCAGAATGCATGGAACAGCAAGCACCTCTGGAGGTTCTACCCCTAAAAAGGCCCAGAGCCTGTGAAGAAGGCGAATTCCTGTGAAGCTATCGTGTTTTGGAAAAGGCCCGGAGCCTGTGAAGAAGGCGAATGCCTGTGAAGCTATCGTGTTTTGGAAAAGGCCCGGAGCCTGTGAAGAAGGCGAATGCCTGTGAAGCTATCGTGTTTTGGAAAAGGCCCGGAGCCTGTGAAGAAGGCGAATGCCTATGAAGCTATCGCGTTTTGGAAAAGGCCCGGAGCCTGTGAAGAAGGCGAATGTCTATGAAGCTATCGCGTTTTGGAAAAGGCCCAGAGCCTGTGAAGAAGGCGAATGCCTGTGAAGCTATCGCGTTTTGGAAAAGGCCCGGAGCCTGTGAAGAAGGCCAATGCCTGTGAAGCTCGCCGCCCGTGAAACTCTCACGTAATAATGAGTAGGGGCTGTACACACCCCGGAGTCTCAGGAGCGCCGGCCTCAGGCCCTGGGGCTCCCTCCCACGCCCAGTGGCAGCACTTAGCTCCGCGCTGGTGAGAAGACGTCGAAGACTAGATTAGGTGCCGGACGCGGCTTTTCATTTGTTTTCCGCAGTTGGCTTGTTCCTTCTCATTCGAAGTTTTATTGAAGTTGTTGTCGTCTTTGGCTTGTGGTTCTTCGACTTTTCACTCTCTTGCCTCGATTTCTCTTGTGCAAGGCCTCGCGAGGGGGGCAGCTGAGCGCCCTCGCGAGTGTTCCTATCCTAGTCATTCAAGGAGCTCGCGACCTAGGCCCCTTACAAGAGCACCCCTCCAGTCCGTGCCCCACGGGCACCGCGACACAAACAAAGGGCCTGGGTCGGTTGGCCCCCCATGGCCGGGGCCGGGAACTATCCACGCTCGGGCACGTAGCCAGAAGGTACGGTAACGAAAGCAAAACGATGATTAACAGCAATAACCCAAACACGCCCCCACGGGGCTCCACACTATTATCTTTGTTACGCAGGGAAAAGGAAAAAGAAAGAACAAATCTGGTGCAGCTCGCCTCACACCGGCCCGCAGGGAAGGCCCGAGCTGCCTCCGGAGCTCAGGCGGACTCCCTCTCGCGCTTCACTAGGGCGCGACGGCGGGCGGACACGTTGCCACCTCCCAAGCAGATACGGCGGCGCGGAGGCTAACCGCGGCCACCGCTAGAAGAGTTGCCGCCTGAAGAAGAACCAGAGAAGCTTGAGGAACCCTGAGCGCCGCCGGCCGCGCGAGCACTGCCCTCTCCATCATCGCTGGAGCAGGGTTCCCAACCGCGGTCGTCACCCTCGGGGCAACACCCTGCGTGGCGACCATCTTCCCCAAACACCCTCACGTAGAAGGTGGCATCGCCGTCGAACTTGAAGTGTAGGGTGCACCAACGGCTCAGGCCACGCGCGCGGGCAAACGTCTGCCAACCGTGGGCCAGGAATAGGCCCGGCTGCAGCAGCCGTCGGCCTGAAGCCAGAGGCCGCCCGGGGCGCTGGCCGGTAGCTCGCCAAGGAGGAAGCAAGGAAGCGGAAGCTGAGTGCTGGTCGGCCCCGCCGACCACACGACGAACTCCGGCAGCACTTCAGCAGCGCGAAAGCGTGGCCTAGGGGGACGCGCAGCCGGAGCGCGCCCCCCGGCCGCAGCAATCCGCCCGTCGCTATGCTGAAGATCGCCTCCACGGCCGTGGGGAGCTACCGTGGTGGCCAAAGGATGTTTACGAGGGCGCCCTCGGCCGCGCTTGGGTGGGGTAGAGGCGGGCTCAACCTGGTGAGCATTCCCCTTCTCTGCGGCCGAGAACCTCCTTGACGGGGCCATGAAGAAAGGGAGAAGCAAGGAGGGATGAACTGGAGGGGCGCGCGCTGGTCCGTACTTATAACTGGCGATGGCCAACCAACGGCCCCCACGATCGCAGGTAATTATGACCCGCTTTGCATGCAGGGACTTGTCCAATCTGTGCAGTTGCCGAGGCGCCATGGGGAAGTGGAGACGCCCACGTCCAATCAACCGCCATGCGGCGCCCAAGGCCGCAGGATGTTAGGGCCCGCGGCGCTTCGCCCTTGCCCTTCCACCTCCCTGCACGGCCAAGTCCGGGCGCGCCTTGGGCCCGGGGGCTACTGTCGGCGTTCTGGGAACGGGGGTCCCTAGACTTGCGTGCCTGCGGCCTGCGGCGTGGCTCAAAGGGGGGCCCAGCGCGGCCCATCTTCACCAACACAAACCCAAGACCCTTGCGAGGGGCCATGCCTCGCGGGGCGGACGACGCGGAGCTTCCTCAGGCGCGGCCTCGTCAGGCTAGCTCACGAGAAGGCGGAGAGATCAAGGCGGGGTACCTCATGAGGTGCCCGTGACGTAAGCCATGACGACCGAGGGCGCCAGGCGGGTGCCAGCCCGCGCAGCGTCCTCCCTTCCCCTTTGGTGCAAAGGGGGCAAGCGCAGCCGCGGAGTACCGAGGCATCAAGCAATGGTTGCCATTTCGGTGCAACGAGACCAAGACCAGGAGGACTACGAGATGGAGGTCACCGTGGAGCCCAAGACGGCGTCATCACCAGAGATTTGCGCAGGCGAAGACTACTTTTGTCAGGATAGTTGATACTAGCTGTCCCCCTTCAAATTAGCCCGCCATTGTTGGCTCCCTTCCCGCTCGATATTTGGGAAGAGGACCAGGGCCTCTATAAATAGGACCAGCCACCCACAGAGCAAAAAAACAAGACGGAGAGTAGGCAGAGGCAGGGAAAGAGAGAGAGAGAGAGAAGATCAGAAAGAGAGAGAGAAAGGTGACTGAGCTCCTCCCAGTAGTTCATCACCCCAGCCAAGAACAGACCCCCGCGAGGCTGTTCTTCCTTGTATTGTTCATCATCATCAGCCCAAAAGGCAATCCACCACACACACACTGGAGTAGGGTATTACACCACAACGGTGGCCCGAACCAGTATAAACCCTGTGTCTCTTGCGTTGTTCTTTCCTTAGTTCAGATCCTAGCAAGGCGGAGGGGTGCAGGTAGGTAGGAGGTGCAATCTCCGCGCGCACCCCAGTGTTCGAACCTCAAGGGTCTGCCGGAACCCGAAATCCGACACTCTCAACCAACCAATGATAAAGAACCAGACAATGACGTTGAGATAGAACCACCTGTTGATCTTGATAACCCACAACCTAAGAATAAAAGATATGACAAAAGAGACTTTGGTGCTAGAAAACATGGTAAATAAAGAGAATCGTGGGTTCAAAAACCAGTGCATTTTCCACCCAAGTCAACTAAAAGGAAAGATGATGAAGAATTAGAACACTTTGCGGAGATGCTGAGGCCAGTCTTTTTGCGTACTGGCTTGATCTATATCTTGAAAATGCCTCCTTATTGAAAGTATATGAAAGACACCATCACAAATAAGAGAAAAATACCGGAAGCTGAAATCTCCACTATGCTTTCTAATTATACTTTTAAAGATGGAGTACCTAAAAAAACTTGGAGATCCGGGAATTCCAACTATAGCTTTCTCTATCAAAAAGAATTATGTGAAAACTGCTTTGTGTGATTTAGGAGCTGGTGTCAGTGTTATGCCTTTCTCTTTATATAAAAGACTTGACTTGAATAAACTCACACCTACTAAAATATCTTTGCAAATGGCTGACAAATCAACTGCCATACCTATCGGTATCTGTGAGGACATGCCCGTTGTTGTTGCTAATGTTACTATTTTGACTGACTTTGTTATACTTGAGATGCCCGAGGACGACAACATGTCGATTATCCTTGGTAGACCCTTCTTCAATACTGCAGGGGCTGTTATTGATTGCAATAAAAGCAAGGTCACTATTCATATCCATGGTAATGAGCATACGGTGCACTTTCCGAAGAAACAATTCCAAGTGAATGGTATTAATGTTATTGAAAAATCTCTGATAATCACTATTGGAAGTTTATGAACACCTCTACCTACTATCAAAAAGAAATATGAAATACTTATTGTTGGGAAATGCATATCCCCATTGAGGTAACTTAGTGATTTACGGAAGTTCTTCGGTTTCATGATAATCGAAAGTGGTTGTTAATAAGACTTGATCAACCTTATTAATGGATCATTTTTCAACGGTATGAAGTTGATGAATTTAGTAAGCACTACTTTTTGTCCCTACTTTTTATTCTCTGTTTTTTATCAGTTAAATAAAATAATATGCCATGTATTGCCTGTTTTCTGAATTTCCCGTGCAATAAAAAATGACCCAAAAATAAAAGTTCTCAGAATGCCCTGAAAATTTAATACGATTTTTTTCTAAATATTTCAGAATTTTTGGTGCAATAAACATCAGAGGGAGGTGCACCAGGTGGGCACAACCCACCTGGGCACGCCAGCACCCCAGGCACGCCCTGGGGGTTTGTGGTCCCCACGTGGGCCCCATCACTTATCTCTTTAGCCCACATCATCACTTACCTCGAGAAAAAAAATCTCCGTTGCTCTCTCTCCCGTGTTCTTGAGCTCAAGCCCGCGAATTTTGATATCTTTGCTCGAAGCTCCGTTTCCGAAACTGTTTCTAGGGATTGTTCCTTGGTATGTGACTCCACCATTTGTCCTATTAGTTTTTGTTTTAGTGGTTTATACTTTGAATAATTAGCTACTCTTGGTGTTGTTGTAGATGTGCTTGCATGTTAAATTCCTAGTGTTCTAAGTAGTTTAAATGCTTGCTATGGCTTCTATGTATCCCTATGAGTAGTTGCTATCAATCTTACAAAGTTTTGTTGACAAATTTTTGTCAACCCAAAATTTTTATTTTTAGAAAATTGTACGTAGACATGATGAACCTATTTGGAAGGAGTTCTTCGAGGACAAAATCCTCGGGGGCATCTTCTAGTGACAGTTCTGCTCGTCGGTCTCATGTTGAACCAAGTGAAAGTTCCACGCGAGATGCCGCCACCAAGACATGTTTATGGCCTAGTGATGAATATATGGTGCGTGTGGGCATTAAGGAGAAATTTGAGCAATATGTTCACAATGCGGGCCTCGGTCCCTACCTATCAGATAAGTGTGAACAACACCAACTTCTCACTGAATCATTTGTCAAAGGATTTAAATATTTTCCACGTGAGTCTAGGGTGTCGTTTATGTTTTATGATAATCCATTTACTATCCTACTGGAGAATTTTGCTTACCATTGCAAACTTCCATTTTGGGGTTAGCTTGATGAGCCACCCACGGTTGAGTTCGAGTCTTTCTTGACTAGCCTTTGCTATGGTGAAAATAGGGGAGTGAGACAAGGAAGAATAAAGAGCATTCACTTTCCAGCAATTCTGTATTTTGCATTATTTAACGGGAAATGCATAGTAGGCAAGCAAGACTGTAGCATATTTTATGCGCCAGACTTGAGCCTCCTTCACACCGCTCTCACTAGTGAAATGAATTATAACCTTGGAGCGATTGTTGCACCTAGACTTCAGCACAATGCTAACCGTGGTTGGTTCTATGGTGTAATTTATGCCACACGTTTAGCATGAGAGCTGGGTGTTTCACCTTTGCCCTTTGATCCTATCTTACCCACGCAGTATTTAGATTTTGACACCTTAAAAGAACATAAGATTCTCAAGGGAAAGTTTGATAACTTCACTTATAATCTTTTGTTTAACCAAACATCTGTTGTGGACACATATTTGCTTGCGCCTGCTCTTTTTGACTATAACAGCAAGGAAAGATATTTTGTTCTTGAGAGCGAGGCCCGAGCTCATAACGCAGCAGTGGTGGCGGCATGGCGTGCTGAAGCATCCGCACCGAGAGCCTTTGTGAGCTACCACGCCGACTACTACCCTCCAGGCTACTGACCGATCACCAACTTAGGCGAAAAGCCTAAGCTTGGGGAGTACGTGTTTCTCACCGACATTACATTTATGTCTACATATGATTCTATTTGTCGGTGTTCACACTTTTTCATTGTATCATCCATGCTTAGATTTATTTTCTTGCTTTCATCTTGTGTGTTTGAAAAACTTTAGAAACACCAAAAAACATAGTTGTAGCTAGTTTACTTTCTATGCATGC
Organism: Triticum urartu; assembly: GCF_056163025.1. Taxonomy (NCBI): domain Eukaryota; kingdom Viridiplantae; phylum Streptophyta; class Magnoliopsida; order Poales; family Poaceae; genus Triticum; species Triticum urartu. Next base: position 435,720,610 of record NC_141879.1, on the reverse strand, counting down.
TTAGCTGTAGTATTAAAAAGAGAAAACCCAAAAAGATTTCCTTGTTCTTCTTTTGCTTGTTGGGAGCTTTCCCGTGTAAATAGGTTTTATTGTTTTTGTTTTTCCCTTATTTGCTTGTTAAAGAAAACCAAAAACTCCAAAAATATTTCAATGTGTTTCTCTGAATTTCTTTTCTTTTTATTCGAGTTGTACCAAGGAGAAGACCACGATGAAAATGTTGAGTGGCTCTCATTTGAATAATTGTTGAACTAATAAAGAGCACATTTTACCTTGTCTTCCCCTGTTGAATAAAATGTTTGCAGATTCCAGCTTAGTCCACAACACTCTTGCACTATTATTACTTTCATATCATTCAGTCGTGCAAGTGAAAGGCAATAATGACGACATTCGATGAACTGGCCGTGCAGAAAGAAACTGGTATGAACTCGACATGTCATGTCTATGTAAATATGTTTAACCTAGCATCCATGATTCAGCCCATTATGATTAAACATGTTTGCAATGAAAATTAGAGATTATAGTTTCTCATGCCATGCATAAGTAGTTGGGAGTTAATAATGATTTATCTTGGATATCAACATAGTGTTAAAATGATTGTGATGTAGTATGATGATATGGTATCCTCGTCTGAATGTTCAAGTGGCTTGACTTGGTACATGTTCATGCATGTAGTTGAATCAAAACCAACATAGCCTCTATAATATTTATGTTCATGGTGTTCATATCCTACTCATGCTAGTGTCCAATGTCACTTATGCATAATGCATGGTTATGATCGTTGTTGCTCTCTAGTTGGATGCTTCTCAATCTAAATTGCTAGCCTTCACCTGTACTAAGTGGGAATTCTGCTTGTACATAAAAACCTTGAACCCAAAGTTATTCCATATGAGTCCACCATACCTACCTATATGCGGTATTACCCTGCCGTCCTAAGTAAATTTGCATGTGCCACCTCTAAAAACTTCTAAAAGTTATTCATTTTGTGTGCCTGGATCGTTCATGGAACGACAAGAGGTGGTCGGTATCTTCCATGCTAAGTGGGTTATTCTCAGGTCGAGTGTTTATTCACTCGCCATCGCATGAGAAAAGGGCGGTAATAGGGATTCCTATTCCCGAACTAAAAAATGCAAATAATTAAACAAAACTCCCCCTGAAATGTTCTTGGTTTGGACGGCACCCGTTGTTTTGGACAAGCCGTGGAATGTGATTGTTGGTGGAAGGGGGAGTAAACCTTTACTTTTATCGCTTGGGAACCGCCACTAGCGTGCTTAGCATGGAAGATGTTGATAACTGATGGTCGTGAAGTAAATGAGAAGGGTGCATGCCTCAAAATATCATTTACCTCTGTTTTAAAAATTGAGCTCTGGCACCTCTGCAAATCACCGCTTCCCTGTGCGAAGGGACTATCTATTTACTTTTATGTTGTGTCATCACCTTCTAAAACAAGCGCCAAAAACTGAGTAGAGCACAACTGTCATGATTTATGCATTGTGTGTAGCTAATGTTGGGTGCATCATGACTGGATCTTTTCTACCATGAATTACAATGTTTAGTCACTGCTTGAACTTTGGAGGTTGTCATAGCCCTAGAATTTGTTTGCAATAGTTGCATCAGAGAGCATCCATGCATCATGTTTAAATTCAAGAAACTTGAATTGAGGAAATTTGAAAGCCTCAAGATTTTAATTAAAAGAAGGGCAAATAACCCTGGGAAATGCATCTAATGTTTCCAAAATGATCTTCAATGATGTTTAATATTTTTGGCAAGGGTTTTGGTCCAAACCAAAAATATGGAACATTTTTGAGGAATTATTTTGGTACCTTGGATTTAAATCAATAACTTATTTGAGTTGGATTTATTTCTGTTATATAAGAAATAAACTTCAAATATTTTTGTAATTTTGCATGTGACCTTGAACTAGTTTCCTGAGCTCACATAAAAATTTACAAAAAGTTGAAAAATGATCTGGTTTGTAAACCAAATCAAAACAGAATGAAATAAATAGAAAAGAGAAATAGAAATAAAATAGAGAGGAGAAAGCACTTACCTGGTCTACACTGTAGCGGCCCATCAATGTTCCTGGCCCAGCCCAGGGATAGGGGCGTCTTCTTCCTCGTCGCAGTGGGCACGAGGGCGTGTGCCCGCGGCACGCCGGCACACGACGGCCACCTCCTGGTTGCCTGGCTCCCCTCGCATTCTCTAGCGTCGCCACGCAACCCCCCGACTCCCTCTCGACTCTTCCTGTGCCCATCCCCCTCCTTTGTCTCTCTCCGTCGTTCATCCCCGCGAGCACCAGAGATCGCCGATGAGCACCGCCACATCCACCGCCTCCCCCTCGCTTCTCCAACCGGTCCAGATGCCCCGTCGTACTGCTCTTCATCTCCTCGTCGACGCACCCAACACTGGGTGCAGCAGAGCGCCACCCCGTCATCTCCATCGCCGCCTCTACTTCGTCATCGCCGTCGTCGATTCTCTGACCACAGTGCTTCCCCGACCTCGCTGTTGTCGCTGCCAGACTCGCTGTGAGCCTCCGTGCAGAACCCCTCTCTTTCCCCTCGCGTTTGCGAGCTCTAGGCCTTAGCTCCGCTGCAGCCGAACTCCGGCCGCTGCTGACCTTGTCACCACCGTCGCTACACTGCACCCCGGCACCTGCCGCCACCTCCACTCGATACGCTGCAGCGCGCTGGTTCCGTAGAGTCGCTCGGCCGCCCGTTTGGTTGCCAGAGGACAGAATCCGAGCGCCCACGCCGTGTCTGGTCGTCGCCGGCGGCCTAATGTCCGGCTAACCACCGGTTAACCCTAATCTAACTACACTCTAACTAGGTCACCGACAAGTGGGCCCGGGCGCCCTAATGACTTTTGTTTAATTAGTAATCACTATTCAGCTCGGTGTCACTGACGTGGGGGTCCTAGCGTCAGGTTTGACTTGTGCTGGCACGTTTGACTTACTGACGTCATGCTGACCCCGTGATGACGCAGTAATGCTTTTCTAGATTTTAAATAAATCTAAATGATTTATTTATTCAACCGTAACTCCAAATGAAATAATTTATATATGAAAAATGATCAGAAAAATTCAATCTATCCATCTGTGCTGTTTTCATGCATGTTAGAACAACTTATGAATACTGTTTAGGGAAAATCAAATAAATGGCATATGAACTTTAACATATGGAGTTTGAATTTAAACCTAGGGTTCAAACCAACTTCATTTAAATCATCGTTAGCTGCATTAGCTCTAATCACAAACATATTTTCATGCCACATTCATGCATCATATTGTTGCCTTGCACTGATTGTGTTCTTTCTTGTTTGCCGGTGTTTGTACCCTCTTAGTAGACGTGGTTCTAACGATGAGTTCGATGACACCGATGAAGAGCTATACTATCTTCAGAAGTGCCAGGCAAGCAAAACCCCCTTATTCATTCCGATACAATCCCACTCTCTCGCTTTTTCTCTCTTTTACTGCATTAGGACAACAACGATTCAATTGTTACATGCTGCGGTAGTTGAACCCCATTTCCTTTGCATGACCTGTCATTGCCACAGTAAATAGATGAAATCCACTAGCATGAGTAGGAGTTGTTTGAGCCCTGATGTGCCTACTCATTCATGCTTGTTTGTCATGCCTGCAACTGCTTAGAGTTGAGTCAGGTCTGATTCATCGGGGATGAAATGGAGGTGTGTGAACATGTCCTACTATTGAGAGCTAAGGGAGTGAACACGATTTGGTAAACATATCGATGAGAGACCATGTAGGAGTACATGGTGGGTTGTTTCATTGAAGCCGTCCTTAGGAACTGAGTTCTGTGTTTGTGATCCATGAACAGCTACTACCATGCATTGGGCCCGAAATCAATGGACCATCTCGACTTATTAACCGCCCTTGCCCTCTGTCCAGGAGTTGCTTCTAGTTTCTAGTGTTTGTAGGATATGTGTTGGAGGCTGCGCTTAGCGCTGACCCTAGGGGAGGGCTATGATGCGGTAGATACACCGTGGTCGGGTATGCCCCGTTTGGTGTCGCAGAACCCTGTACACATCGTTTGGGGCTGTGAGCGAAACCCCGGTCGGATCTCCTCGCGGATGGAACCCTAATAGGCGATAAACCTGGACTAGAGACTTGTGTGGTTAGTCAGGTCATGGCCGACTCCCTCGCCAGGCTTCCGCTTGAAGGTTACCGAGATACGCGACGTGTACATGGTGGTAAGTGGCGAGAGCATGTGTGAAGAAGTACACCCCTGCAGGGTTATAAATGATCTATTCGAATAGTCGCATCCATGGTAAAGGACCTCTAGGTTGCCTGTACAGTTCATAGACAAGTGAAAGTGGATACCCTAAAATGCGCAAGATAAGCGTGAGTGCTATGGATGGCGTTCTCGTAGGGAGACGTGAGCGGATCCATAGTGGTGTATTGAATGGTGAATATGTGTGTTCATGTGCGCCACCTCAAAAGCGTTACTTGAAGTAGTAGTTCAGGTTAGCCACTGAGTCAAAGCTGGCTTGCTGCAGTTAAACCCCACCATCCCTTTGTTGATAATGATGCATATGTAGTTAGTTCTGATGTAAGTCTTGCTGGGTACATTTGTACTAACGTTTGCTTAATTTATGTTTTTGCAGAGAGACTTCAGTCTCGCTAGTAGTTCCGTGTGGACTTCAACGTCTAGCTTGATACCTCAGCTATGATCTTGTGCCCTCGGCAGGATCTGGTAGATAGTCAGGCTTCTCAGCCTTTTTCATTTGTAGATGTCTGTACTCAGACATGTTAAGCTTCCGCATGTGCTTTGACTTGTATGCTCTGAATATTGCATCATGTGACCTGAGGGAGTCCTGGATTTGGGGGTCTCCAGACAGCCGGACTATATCCTTTGGCCGGACTGTTAGACTATGAAGATACAAGATTGAAGACTTCGTCTCGTGTCCGGATGGGACTCTACTTGGCGTCGAAGGCAAGCTAGGCAGTACGGATATGGATATCTCCTCCTTTGTAACCGACCTTGTGTAACCCTAACCCTCTCCGGTGTCTATATAAACCGAAGGGTTTTTAGTCCGTAGGAAAACATACAATCATACCATAGGCTAGCTTCTAGGGTTTAGCCTCTCTGATCTCGTGGTAGATCAACTCTTGTAATACTCATATCATCAAGAATAAACCAAGCAGGACGTAGGGTTTTACCTCCATCAAGAGGGCCCGAACCTGGGTAAAACATCGTGTCCCCTGCCTCCTGTTACCATCCACCTAGACGCACAGTTCGGGACCCCCTACCCGAGATCCGCCGGTTTTGACACCGACATTGGTGCTTTCATTGAGAGTTCCTCTATGTCGTCACTTTTAGGCTTGATGGCTCCTTCTATCATCGATAGCAATGCAGTCCAAGGTGAGACTTTTCTCCGCAGACAGATCTTTGTGTTCGGCGGCTTCGCACTGCGGGCCAACTCGCTTGGCCATCTGGAGCAGATCGAAAGCTACGCCCCTGGCCATCAGGTCAGGTTTGGAAGCTTAAATTACACGGCCGATATCCGCGGAGACTTGATCTTCGATGGATTTGAGCCCCTGCCTTGTGCGCCACGCGGTCACGATGAGTACGATTTAGCTCTACCATCGGACCGTATTCAGGAGATCGCACCGGCAGCCGCTCCGAGCCTCAATTCGGAGCCAGTTGTGCCACCCATGGACGGGTGGATAGACCCCGTCACGGAGGCCATATCCTCAGTGGCGATCGAGCCGAATATCGACCTTACCCTTCACTAGAGCCGTGTTGCCAAACTGCCGGATCCTTCCCCAGCCACGGACTCCGAACCGCCTGCGCCCGTGCCTATCAAATCCGACTAGGCGCCAATCATGGAGTTCACCTCCGCGGATATCTTTCAGCACTCGCCCTTCGGCGACATACTAAATTCATTGAAGTCTCTCTCCTTGTTAGGAGAGTCCTGGCCGAACTATGTTCGGCAGGATTGGGATGCGGATGACGAAGAAATTCGCTGCCCACCCACCACCCACTTAGTAGCCACTGTCGATGAATTAACCGACATGCTCGACTTCGACTACGAAGACATCGACGGTATGGACGACGGTGCAGGAGACGAACAGGAACCACTGCCCACAAGGCACTGGACACCCACTTCATCACATGACATATACATGGTGGACACACCAAAATAAAACGACGACGAGGAACGAAAGGACGCAACGAAGGGTTGTCCCCTCGAGAAGCAGTCAAAGCGGCGGCGTAAGAGCCGCTCCAAATCCTGCCTCAGTAGAAACAACGATCATATAGACCTAGCATTAGAGCAGGGTGAACCATCGCCGGACCACGGCAACATGGAGAATCAAACCGAACAACCCGACTATGTTAAAGATAATAGTCCGGACGACATCACACCGGGCAGACACCCAGAGCAACAAAATGCCCATCAAAGGCTTGTTGCCACCGCGAGGAGTCTAAAAGCAGAAGCAAAGGCTCAAGGCTGCGCAAGACACACTCAGAATTAGATGGAGTAAAGTACTCAACACAGCAGCGAAGTACGACGGTAATCGCCACACCAAGAGCTACCCGAAGCGGAAGTTTCTACCTGAATTCGATGAGGAGGCCTTAGATCCCCCGCAACCAAATATTAAAACGGCCATCTGGCTGGATAGTCGACCTCACGGCCAACATAGAGCGGCAAACAACGCCGCACATAAGCCAATACGCAATCCACGCGAGGGCTCGCATCAAAAGGGCGGCACAACCAGATCCATCCATGGACCACGCAAGCGTGCTCCAGCATATGATGCAACACAACAAACATCCGAACATCACGGTACACCCGGATACAGGGGTGCCGCACAGCCCCTATGTTTCAACGATGAGGTACCGGACCACGAATTTCCAGAGGGATTCAAACCCATAAACATAGAGGCATACGACGGAACAACAGGCCCTGGGGTCTGGATTGAGGACTATATCCTCCATATCCATATGGCTTGAGGAGATGATCTCCATGCCATCAAGTACTTACCCCTCAAGCTCAAAGGGCCAGCTCGGCACTGGCTTAAAAGCCTCCCCGAAAGCTCCATTGGAAGCTGGGAAGAGCTCGAAGACGCTTTTCGGGCAAATTTTCAAGGGACTTATGTCCGACCTCCGAATGCGGATGATTTGAGTCATATAACTCAACAGCCCGGAGAGTCAGCCCTAAAGCTTTGGAACAGGTTTCTTACTAAAAGGAACCAAATAGTCGACGGTCCGGATGCCGAAGCCTTGGCAGCTTTTAAGCACAGCGTCCGCGACAGATGGCTTGCCAGACACCTCAGCCAAGAAAAGCCAAGAACAATGGCAGCATTAACAAGCCTCATGACCCGCTTTTGCGCGGGCGAGGACAGCTGGCTAGCCCGATGCAGCACCAGCGACCCAAGTACATCCAAAGTTAGAGATGGAAATGAGAAATCATGACGCAGCAAAAATAATAAGCGCCGGAATAAAGAAGACAGCCCGAAGAGCACGGCGGTAAACGCCGGATTCAGAAGCTCTTGGCCAGGTCAGCAAAAGCCGCCCTCTAAAGGCGCCAGAGATGAACTTTCCAGCCTAAACAAAATTCTAGACCAAATATGTCAGATCCATAGCACCCCCGATAAACCTGCAAATCATACCCACGGAGAATGTTGGGTCTTCAAGCAGGCCAGCAAGCTCAACGCCAAACATAAGGGTCAGGATACACCAAGCGAAGACGAGGATGAGCCTCGCACGCAAAACACTGGGGAACAGAAGAAATTTCCACCAGAAGTCAAAACAGTAAACGTGTTACACGTGATAAAGGGGAGAAACAAAGCGGCACTCCTAGATAAATATGCCCAAGGGCCTATCACCGCGGAGTTCTGCCATTGGCCGTCTCAACCGATCACCTTCGACCATCAGGATTACTCGGCAAGTATCCAGCGCGCAGGATGGGCTGCCTTGGTATTAGATCCAATAACTGACGGATACCACTTCACACGAGTCCTGATGGGCAGTGACAGCAGTCTGAACCTGATATACCAGGACACAATCCACAAAATGGGGATAGACCCAACAAAAATTTGCCACAACAATACTACCTTTAAAGGAGTAACGCCAGGCCCATGGGCTCATTGCATGGGCTCCCTGCTACTAGAGGTTATATTCGGCTTCCTCGATAACTTCTGTTGTGAAAATTTAACCTTCCACATTGCTCCGTTCCAAAGTGGCTATCAAGCACAACTTGGACGCGAAGCTTTCGCTCGCTTCAACTCAATACCGCATTACGCTTCCCTCACACTTAAGATGCCCGGTCCACGTGGCATCATTACAGTAAAAGGAAATATTGAGCGATCCCTGCGCGCCGAAGAGAGTGCGGCTGCCTTGGCAGCCGCACACTAAAATAGCCTCACCAACTAAAACATCCGATAGGTCGTCAAGACCACGGACATGGTTAGACGAGTCCGGCGCAGCTATATGTAATTCATATAGGTTTGATGACCACACCCCTATTACAAATACAAGGGGCTCAACGCACGCAGACAAGTGGCAATTTTTACTCATCTTGAACTATACATGGTTTCTTTAAAACCTATCTTTTTGCACGACAACTTTTCACCTAAGTTCCTCTCTTTTACAGATGACCATCGTGCTACACCCGTCCAGGATACGGCACAACGGAGACACAGGCGCAGACGTGCATCAGGGACCTGTTCAAAGGATTCTTTTTAGTTAAGACCCTGCGTCAACCTTTTTTACTGTCTCTTGTTGATACACATCCCTCGGATTCTCAGTACCATTGAGAAGGATGCTGACGTCTTGGCATGTGGCCACGTCGGAACAATGCACGTACATGGACACCAGGGGCTTCGTACAAAGGGCACTGTTTAGGCCCGTTTTACACCATAAAGACAGAATACCTTAGGGAGTGTTCGGCATCGTGAGTTTGGCCTTATTTGCATCAGCTCCCAATCATGTCTTTGGTCAAATGTTGGGTTTGCACGGCTCCTGTATTTTGCTACCTTACGTTCCGCTCTATCGGCTAAGGTGGCACCGGGAGAACTACTACGATTGTGCCCTGGTTCATCCGGACGAGCACCTCAGTAGAGAAAGCTGAAAACTAACTGTCATGATATAGCGCGAGACTGGTCAACCACTTGATGACCCATCAGAATCTTAGAATTCCTCCACCTTAACAAAGGGCCATTTCCCGGTTGGGCAAGTACGCACCCGAATTCGGATGAGTGCGGAGCCACCAGGGGCTATATAGTAGCCCCACTGTCAAACTCCTATGTCTAAGTGAAAGTGTGAAAGCATTATAGTCCGGTTGCCTAGTTCGCTGCGCTATCACCTCCTTATTAGGACCAAGACGTTGGATTAAGTGTGAATACGCATCTTCTGCGAACACCATTATATGCGTGGGGGCTGAAGCCGACGACTACAATCTTTCAGGTTATACACATGTATACATAAACGGCCGCACAGGAGGCATCACAATACTTTCGGGCACAAGTATAAATACAACCTTGATAAATTCAATAAAAACATTGTTTTTACAATGGGAATACATGTCATTCAAACATAATATTCTTCGAGCACTGGGCCTCTATCAAACGAGCACCCTCAAGAACTTCTTCAAAATAGTGCTCGGCAGCCACTCGGCCTATGGCCGAACCCTGCGCCGCAACAGTGGTAGCATCCATCTCCGCCCAGTATGCTTTGACACGGGCAAGGGCCATCCGCGAGCCCTCTATGCACGCCAACCTCTTCATCGCATTGATGTGCGGCACCGCACCAAGGAACTGCTGCACTAAGCTGAAGTGGTTGTTCGGCTTCGGCTTTTCCGGCCACAGATGATCTACGACGGACCTCATGGCAAGTCCGGACAACCTATTGAGTTCGGCCCATTCGGCAAGATGATCAGTTAGTGGAAGCGGACACTCTGTAACGTTAAACTGCGACTAGAATAGCTTGTCCACTTCACGATCTGTTTGATCTCGGAAGTATTCGGCCGCATCGACATCACTCGCCGTCAAATCCAGATATGCGTCTACCGAACTCCACAGCCGATCCATAGGGGCATACCGCGGATCTCCAAACTTCCTCCACAGCAAAAAGGGCTTCCCAGCCACAATATCACCAGCTTCACGTAGCTCTTCCTTCTTTGCCCTCATGGCAGATCGGGTGTCTTTGGCCGCCATCGTGGCCTTTTCGAGGTCCATCGCCTTCGCTCGGTTCTCTTCTTCAAGGAACTGGCAACGGTCGGCAGTGTCTTTTAACTTTACAGCCATCTTGACGATCTTCTCTTTGCTCTCGCAATGCGCGGCCTTCTCGGCTCTTAACTCTTCAGCCGCCTTCAAAGCAGCCGGATTACTACTCCTTGCTTGTTCTTTGGCTCGGGCAAGTTCCGCCCGAAGGGTCTCCACGGTGGCAGCTCCATTTGCAGTCAACACATATTAAAGATACTGGCATCATGCTGCTCTTACTATCTGACATTCACCAGAAAATATCACTTACCCTGTGCCTCGTCAAGTCGCTTGTTAACAAGCTCGATGTCGGCATCCGCCGCATCCAGTTGCCGCTTTAGTTCGGCAAACTCATCAGTCCGGCTAGCCACCGGAGCTTCCACCACCTGCACATATAAGCAGTCTGGTTATTACATTGGACTACGATCCTCTGTTTGCCGCCGCTCTCGGCAACAATCAGAGTCTCAGGGGCTACTATCTACATAGGGCACACCTAAAAATGTGCGGTACTATCACAAATGTATATCATTTCACGTACCTCAAAACCCGTCAGTAGACTCATAAAGGCTTCATGCAACCCGCCTTCGGTGGATGAAATCCTTTCAATCACCATACCCATCAATGTACGGTGTTCTTCTAAGATAGTCGCTCGCTCTAGCAGATCCCTCAGTGTGTCCGACCGCATACCAGACGGTGCCGGATTCTTTTGGTTGCTCTCTTCAAGAGCCGGACATTGGGGACTTCGGGCGACCATAGGATTATCTTATGGCCTCACCTGATCCGGCGAGGCCCTCCGTGACAACACTTCAAGTTCGCCCGCTTCTTGAGCGGGGGAGGCGTTTCGCTCCCCATCATCTCCAGAGGAAGATCCCCCGAAGATGAGCTCTGCTGAGAAGGCTAAGATCCGAACTGCAAGATAAATGCTTCGGTTATTTTCCTCAGAGGTAAGGTAGTATATCTTCACTATTAAAGTACTTTTTGATTACTTACAGCTCATTAGAGGGCTGATCTCGGCAGAGACTTTGTGCGGCAAGAGCACCCTCCAAGGCAGGACCCTCTGGTGGAGATTTCTTCTCCCGTTTGGAAACCTTGGTTTACGGATCTTCAGAGGTAGTCCTCTTCCTTCCCCAGGGTGAGAGAATGTAAGATTCCTCCCCTTGGTTATCCTCCCTCACGGAGGCGCTCGTTCCCTCGGTCGGAATAGGTAGCGATGGGGGCCCGCTTTCGCCATCATTATTCCCCCCTTTATCTTCCTTTGAGGGCTCCGGGCAAGGTGCTGGCTCGAGCATCTTTTCCAGTACCGGATTGTCCAAACCCTCAGGAAGGGGGGCCGAACACCGAATCATCTTCGCCTTTGTTAGCCAGTCCTGGTTAAAGAGCGATTTCTCAGAATGACGTCATGATAAATGAAAGACGGTGTGTTCGGCTAGAGGATTACTTACTTGGTCGGCGGTGCGGTTGCTGCTCAGGCCCACATCCTCGGTAGTATCCGGACACTCTATTTGGGGTCCGAAGAATGATTTATACATCTCCTCGTGCGTCAGGCTGAGGAAATTCTGAATAGTGCGCGGTCCTTCTGGGTTGAACTCCCACATGCGGAGGGGCCGGCGTTTGCAAGGCTAGACTCGACGAACCAGCATGATTTGCACCACCATAACCAGACTGAAATCTCCTTCGAAGAGATCTCGAATGTGGCTCTGTAGTATAGGAACGTTCTTGGCTGGACCCTAGCTGAGCCCTCTGCTAATCCATGACATTAGTTGTGGTGGAGGGCCCGAGCGGAAAGCAGGGGCAGCCACCCACTTGGCACTTCTGGGAGCTGTGATGTAAAACCACTCCCGTTGCCATAATCCGGACACCTCTGGAAAGGAACCCTTTGACCATGAAGCTCCAGCAATCTTGCTTATTAATGCGCCTCCGCACGCTACATGCTACCCCTCGACCATGATTGAAGGTCCGAAGCACCTGACCTGGGCTTTGGGTGTTAGAACTCGAGGTGGGGGAAGGACTCGATTGAGCACGGGAGGGAAAAAAGTAAAAGCCTTGTCCCTTTATAAAGAGGGTGAATATCAAGCGTCCTCCTCATGGCCGTTTGGGACTTGCATAAAATCTAGGAGTCCTAAGCACGGTTGGGTTACCCACGTCCATATTGATGAGAATCCCGTAATAAGGGGAACACGATCTCTGCTTTGACAAGACGTGTCAAGAAACCGCCTCGCGTTATGTGTGGGGCTGGTTAAGGAAAAAACGGTTCGAGTAATCACCGGGCCATGGCATAATGTCGTCTTGCCAAAACGAGTCAGCAAGTTAGATTTGTGGAAATATTATTCTCTCTACGGTGGTATGTGGAACTTATTTTTCAGGGTCAGACACTATCCTTGTATTCAAATTCTTCTGTGGTGTATTCGGAGGAGGAACCCGCCCTGCAATGCCGAAGACAATACTGCGTGCCGGACTCATCGTCATTGAAGCCTGGTTCAGGGGCTACTGAGGGAGTCTTGGATTAGGGGGTCTCCGGACAGCCGGACTATTTCCTTTGGCCGGACTGTTAGACTATGAAGATACAAGATTGAAGACTTCGTCTCGTGTCCGGATGGGACTCTACTTGGCGTGGAGGGCAAGCTAGGAAGTACGGATATGGATATCTCCTCCTTCGTAACCGACCTTGTGTAACCCTAACCCTCTTCGGTGTCTATATAAACCAGAGGGTTTTTAGTCCGTAGGACAACATACAATCATACCATAGGCTAGCTTCTAGGGTTTAGCCTCTCTGATCTCGTGGTAGATCAACTCTTGTAATACTCATATCATCAAGAATAAACCAAGCAGGACGTAGGGTTTTACCTCCATCCAGAGGGCCCGAACCTGGGTAAAACATCATGTCCCCTGCCTCCTGTTACCATCCACCTAGACACACAGTTCGGGACCCCCTACCCGAGATCCGCCGGTTTTGACACTGACAAGACCCATGTTTGGAATATCTCGCTCCTCGGAGCCCATTGAATAAATACTTTGAGTCATAGAGTTATGTTGTGATGCCATGTTGTATTTGCACATATCGAGCATATTGTGTGTATGATTTGAAATGCTTGGTATGTGTGGAATCGGACAACCTAGTTGTTTATCCTTGGTAGCCTCTCTTACCGGGAAATGTCCCCTAGTGCTTCCAGTGAGCCATGGTAGCTTGCTACTTCTCCGTAATACTTAGGCTGGCCGGCATGTGTCCTTCTTTGTTCCTCTGTCTGTCCCTTCGGGGAAATGTCACGCGGTGTCTCCGGAGTCCTGTTAGCCTGCTACAGCCCGGATTGTCCGGAGTCCTGTTAGCCCAACTGCTATAGCCTGGATTCACTCGCCGATGACCGACACGTTCGTTGCTGAGTCATGTATGCCCGTCCCTGTAAGTTAGTGCCACTTTGGGTTTACGACTAGTCATGTTAGCCCGGGTTCTTTGTCATATGGATGCTAGCGACACTATCATATACGTGAGCTAAAAGGCGCAAACGGTCCCGGGCCAGGTAAGGTGGCACCCGTGGGAATACCGTGCGTGAGGCCGCAAAGTGATATGATGTGTTAGATGCTAGAGGGGTGTGACTTAGGATCGGGGTCCTAACAACTTTGGTTCCATAGCCTGACTGCATGTAGGATTACCAAGCCAAACTGGTCGAAGTTGAGTCTAGAAATGCTTCAGTTATATCAGGGAATTGATTGTGGAAGGGAACGTAAGGCTCTTTTTACTCCCTTACCGTATGCCCTTCTGATCCGAGTCATCCTATCTTTCCTACAGGGTTAAGGAACTAGTCTTTCTCTTCTTTCTATTAGGATCACATGTTACTAATCCATAGACTTATAGGAATAATGGATTCAAGTCTTAGTTCAGCTCCTACTACTTTTGTGTGTTCATAGCTAGCCTTAGAAGATTGATATTGTGATGTTGAGCGGTTATGCCACCATTTTTGCAGGATGTCTCAAATATTTTTGAGCATTTACAGTTGTTATGTTGTCTGAGTCATCCCAGGTTTCTAAATAGTCTGATGCATTTGCAAATCCCTTCTTTCCATTCCCGATGTTCCTTTGGGCCATATTAACCACACTAACCAGTGTGTTGAGGTACTTCGTTGCCTCGGTATATATGTTGGAGCTATTATTATGACCCTAGGTATCTTAGAGGATCAGCTAGTGAGGGAGTCCTGGATTAGGGGGTTTCTGGACAGCCGGACTATCTCCATTGGCCGAACTGTTAGACTATGAAGATACAAGATTGAAGACTTCATCTCGTGTCCGGATGGGACTCTACTTGGCGTGGAAGGCAAGCTAGGCAATACGTATATGGATATCTCCTCCTTTGTAACCGACCTTGTGTAACCCTAACCCTCCCCGGTGTCTATATAAACCGAAGGGTAGTCCGTAGGACAACAACCATAACATACAATCATACCATAGGCTAGCTTCTAGGGTTTAGCCTCTCTGATCTCGTGGTAGATCTACTCTTGTAACACCCATTTCATCAATATTAATCAAGCAGGACGTAGGGTTTTACCTCCATCAAGAGGGCCCAAACCTGGGTAAAACATCGTGTCCCCTGCCTCCTGTTACCATCCGGCCTAGATGCACAATTCGGGACCCCCTACCCGAGATCCGCCAGTTTTGGCACCGACATTGGTGCTTTCATTGAGAGTTCCTCTATGTCGTCGCCGTTAGGCTTGATGGCTCCTACTATCATCGATAGCGATGCGGTCCAGGGTGAGACTTTTCTCCCCGGACAGATCTTCGTATTCGGCGGCTTTGCACTGCGGGCTAATTCGCTTAGCCATCTGGAGCAGATTGAAAGCTACGCCCCTGGCCATCAGGTCAGATTTGGAAGTTTGAACTACACGACCGACATCCGCGGAGACTTGATCTTCTACGGATTCGAGCCACAGCCGGGTGTGCCGCACTGTTGTGATGGGTATGACCTAGCTCTGCTGCCGAACAGTACCCCAGAAGCCGCGCCCGCATCATCTCCGACCCTTAGTTCGGAGCCAACTGCGCCAACCGAGGACGGGTGGTTAGACACCGCCTCAGGGGCTGCAGTCTCAACGGTGATCGAGCCAAACACTAGCATAATCCTCTGCGCAGCCCATGACTGCCGGACTCTTTTTCTGACTCCGAACCGCCTGCGCCCCTGCCAATCAAATCCGATTGGGCGCCGATCATGGAATTCACCGCTGCAGATATCTTTCAGCACTCGCCCTTTGGCGACATTTTGAATTCACTAAGGTCTCTCTCTTTGTCAGGAGAGCCCTGGCCGGATTATGGCCAACAGGATTGGGATGCAGACGACGAAGAAATTCGACGCCCACCCACCACCCACTTCGTAGCCACTGTCGATGATTTAACCGACATGCTCGACTTCGACTCCGAAGACATCGACGGTATGGACGACAATGTAGGAGACGAACATGAACCAGCACCTATAGGGCACTTGAAAGCCACCTCGTCATATGACATATACATGGTGGATAAACCCAATGAAGGCAATGGCGACGAGATAGTGGAGGATGACCCCTCCAAGAAGCAACCCAAGCGCCGTCAGCGGTGCCACTCTAAGTCCCGCCAAAAGAAAAGTGGTGATACCGGCACAGGAGATAATAATACTCCGGGCAGTGCCAAAGACACCAACAATCCCCTCCAGCAAGATTTAGAGCAGGAGGATGAAGGAGCCAGCTCTCTTGAGAGAGCGGTAGATGGAGAGGAGGAGGATGACAATTACATCCCCCCCCCCTCCGAAGATGAGGCAATCCTCGGCGACGATGAATTCACCGTCCCAGAGGATCCCGTCAAACAAGAGCGCTTCAAGCGCCGGCTTGTGGCCACGGCAAATAGCCTAAAGAAAAAGCAGCAGCAGCTTCAAGCTGATCAAGATCTGCTAGCTGACAAATGGACTGAAGTCCTCGCGGTCGAGGAATATAAACCCAAGCGCCCCTCCAAGAGTTACCCAAGGCACAAGCTACTACCCCGACTGGAGGAAGAAGCATATGATACGGCTGATCGGCCACCTCATGGTCGCGATAGAGAGGCATTCCAGCCAAAAGCTCAGCCTCCACCCCAACGCCATTCAAATAAAAAGGCATGGGGAGATACGCCAGTCCTACAAGACATATTGGAGGACAAGGCAAAGCATTCAAGATCGATCTACGGATCACAAGGGCGCACCACACTGCGGGACGACAAACGTCACGTCGGATACAGTAAAAGCAAATCCGGCCGGGCCGAACACAGCGGGCAAGACCCATTCGAGCTGCGCCGAGATATAGCCCAATACAGAGGCGCCGCACACCCCTTATGCTTCATAGACGAAGTAATGGAACATCAATTCCCAGAAGGTTTCAAACCTGTAAATATTGAATCATACGACGGCACAACAGATCCCGCGGTATGGATTGAGGACTTCCTCCTCCACATCCACATGGCCCGCGACGATGACTTACACGCCATCAAATACCTCCCACTAAAGCTCAAAGGACCAGCGCGGCATTGGCTTAATAGCTTGCCAGCGGACTCCATTAGCTGTTGGGAAGATCTGGAAGCCGCATTCCACGACAACTTTCAGGGCACTTATGAGCGACCACCAGACGCCGATGATTTAAGCCACATAATTCAGCAGCTAGAAGAGTCAGCCAGGCAATTCTGGACTCGGTTCCTTACAAAGAAAAATCAAATCGTCGACTGTCCGGATGTGGAGGCCTTAGTAGCTTTCAAGCACACCATCCGAGACGAGTGGCTAGCTCGGCACCTTGGTCAGGAAAAGCCAAAATCTATGGCAGCTCTCACGACGCTCATGACCCGCTTTTGTGCGGGAGAAGACAGCTGGCTGGCTCGCAGTAATAACATATCAAAGAACCATGGTACCTTAGATACCAAGGACGGCAGTAGAAGGTCACGTTGCAACAAGCATAAGCGCCGCATTAACAGCAAAAATACTGAGGATACGGCAGTCAATGCCGGATTCAAAGGCTCTAAACCCGGTCAGCGGAAAAAGCCATTCAAACAAAGTACGTCGGGTCCGTCTATCTTGGACCGTATACTCGATCGCTCGTGTCAAATACACGGCACCCCAGACAAGCCAGCCAATCACACCAACAGGGATTGTTGGGTGTTCAAGCAGGCTGGCAAGTTAATTGCTGAAAACAAGGACAAGGGGGCGCATAACAATGACGAGGAGGAGCCTCGGCAGCCGCACACTGGAGGACAGAAGAGGTTTCCCCCGCAAGTGCGGACGGTGAACATGATATACGCAACCCACATCCCCAAGAGGGAGCAGAAGCGTGCGCTCAGGGACGTATATGCGTTGGAGCCAGTCGCCCCAAAGTTCAATCCTTGGTCCTCCTGTCCGATCACCTTCGATCGCAGGGACCACCCCACTAGTATCCGTCATGGCGGATTTGCCGCACTGGTTCTAGACCCAATCATCGACGGATTTCACCTCACTCAAGTCCTTATGGACGGCGGTAGCAGCCTGAACCTGCTTTATCAGGACACGGTGCGCAAAAAAGGGTATAGACCCCTCAAGGATCAAACCCACGAAAACGACCTTTAAGGGCGTCATTCCAGGTGTAGAGGCCCATTGCACAGGCTCAATTACACTGGAAGTGGTCTTCGGATCCCCGGATAATTTCCGAAGCGAAGAGTTAATCTTCTATATAGTCCCATTCCGCAGTGGTTATCACGCGCTGCTCGGGCAAACCGCATTCGCTAGATTCAATGCGGTACCGCATTATGCATACCTCAAGCTCAAGATGCCAGGACCTCGCGGAGTTATTACAGTCAATGGAAACACAGAGCACTCTCTCCGAACAGAGGAGCACTCCGCGGCCCTCGCAGCAGAATCGCAAAGCAGCCTCTCAAGGTAATCAACCAGTTCGGCATTTCAAAGCCCGGACACCTTCAAGCGCACTCGGGGCAATCGGTAAATAGACCGCCTGGCGCGATCTGAGCTCGCGTAGCAATACGGCGGCCACCCCAATCCCAGCCTAGCGGTGAAACTCATGCCGCGCGTACGCAATTACGCATTAAAAATACCATGGGTACATGTGGGGAGGGGGGCACAACCGCGGCACGCCCCAAAACGCAGCCTAAACCGCCCTAGTGGCTTCCCGTTTGATTATTTTTCTTTTTCTTTCAGGACCTTAATCTCTGGAAACACTGTCCGGCAGCACTATTGCCGAACACATGATGCAGCAACCAAGGAGGTAGACAGCTACGAAATTCCCAGGTTTATTACAGTAACGAGCGAAGTATTCGATTGCATATCATTCCTCAGCTCGCCCTTGGAAGGGGCATAGTCCTACTCTTTGCTTATCGCACTATCTATATCACTCTGCTTTAATGCAATTTTTCAATAAACAATGCATGACATTACGACTATCATTACATTCTTGTTATATCCCTAATAATAAAGCATGGATTGACTCCGTGGGTTCACTGTCACAATACGCTTCTTCCCGTGATTTTACGCTTTCAGTATGAATTTGAAACATATTCGAGGTGGTACTAATATTTTCATCTGTACACCTAAGGAGTGTTTTCGTTCACCGTTCGCTGCGTCCTACCGACTTCAGCCTGTTCGCTGCGTCCTAACGACTTGGCCTGCAGGCTGGGCCTGTTCGCTGCGTCCTACCGACTTGGGCCTGTTCGCTGCGTCCTAACGACTTGGGCCAGCAGGCTAGGTCGTCGGCCCAGCTTTAGTGCAACGCGAGAAGGAAAAAAAAACATGCGTGCATGAGGAATCGAACTCACAACCTACCATCTCGTACAATCGACACCAGCCAGCTGAACTATTCCAACCTATGTTAATTCATAGCGGTTCGTTTTTTTTATCAAATAGCACCATCTCGCCTTTCTAAAAGCAACCATTAATTTATATACCTGTTCAAATTACCTATCATTAATCACCTTAATATATGCCTCGGAAATTGGTAATCGGAGGATGAGGAGTTGGTGGATTCTTGAAAAAAAGAGGAAAGGAAGGATTGTGTAAGGTAGAAATATGGTGGGCAATCGAATGGGGCAAAAAGGAATCAATACTATTGTGGGATAATTAATTAAGGAATTGAGAAATATTATTGCATGCATGATAAAAGGATTCCTAAAAAATATGGTGGGCAATTAAATTGGAGAAATTAAGAGAGATTCCTCATACATCGCTGCATATAATAAAAAGGTGAGTCCTATATGGGTTATTTAAGAAAGGGATCCAATGCATGCGTACTTGCATTGCACCTTGTACATGGGCGCCTTTTGCAACAAGGAACTTGCTAAAACGTGCATCCATCAGTAAACGGGGAAATTATCTTATGAAAATAGTCAATTTGGTTAATCACCATGTTAATTTCCTAATGCATCCATCATACTTTTTTTTATGATTTTTTTCTGCATCCGTCATACTTGCATTGCTAAGTAAACGGGATTCAGGCTAACTGTCGGCTAATTAAAAAGGAAACCTACGAGACACACTACATGCTTGCTGCATAATTAATATCCAAAAAAAAGAAACAAGTGACTTGCTGCTAGGCTATTGATGTTGTTTGCTAGCTGATTACAGGTATTACCTTAATGCATGCCTTCTATTTGATGTTACTAAAACATACTCTCAATCTCTTTCTCCACACCATCTTATGCATGCAATGACCACGACAACTATGTGCTCTCCTTTTGTTTTTAGCTCCGCATGCTCGAGAATGGTCACAAACGCAAATCCCGCTTTTTATGGGTCCAAAAATTCTTTCGCAAAACAATTCATCTTTTTCTAGTTATTGGTTATCCCGTCTGAGCATGCAACATACATGATGAAACATCACATTTCAATGGAAGGCTGCATTAATTAATGCGAATAAGCTCACTGCCTGAGGTACACATAATGGTTCACTAAAGGCAGGAAGGAGGACAGTGGGGCTTAGGAGATGTTGATAACCGACATGGACAAGGAGATGAGGATGGAAGGAAATAGGTCGAGGGATGAGATAGGTAACAATGTCTCCCGTTGCAACGCAAGGGCATTTGTGCTAGTATATATATATGTGTGTGTGTGTGTGTGTGTTCATTAATGACGCCTTGCAACCATACACTCTGGTACGGCCAATACACCAGGGGCTTACATACCCCACAATGCAGTGTGAAAAGTCCGAACACTTTCACAAGTGCGACACCCCGAACTTATAGCATTATATGCATCAGCTCCGAATCATGTCTTTGGTCAAATGTTGGGTTTGCCCGGCTCCTATGTTTTGGTACCTTACGTTCCGCTCTATCGGCTAAGGTAGCGCTAGGAGAACTATTGTGATTGTGCCCCGGTTCTGTCGGGCTGAGCACCTCAGTAGAGAAAGCTAAAACTGACTGTCATGATAAGGCGAGAGACTGGTCGCTGTTCGGCGAGGTTTTTCGAGTCCCTAAAGACTTATGCCGCTTAGGGAGAGGGGTCGGCCCTGTCCGGCTTACAGGCGTGTATCACGCCCCGAATTCGGCCTTCTGAACACCAGGGGCTTCGCCGAAATTTAAAATTATAGAATTCTATGGCTAAGTGAGATTGATAAAGCATTATTAGTCCGGTTTGCCTTGTTCGTTGTGCTGAGCACCTCCCTAGAAGGACCCAAACATGGGAACAAGAGTGCTCAGGTTTATCCCAAACACCCCAGCACTCGCGGCATGGGGGC
Source organism: Triticum urartu (assembly GCF_056163025.1). NCBI lineage: Eukaryota > Viridiplantae > Streptophyta > Magnoliopsida > Poales > Poaceae > Triticum > Triticum urartu. Next base: position 435,699,706 of record NC_141879.1, on the reverse strand, counting down.
ATAAGCCGAGGACTAGCCATCTCTCAGATTGGATAAATAGCCAAACAGAAGGTAATATTTTAAATTCCAACAAGCCTTGCATAACGCATATGAAACAAGTTTTCATACATACAGGATAAAATGAGCAAGTCTCATTCAAATATTACATCTTTTGAACACTCATCCGCAATAAGACGGGCACCCGGCAGAACACCCTCATAGTACATCTCGGGGTGGCGGTGCTCCTTGCCCTCCGGCGGCCCCTCCTTGATCAGCTTCACGGCATCTAGCTTGACCCACTGCATTTTTACGCGGGCGAAAGCCTGGCGTGCACCTTCAATGCAGACAGATCGCTTGACGACCTCCCGCCACGGGCAGGCATCCACGAGCCGCCTCACCAGGCCGAAGAAGCTGTTCGGAAGGGCGTCGCCAAGCCACAACCGGACTACAAAGCTCTTCATGGCCTGATCGGCCGCCTTATGTAGCTCGACCACCTACTTCAGCTGGTCGCTCATTGGCACCGGATGTTTGGCCTCAGCATACTGAGACCAGAACAGCTTCTCCGTCGAGCTTCCGTCCTTGGCCTGGTAAAATTGTGCGGCATCAGACACACTGCGGGGCAAATCTGCGAATGCTCCTGAAGAGCTCCGGATCCGGGTAAGTAATCGGTAATTTACTTTTACATGCTTGCTTTGCATATAGAAAGCCTTACCCGCCGCTATCTTCTTCATCGCGTCGATCTCTTGGAGGGCCTTTTGGGCTTCGGCCTTGGCACTTTTTACACTCTCAAGGGCCGCGGCAAGCTCAGACTCCCACGTCTTGGAGTCCAGCTCCAATGCCTCGTGCTTCGCCACAAGAGCCTGGAGCTCTTGCTGCACCTCGCCCACCCGAGCCTTGTGCTTCTCTCGCTCGGTGCGCTCCTTGGCCGCTGTATCTTCGGCCTTGGCCAGCGCTTGCTTCAGGGTCGCCACCTCGGTCGTGGCCCCTGGCAAACATACAATGATCCTGTCATTTTGCAATCGCGTCCTTTTTTATATATACATATCTATAGACAGGGTATTACTTACCCTTGTTTTCCTCGAGCTGCCTCTTGGCAAGGCCGAGCTCTTTCTTGGACCCCTCGAGGTCCTGCTTCAGTACGGCGACCTCCGCAGTTAGTGCGGCGGACGCCAGCAGCGAAGCCTGCATATACATATTGACATACTTATATTAGACTCCTGCGATATTATTTGATCCTCTGTTCGGCTTTTCTTTGTGAACACCGAACAAAGCATCAGGGGCTACTGTCTATGAGGTAATATTTCTACTACATTTTAAAACACTTACCTCGAAGCCTGTTAGAAGGCTGGCACATGCTTCAGTCAATCCGCTCTTGGCGGACTGAACCTTCTGAATCACCGCACTCATGATGGTGCGGTGCTCCTCGTCAATGGAAGCGCTGCGAAGCGCTTCCAGCAGGTTGTCCGGTGCCTCTGGATGGACAGAGGTCACCGACACAGGCGTTTTGCCCCTCTTAGAAGGAGCCCGCCTGCCTGAGCCCAGAACCGCTGGAGGGTCCGACGCGGTGTTCGGCTGAGGGCCGAACTCGGAGCTCTCGGGGGCCCCGTCCCCTCGGCTCCCGGAGTCCGGAAGGTCGCCTTGAGGCGCCTCCGGGACTGTCTCCCCTCGATCCGGTGCCTCTTGAGACAACACCTCGGCGTCGTCGGTAGGATGAGGGGAGGTGGCGGTCGGGACTGGATCGCTATCCATGTCCGACGAGCCCAGGGAGCCGTCCGATGGTACCTCGATATTGGCTCATGGCGGCCTGCGTAATTATGTTCGGCGATTAGGGAAAGCAGTGCGACCAAGGAATCTTATGGGTTACTTTGGTATCCGAATACTTACGATCTCCCCTGGGGCTTGGCCATGGGCGACCACTCGTCTTCGCCTTCGTCGGCAGCGGAGGAGCTGTGCGGAAGGAGAGTCCTTCCCTTCTTGGACCCTTTGCCCCCCCCCCCAGTTGGGGCGGCCTTCCTTTTTCTGTCTCCCCCAGTCGGTGGGGGAGCATCTTCTTCTTCTTCCTCGTCTTCGGGGGATGAGTGCGCCGCAGAGTCATCGAACAGTGAGTCCGACGACGCCTGGCGTCGGGAACTCTTTCGAGCTCCCTTGGCCTTCTTGGTCTTCTCCGGCACCTTATAAGGGGTCGGAGTCAACATCTTCGCCAGAAGAGCGTCTGCAGGGCCTTCGGGCAAAGGAGTCGGACAGTCAATCTGTCCGACCATCTTCTGCCAGTCCTGTCAAAGGTACGGGAGTTTAGATCCCGCATAGAGTCAATCTATATAAAAAATAAGTATCCTATGAAAGGTAAAGTAGCTTACCGCACTGGCTTGGCGCTTCGCGCTGAATCCACGATCCTCAGTAATAGGGGGAGGGACCTCGGCACTTTTGAACAGCACCCTCCAGCCGTCTTCATGAGTCGTGTCAAAGAGCCTGTTCAGAGTTCGGTGCTGCGCCGGATTGAACTCCCACAAGGTGAACTCCCGTTGTTGGCACAGGAGTATCTGGTGGATGAGCATAACCTGGACTATGTTGACAAGCTTGAACTTCTTGTCCACCATGTTTTGAGTACATGTTTGGAGTCTGGCAGCTCTTTCGAATTACCCCAGGACAGGCCCTTCTCTTTCCAGGAGGTGAGCCGCATGGGGAAGCCAGATCGGAACTCGGGGGCCACTACCCATGCGGGAGCGCGCGGCTCGGTGATATAGAACCACCCCGATTGCCACCCCTTTATGGTTTCCACAAAGGAGGCCTCGAGCCATGTTATGTTGGGCATCTTGCCCACCATGGCGCTTCCGCCCACCACCTTCGGCTTGACATTGAAGGTCTTCAGCCATAAGCCGAAGTGGGGCTTGATGCGGAGGAAGGCCTCACACATGACGATAAACGCCGAGATGTTGAGGACGAAGTTCGGGGCCAGATCGTGGAAATCTAGGCCGTAATAAAACATGAGCCCCGGACGAAGGGATGGAGAAGGAATCCCAGTCCGCGGAGGAAATGGGTGAGGAATACCACCCTCTCGTGGGGCCTGGGGGTGGGGATGAGCTGCCCCTCATCTGGGAGCCGGTGCGCGATGTCGTCAGGCAGGTATCTGGCTCTCCTCAGTTTCTTGATGTCTCCCTCCGTGACGGAGGATACCATCCACTTGCCTCCCGCTCCGGATATGGTTGGAGAAGGTTGAGGTGGGAAGTGCGGACTTGGGCACTGGAGCTCGAGTGTGCGAAAACGGATGAGCATAGGAGGAAGAAGGCGTGGATAGAAAGGTGAATCCTTATCCCTTTATATGGGCGGACGAAACTAAGCGCCCCCACTTGCCTGGTAAAACTCGCTTATCCCCCAAGCGCCGCAATTGATGGCACGGTTGGGTTATCCACTCCCGTATTGATGAGAATCCCGTAATAAGGGGACACGATCTCTGCTTTGACAGGATGTGTCGAAAAACTGCCTCGCGTTATGCGCTGGGCTGGTTAAAAGGAACGGTTCGAATAATCACCGGGCCATGACGTAACGTCATGCTGCCAAAACAAGCCAGCAAATTAGATCTGCGAAAATATTATTCTCTCTATGGTGGAATGTGGAACTTATTTTGCAGGGTCGGACACTATCGTCGTATTCAAATTCTTTTGTGATGTATTCGGAGAAGGAACCCGCCTTGCAATGCCGAAGACAATACTGTGCGCCGGACTCATCGTCATTGAAGCCTGGTTCAGGGGCTACTGAGGGAGTCCTGGATTAGGGGGTCTCCGTACAGCCAGACTATCTCCATTGGCCGGACTGTTAGACTATGAAGATACAAGATTGAAGACTTCGTCTCATGTCCGGATGGGACTCTACTTGGCGTGGAAGGCAAGCTAGGCAATACGTATATGGATATCTCCTCCTTTGTAACCGACCTTGTGTAACCCTAACCCTCTCCGGTGTCTATATAAACCGAAGGGTTTTAGTCCGTAGGACAACAACCATAACATACAATCATACCATAGGCTAGCTTCTAGGGTTTAGCCTCTCCGATCTCGTGGTAGATCTACTCTTGTAACACCCATATCATCAATATTAATCAAGCAGGACGTAGGGTTTTACCTCCATCAAGAGGGCCTAGACCTGGGTAAAACATCGTGTCCCCTGCCTCCTATTACCATCCGGCCTAGACGCACAGTTCGGGACCCCCTACCCGAGATCCGCCGGTTTTAACACCGACAGCTAGTAATCTAGCCATGTTTGTGTTCCCAGTGTGATGATTCTGGCCATCATTCTCGAAAGCATCCTGTGATGCCATTTAGTTAGTAAGTATTCCATCTTTGGGTTCTTGAATCCGAGATTCACCCTACTTACTTCATGTTGGTAGTGTTTGCCAGTTCCTTTAGGATATTAGTAACCTTTGCGATAGTCCTCGAGGTCCGTGGTATTTCCTTCTTCCAAATACCATGAACTGCATATGGCAGAAGTTCTTTTGAACCAAAAGATCGCAACCAAAGTGCTCTTAATGAGTTCTCCATTATATTATGAATATGCCAGTTCTACTGTTTTGCATGGGTTATCCGAAAGAAATGTTGAGCTTTACTCGACATACTAATCTATGCATCCACAACTCAGAAAGATATATGTCCCTTGAGTTGTCCCTCTTTAGTTGTTATCCTACCTTCGTCTGTCAATTGATAGTCAAGAGTATGCGTGCATTCGTTCATCGATGCCTATTATTCTTGTGGCCCGTCAAGACATTCTAGTTTCAGAATGACTAGGAGAAACAAACTCCAGTACCTCATCGATTTCTAGGATTGGGTCAAAGTAGTTGTATCCCGCAGATCAAATGCCAATCCAGCTTTTGTGCTGTTCTACCCTGGAGTATTACCATCTTATGTCAAGAATGTCATGAGAATTGCACCACCTCTTATGAATTCTTATTTTAGTGATACTTCTTGCCATCATTATTCATTCCTCGGTCTCTATGTTGTTGCAAGTGGAATGCCGACAAGTGAACTATGATGTGTGAATTCAATACTCCTGGCAACCCCGTTGCTTGGTAGTTGTAGGACAATAATTTCATTCTTAGCATGTTGGTTATTGAATCATCATTCTAAGATAGATTGTGCTACCTAGTCCTTGTTTCTGGTGCACTCTTCGATCAATGAGTTAGGAGTGTGTCAATCCATCACTCTCTTGATCACATCGTCTTGCCCTGAAAAGCAAGATTGTTCTTGAGCTTAGTAACATACCGGTGGTTCATGATGTTCCAAATATCTTCTCGGAAGTATTACCAGGTTGTCACCTGACCACTATGTTGAGTTCGTGATCATGTTGGTTTTCCTCCAAACCACCCATTCTCTAAGATTTTGTGTTGGATACCCTAAACTAGTCAGTTGAGCTAAACAACAACTTGGGGAGTTCGAAGATAAGGCTTTATCTGACTTAGTTCATTCCAAAGGTATATCTTGTGTGTGTGGGGGGGGGGGGTTGAAGAAAGATGATATCTCCATTGATTGGTCCTCGTGATCAGTTGTTGGATCTATTGCCTTGTCAAAACTCTGACTTGAGTATGGGCTATCGTCAAGTCAAATCAGAACCAACGATGTTCGTAATGTTGTCTTACGCGTGGTTGATCCCTCGAGCATACATCATTACATCTTTTGGTCTGACCAATGCTATCACCGTGTTCACATAATGGTGGAAGTCAAGTGATATGGAAATTCCGATGAGTTGCTATTGGGCCTATTAGCAGCATTTTGTCTCCTCCATGATTCACGTTGAACATCAAGCTAGTGTTGGAAACTTTTGTAAGCATTATCTTCATGTTCCGTTCATGAAGCCTATGTTTGGATGAAAGAAGTGACTTCCTTTGATTCACATGCATTTGATGTAAGTTGCCGCCGTGAATTCGAGGAAGTTTGCTTTTGCTTCCTATGGAATGATCCCAAGTCAGTCATGCATATGCGAAGTATTCTATGGTCTGGTAGACTGATCATCTTCATTCCATATGTATTCCCTAGCACACCAAGCCACTGATTGATTTGTTCAAGGAAAGGAAGTTCCTTCTTAAGAGCATGCCTTATGCAAGGACTTTAATATCCTCGATTATGGTTCCCCACCTGAACTCAGTAGTGTTTTATTATAAGACTACTATGTGGTCATGCTTGTCTGGGACAACATGTTCACATGTAAGTAGCAGAACCAGCTCATGTTTCGGAGCTTGCTATCGTAGTTCATTTCACGAGAATATCGCAACATCATCTCGTCGATTTGTGTTGCAACCTTTCACTTTCAGACATGCTGAGTCTGGAAATCCTGAAACCAACCAGAACTGAATCTCAGGCAGATATGATGGTTGGAACCTTTCCAAGATCTATGATGTAGGTCCCGACAAGGTTGATGTTCTGGCCGACACACCTAGCCAGAAGATCTATCATTATGGTATCTTGATTGAGAAAGTTGACCATCTTCTCCATGAGGATTTCGAGTGACTTATGATAGAAGTTGTTCCTTATGGATCCTTTGTATTCTGAAGTCCGACCTTTACTTGATGTCCATGTCGATGCTTTTAAGCATGATCATGGTACCTAGAACGTCAAGGAGAACATTAGAAGCGGAGTGTTAAATGTCTCTCGGTCGATCCTCCAGATTTTGTTTCCTTGGCATCGTCAAGGTAAAATCTGAGAAAGTGTTGTCTTCCTTTGTATCTGCATCCTCCATCGCTATTCATCATGGTAGTAGGAACTGTTGCCAATATATTTGGCATAGATGCTGGTAAAACCCTGATGAATATGGAAATGCTCAAGTTCTTGAGAGCAAGCTCAGACACTAGGTTATATCTTCGGTATCAGTTGGATTGTGCCTTCCATTTGCCAATTGTTTTATAACCATAGTTCCATTCCAAAACTGAGTATGACATTTCTTTGAATTCCTTCGAATGATCAATTGTGAATTGCCATTAGCCTGATATGAAGAGATCCAATGATCCTTTCCGGTAGAGTTTCTTTCTGTCATCATCGTGTTGGATGAAGATCTTGAAAGCAAAGACATCAAGATCAATTTGAAGAATTGGATCAACATCTTCGAGAAAGGCAGTTGGATCATGAAGATCGTGTTAGCTTTCAGTCCCCTCTGTCTACTTACCTCACGTCTTGAATCTCAGGACCAGATTCTTGTTTAGTGGGGGTGAGTTGTCACAGCCCTAGAATTTGTTTGCAATAGTTGCATCAGAGAGCATCCATGCATCATGTTTAAATTCAAGAATCTTGAATTGAGGAAATTTGCAAGCCTCAAGATTTTAATTAAAAGAAGGGCAAATAACCCTGGGAAACGCATCAATGTTTCCAAAATGCTATTCAATGATGTTTAATATTTTTGGCAAGCGTTTTGGTCCAAACCAAAAATATGGAACATTTTTGAGGAATTATTTTGGTACCTTGGATTTAAATCAATAACTTATTTGAGTTGAATTTATTTCTGTTATATAAGAAATAAACTTCAAATATTTTTGTAAGTTTGCATGTGACCTTGAACTAGTTTCCTGAGCTCACATAAATATTTACAAAAAGTTGAAAAATGATCTGGTTTGTAAACCAAATAAAAAAATGAAATAAATAGAAAAGAGAAACAGAAATAAAACAGAGAGGAGAAAGCACTTACCTGGTCTACACTGTAGCGGCCCAGCACTGTTCCTGGCCCAGCCCAACGACAGGGGGTATTCTTCCTTGTGCCAGTGGGCACGAGGGCGTGTGCCCGCGGCACGTCGGCATGCGACGGCCACCTCCTGGTTGCCAAGCTCCCCTGGCCTCCTCTAGCGTCGCCACACAACCCCCCCCCCAAGTCCCTCTCGACTCTTCCCGTGCCCATCCCCCTCCTCTGTCTCTCTCCGTCGTTCATACCTGCGAGCACCCGAGAGCGCCGACGAGCACTGCCGCATCCACCGCCTCCCCTCGCTTCTCCGACCGATCCAGATGCCCCGTCGTACCGCTCTTCATCTCCTTGTCGACACACGCAACACCAGGAGCAGCAGAGCGCCACCCCGTCGTCTCCATCGCCTCCTTTGCTTCGTCATCGCCGTCGTCGATTCTCCGACCACAGTGCTTCCCCGACCTCGCCATTGTCGCTGCCAGACTCGCTGTGAGCCTCCATGCAGAACCACTCTCTTTCCCCTCGCGTTTGCAAGCTCTAGGCCTTAGCTCCATCGTGGTCGAACTCCGATCGCAGCTGACCTTGTCACCGCCATCGCTACACTGCACCCCGGCACCTGCCGCCACCTCCACTCGATGCGCTGCAGTGCGCTGGTTCTGTAGAGCCGCTCGGCCGCCCGTTTGGTCGCCGGAGGACGGAATCCGAGCGCCTGCGCCGTGTCTAGTCTTCGCCGACGGCCTCATCTCTGGCTAACCACCGGTTAACCCTAATCTAACTACACTCTAGGTCACCGACAAGTGGGCCCGGGCGCCCTAATGACTTTTGTTTAATTAGTAATCACTATTTAGCTCTGTGTCACTGACGTGGGGGTCCCAGCGTCAGGTTTGACCTGTGCTGGCGCGTTTGACTTACTGATGTCATGCTGACCCCGTGACGACGCAGTAATGCTTTTCTAGATTTTAAATAAATCTAAATGATTTATTTATTTTCAGAAAATGTCCTAAACTTCCAAAAAAATTATAGAAATTCAACCGTAACTCCAAATGAAATAATTTATATATGAAAAATGATCAGAAAAATTCAGTCTATCCATCTGTACTGTTTTCATGCATGTTAGAATAACTTATGCCTACTGTTTAGGGAAAATCAAATAAATGGCATATGAACTTTAACATATGGAGTTTGATTTTGAACCTAGGGTTCAAACCAACTTCATTTAAATCATTGTTTTTTTACTGGGAACTGTGAGGCAAAACCCCCACAGCAAATCAAAACTTTATTAAGAAAAGAGAACAGTTACAACATCATGATTACAAGAGGTAACCAGAAAACAAAAAAGAAAAGAAAGCTTACAAAAACAAACTTAAAGAGGGAGGAAAGAGATCCATTTCAGTAAGTCATCCTTGTAAGCAGATTTGATTCTGTGCTGCATTAGACTAATATCATGCCTAAAAGCACATCTCCGTTTATTGAAACTTGCCCTCTCACTTCTGAGAAATTTGGCATTTCTGATGATCCAGATATTCCAGCAGGCAATGAACACCACTTCGGTAAAGAAAGGCTTATCAAAACTTCTCCTTGCCTGAGTAGCCAAATCAAGCATGGAGCTGCCAGCAGACCAATCAATTTGCAGATAATTCCAAATCCTAATACTGAAATTGCAGTTGAAGAACAAATGGTCCCTGGTTTCCCTAGTCTGTAAGGGGCAGAGCTTACAATGAACTCCATCTTCCATGTGCCAATGTCTTATTTCAACCATATCATTGGTGTTCAGTCTGTCCATAATAAGAATCCAAGCAAACACCTTGATCTTGAGGGTATAGGAGGATTTGCAAATCCAACAAAGTAAAGGGTTGAAGGTTTCAGACACAAAAGTGTGAGAGTGGAATAGCTTGGGCTTGAAAACCTTGGATGAGCCCTGCCAGAACCATAAGTCCTTAGAACTAGCTACTCTACTGTGGGATCCCATCAAATCCTTAATCAAGTTCAACTCATCAAAGGCTTGAGCAGACAAAGGAAGATGGAAATGCTGGTACATATACTGGGTATTGAAAATTTCCTTAACTGAAATCCAGGGGTCCTTAGCAAAAGAGAATAACCTTGGAAATCTAGTCTGCAAACTAGAAACTTCATTGCCAAGGTTCCAATTATCAGACCAAAAAAGAGTAGTGTCCCCTTCATTAACCTGCACCCAGGAGCATTCTCTAAAATTCTGCATTACCTTGCAAATATCCCTCCACCAAAAGGAGCCACAATCATTTGTTCCCTGGGGCATTCCTTCATAATAATATGAATCCCAAATTAGGGACACCCAAGGGATATCTCTTTTGTTGAGGAAATTACTAGCATGCTTGAGTAGTAGGGCCACATTCTGAACCCCCAGGTTTGGGACACCAAGACCCCCTTTAGTTTTTGGTCTACAGATCAGCTCCCAAGCAGCAAGAGATGGGGCTGGCTCATCTCCATGTTTTCTCCACAGGCACTGCCTTTGGATTCTTTCTAACTGCTTGAGTATACCAGCAGGAACAGCCAGGCTACACAGAAAGAAGATTGGCATTGAGGATAGAGCAGAGTTGAGAAACTGCAATCTTTCACCTTGGTTAAGGAAGGAGGAGCTGGCAGACATTCTTCTTTCCATATAGTTTACTAAGGGCATAAAGTCCACCATTTTTGGCCTTGTAGTTCCCATAGGTAAGCCAAGATATGTAAATGGCATCTTACCAATTTTGCATCCAAAAGCAGCAGCAAGATCCTCCATCACAGCAGAGTCAACATTGATAGGAATAATAAATGATTTATGGTAATTGACATCCAGACCTGTGGACCGAGAGAACACCTTCAGCATATCCTTCAGGGCCAGAAGCTGAAACCTGTCAGCAGGGAGGATGATCAATGTATCATTAGCATACTGGATCACGGGTAGTCCCTATCATGGCAAGGTATAGGGAGGTGAAGAACTCCCTTCCTGAACATATCATTAATCACTGTTTGCAATAGATCAGCAGCTATTACAAAATGAAGGGGAGATACAGGGTCACCCTGTCTAACTCTTTTTTTGCAAACAAACTTCCTCCTAGGGACACCATTAAGAAGAACAGAAGAAGTACCATTGGCCAGAAGCTGTTTCATCTAGAGGATCCACTTTTCATTGAAACCCTTATGCCTAAGAATTTGAAAAATAGCTTCATGCTCAATAGAATCAAAGGCCTTCTCAAAGTCCAATTTGAGGATTACAATTTCCCTCTTGGACTGATGGCATTGGTGCAAATATTCAAAGGGCCAACCAAGGCAATCCTGGATTGTTCTTCTCTTAATGAAACCATACTGATTTTTGTGAATGCACCGCATAATCAGCTCCTGGAATCTATTTGCAGCCATTTTGGAGAGAAACTTGAGCCCCATACTAGTGAGAGAGATAGGCCTATAATCCCCTACTTCCTCAGGTGATAGTTTTTTGGGCACCAGAGTAATAAAAGAACTGTTAATGTTCTCCAAGGCAGCAATTCCCTCATGAAAAGCCTGGGCCAACTCATAGAAGTCATTTAAATCATTGTTAGCTGCATTAGCTCTAATCACATCATATTTTCATGCCACATTCATGCATCATATTGTTGCATTGCATTGATTGTGTTCTTTCTTGTTTGCCGGTGTTTGTACCCTCTTAGTAGACGTGGTTCCGATGATGAGTTCGATGACACCGATGAAGAGCTATACTATCTTCATAAGTGCCAGGCAAGCAAAACCCCCTTGTTCATTCTGATACAATCCCACTCTGTCGCTTCTGATCTCTTTTACTGCATTAGGACAACAACGATTCAATTGTTACATGCTGCAGTAGTTGAACCCCCTTTCCTATGCATGACCTGTCATTGCCACGGTAAATAGATGAAACCCACTAGCATGAGTAGGAGTTGTTTGAGCCCTGATGTGCCTACTCATTCATGCTTGTTTGTCATGCCTGCTACTGCTTAGAGTTGAGTCGGGTCTGATTCATCGGGGATGAATTGGAGGTGTGTGAAGATGTCCTACTGTTGAGAGCTAAGGGTGTGATCACGATTTGGTAAATGTATCGATGAGAGGCCATGTAGGAGTACATGGTGGGTTGTTTCATTGAAGCCGTCCTTAGGAACTGAGTTCTGTGTGTGTGATCCATGAACAGCTACTACCACACATTGGGCCTGAAACCAATGGACCCTCTCGACTTATTAATTGCCCTTGCCCTCTGTCCAGGAGTTCCAACTAGTTTCTGGTGTTTGTAGGATATGTGTTGGAGGCCGTGCGTAGTGCTGACCCTAGGGGTGGGCTATGATGCAGTAGATACACCGTGGCCAGGTATGTCGGGCACCCGTTTGGTGTCGCGGAACACTGTACACATCGTTTGGGGCTGTGAGCGAAGCCCCGGCTGGGTCTCCTCGCGGATGGAACCCAAATAGGCGATAAACCTAGACTAGAGACTTGTGTGGTTAGTCAGGTCATGGCCGACTCCCTCGCCAGGCTTCCGCTTGAAGGTTGCTGAGATACACGACGTGTACATGGTGGTAAGTGGAGAGAGCGTGTGTGAAGAAGTACACCCCTGCAGGGTTATAAATGATCTATTAGAATAGCCGCGTCCGCGGTAAAGGACATCTGGGTTGCCTGTACAGTTCATAGACAAGTGAAAGTGGATACCCTAAAATGCGCAAGATAAGCATGAATGCTATGGATGGCGTTCTCGTAGGGAGACGTGAGCGGATCCATAGTGGTGTATTAAATGGTGAATATGTGGACTCGTGTGCGCCACCTCAAAAGAGTTACTTGCAGTAGTAGTTCAGGTTAGCCACTGAGTCAAAGCTGGCTTGTTGTAGTTAAACCCCACTGTCGGTGTCAAAACCGGCGGATCTCGGGTAGGGGGTCCCAAACTGTGCGTCTAGGCGGATGGTAACAGGAGACGGGGGACACGATGTTACCCAGGTTCGGGCCCTCTCGATGGAGGTAATACCCTACGTCCTGCTTGATTGTTCTTGATAATATGAGTAGTACAAGAGTTGATCTACCACGAGATCAAAGAGGCTAAACCCTAGAAGCTAGCCTATGGTATGATTGTTGTTGTTGGTCCTACGGACTAAACCCTCCGGTTTATATAGACACAGGAGGGGGCTAGGGTTACACAGAGTCGGTTACAAGGAAGGAGAGCTACATATCTGTATTGCCAAGCTTGCCTTCCACGCCAAGGAGAGTCCCATCCGGACACGGGACGAAGTCTTCAATCTTGTATCTTCATAGTCCAACAGTCCGGCCAAAGGATATAATCCGGCTGTCCGGATACCCCCTAATCCAGGACTCCCTCAGTAGCTCCTGAACCAGGCTTCAATGACGATGAGTCCGGCGCGCAGATTGTCTTCGGCATTGCAAGGCGGGTTCCTCCTCCGAATACTTCATAGAAGATTTTGAACACGAGGATCGTCTCCAGCTCTGCAAAACAAGTTCCACATACAACCGTAGAGAGAATAATATTTTCACAAATCTAATCTGCCGACGCATTCCGCAGTGTGACATCACACCACAGCCAGGTCACCATTCGAATCGTTTTTCACAACCAACCTCAATGTGTTTCGCGAGGCGATTTCCTTGGCACATCTTATCGAAGCAGAGATCGTGTCCCCTTATTATGGGATTCCCATCAATACGGACGTGGGTAACCCAACCGCGCCATCAATTATGGCGCTTGGGGGATAAGCGAGTTTTACCAGGCTGGTGGGGGTGAATAGTTTCGTCCGCCCTTATAAAGGGATAAGGGTTCACCTTTTTCTACCCACGCCTTCTTCATCCTTGCTCATCCATTCTTGTGCACTCGAGCTCCAGCGCCCAAGTCCACATCCTTCTCCTCAACCCTCTCCAAACAAGTACGGAGCAGGAGGCAAGTGGATGGTCTCCTCCGTTACGGAGGGAGACATCAAAAAGCTGCGCGGGGCCGGATACTTAGTCGCGGATATTGCACACCGGCTGCGAGCCGCGGGGCAGATCGTCCCTACCCCAGAACCTTACGAAAGGGTGGTTTTCCTCACCCACTTCATCCGCGGACTGGGGTTTCCCCTCCATCCATTTGTCCGTGGCCTTATGTTCTATTATGGGCTAGACTTCCATGATCTAGCTCTGAATTTCATCCTCAACATCTCGGCGTCCATCATCGTGTGCGAGGCTTTCCTCCGCGTCCGGCCCCACTTCGGCCTGTGGCTGAAGACCTTCAATATCAAACCGAAGGTAGTAGGCGGCCAACAAGCGGAATGCGGCAGATCCATGGTGGGCAAAATGCCCAACGTTACATGGCTCGAGGGCTCCTACATGGAGACCATAAAGGGGTGGCAATCGGGGTGGTTCTACATCACCGAGCCGCGCGAAACCAACTGCGTGCACGCCCCCGAGTTTCGATCCGGAATCCCCATGCGGCTCACTTCCTGAAAGGAGAAGGGCCTGTCCTGGGGCTCATCGGTGGAGCTGGACGGACTCCAGAAGTGTATCCGGAACATGATAGGCAAGAAACTCAAGCTTTTCAACATAGTCCAGGTCATGCTCTTCCGCCGGATCCTCCCGTGTCAACGACGGGCTTTCAACTTATGGGAGTTCGACCCGGCCCAGCACCAGACTCTATGTGAGCTGTTCGACACGACGCATAAGGACGTCTGGAAGGTGCTGTTCAAGGGCGCCGAGGTCCCCCCTCCCCTTACCGAGGAACGCAGGCTAAGCGCGACGTGCCCTGCGAATCCGGTAAGTTCTGTACACCTCGTAGGGTATTTATTTTCCATAATTTAACCATGTGCAGGGTCTAAGCTCCCATGCCTTTGACAGGACTGGGTGGAGACATCGGAGCAGATTGACTGTCCGACCCCTCTGCCCGAAGACCCTACAGACGCTCTCCTGATGGAAGAGTTCCCAGCGCCAGGTGGTATCGTACTCATCGTCCGATAACTCCGAGATGCACTCCGAAAGAGTTCCGAAAGGTGCCAGAGAAGAAGATCAAGAAGAAGGCCACGGGAACCCGAAAGAGTTCCCGGCGCCAGGTGGTATCGTACTCATCATCCGATAACTCCGAGATGCACTCCTCCCGTGAAAACGAGGAGGAGGAAGATGACGGTTCTCCCCCTCCAGCCGGGGGAGACAGGAAAAGGAAGGTCGCCCCAACCAGGGAGGCCGGAGGGTCTAAGAAGGGAAGGACTCTCATTCCGGACTGTTCCACCATCGCCGCTGACAGCGAAGACGAGTGGTTACTCAGGGCCAAGCCCCTGGCAAAGTCGTAAGTATTCGGATACCAAAGTAACTCATTGCATACTTTTATTGCACTGCTTCTCCTAACGTCGAATATGATCATGCAGTCTGCCCCGAGCCCGCATCGACGTATCCTCGTCGGACGGTTCCTTAGACTCGTCGGATATGAACAGCGAGTCACTTCCAACCGCCTCCTCTCTTTGCCCTGCAGACAATGTCGAGGTATTGTCTCAAGGGGCACCGAACCAAGGGGAGGTAGTCCTGGGGGCGCCTCAAGGTGACCTTCCGGACTCCAGGCGCAAAGGGAGCAAGACTCCCAAGGGCTCCAAGTTCGGCCCTCACCCGAACACCGCGCCAGAACCTCCAGTGATTCCAGACTCCGGCAGGCGGCCCCTTGCCAAGAGGGGCAAGCCGCCCGTGCTGGTGACCTCTGTCTATCCAGAGGCACCGGACAACCTGCTGGGAGCGCTTCGCGGCGCTTCCATCGACGAAGAGCACCGCACTATTATGAGTGCGGTGATCAAAAAGGTTCAGTCTACCAAGAGCGGACTGACTGAAGCCTGTGCCAGCCTTCTAACAGGCTTTGAGGTAAGCATTTAAAATATAGGAAAATATTACCGCATAGACAGTAGCCCCTGATGCTCTGTTTGGTGTTCACAAAGAAAAGCCAAATAGAGGATCAAATAATATATGCGGGAGTCTAATACAAGTATGTCTATATGCGTATGCAGGCTTCGCTGCTGACCTCTGCCGCACTGACTGTGGAGGTCGCCGCACTGAAGCAGAACCTCGAGCGGTCCGGGAAAGAACTCGGCCTTGCCAAGAGGCAGCTCGAGGAGAACAAAGGTAAGTAATACCTTGTCTATATATATATATAAGATGTGGTTGCCCCCAAAGTGGCGACCCTGAAGCGAGCGTTGTCCGAGGCCGAAAACAAAGTGGCCAAGGAGCACACCGAGCGGGAGAAACAAGAGGCATGGGTGGGCGAGGTGCAGCAAGAGCTCTAGGCTCTCGTGAAGAAGCACAAGACTTTGGAGCTTGACTCGAAGACGCGAGAGTCCGAGCTTGCCGCGGCCGTCGAGAGCACAAAGCATGCCAAGGCTGAAGCCCAAAAGGCCCTCCAGGAAATTGAGGCAATGAGGAAGATAGCGGCGGGTAAGGCATTCATTATGCAAAGCAAGCATGTGAAAGTAAATTAGTTGTTACTTACCCGAGTCCGGAGCTCTCCAGGAGCATTCGCAGATTTGCCCCGCAGCGTGTCGGATGCCGCAAAGTACTACCAGGCCGAGGAGGGAAGCTCGACGGAGAAGTTGTTCTGGTCTCAGTATACTGGGACCGAACACCCGATGCCTATGAGCGACCAGCTGAAGCAAATGGTCGAGCTGCACAAGGCGGCCGAACATGCCATGAGGGGCCATATAGTCTGGATGTGGCCTGGCGACTCCTTTCCCAACAGCTACTTCGGCCTGGTGAGGCGGCTTGTGGATGACTGCCCATGGATGGAAGTCATAAAGCGGTCCATCTGCATCGAAGGTGCACGCCGGGCTTTTTCCCGTGCGAAGGTGCACTGGGCCAAGATGGACGTCAAGAAGCTGGTGAAGGAGGGGCCGCCACAGGCAAGGAGCATCGCCACCCTGAAATATATTATGAGGGTGTCCTGAAGGGTGCCCGTCTTGTGGTGGACGAGTGTGCGAAGGATGTAATTTTTGAATGAACTTGCTCGTGTGATCCTGTATTATGAAAACTTGTTCATGTGCGTTATGCAACGCTTGTTTGAATTTAAAATATTACCTTCTGTGCGGCTGTTTATCAAATCTGAGAGATGGCCAGTCGTCGGCTTATGCCCCCATGCCACGAGTGCTGGGGTGTTCAGGATAAATCTGAGCACTCTTTTTCCCATTGTTGGGTCCTTCGAGGGAGGTGCTCAGGACAATGAACAAGGCAATCAGACTATAATGCTTTATCACTCTCACTTAGCCATAGAAGTCTACAATTTTAAATTTTGGCGAAGCCCCTAGTATTCGGAAGGCCGAATTTAGGGCGCTATACACGCCTAAGCCGGACAAAGCCGACTCCTCGCCCTAAGCGGCATAAGTCTTTAGGGACTCGAGACCTCTCGAACAGTGACCAGCTCTCGCCTTATCATGACAGTCAGTTTTAGCTTTCTCTACTAAGGTGCTTGCCCAGATGAACCGGGGCACAATCGCAGTAGTTCTCCCAGTGCTACCTTAGCCGATATAGCGGAACGTAAGGTACCAAAACATGGGAGCCGGGCAAACCCAAATATTGACCCAAGACATGATTCGGAGCTGATGCATATAATGCTATAAGTTCGGGGTGCCGCATTGTTTATATATATATAAGAATAGAGAATGCAGTAATAGTCTAGTGCTATGCATTGTTTATTCAAAAAGGTGCATCGAAGCAGAATGATACAAGTAGTGCGATAAGAAAAAAGTAGGACTATTTGACATGTCTCCTCCAAGGGCAAGCTGAGGAATGGTATTTAAAGCAGGTATTTCACTCGTTATCAGAGACCACCTGGGAGTTCCGTGGTGCGACGTAGCTTTCTGCCTCCTTGGTTGTTGTATCGTGTGTCCGGCAATCATGCTGCCGGACGGGGTTTCCAGAGAGTAAAGTCCCGAAAGAGAGAAAAAAATAACAAAGCGGGAAGCCCCTAGTGCGGTTGAGCCTCGTTTTGGGGCGTGCCGTAGTCGTGCCCCCCACCTATGCCCATGGTATTTTCAATGCGTAATTATGTACGCGTGGCACGGATGTCGCTGTTTGGCTGGGACTGGGGTGGGGGCCGCATTGCTATGCGAGCTCGGAACGTGCCAGGCGGTCTTGTTGCAGATTACTCCGGGCGCGCTTGACGGTGTCCGGGTGTTTAATAACCAAACTGGTGGATTGCCTGAAGAGGCTGCTTTGTGCTTCTGCTGCGAGGGCCGCAGTGTGCTCCTCCGTGCAGAGAGAGCGCTATGTGTTTCCATTGACTGTGATGACCCCCCGAGGTCCTGGCATCTTGAGCTTGACGTATGCATAAAGCGATACCGCATTGAATCTCGCAAATGCGGTTCACCCGAGCAGTGGATGATAGCCACCGCGGAACGGGACTAAATCGAAGATTAACTCCTCGCTTCGGAAGTTATCCGGGGATCCGAAGACCACTTCCAGTGTGACTGAGCCTGTGCAATGGGCCTCTACACCTAGTATGACGCCTTTAAAGGTCGTTTTTGTGGGTTTGATCCTTGAGGGGTCTATACCCGTTTTGCGCACTGTGTCCTGATAAAGCAGGTTCAGGCTGCTGCCGCCATCCATAAGGACTCGAGTGAGGTGAAATCTGTTGATGATTGGGTCTAGGACCAGTGCGGCAAATCCGCCATGACGGATACTAGTGGGGTGGTCCCTGCGATCGAAGGTGATCGGATAGGAGGACCATGGGTTGAACTTTGGGGTGACTGGCTCCAACGCATATACGTCCCTTAGCGCACGCTTCCGCTCCCTCTTGGGGATGTGGGTTGCGTATATCATGTTCACCGTCCGCACTTGTGGGTGGAACCTCTTATGTCCTCCGGTGTTCGGCAGCTGGGGCTCCTCCTCGTCATCGCTATGTAACCCCTTATCTTTGTATACGGAATTTAACTTGTCGGCCTGCTTGAACACCCAACATTCCCTGTTGGTGTGGTTGGCAGGATTGTCGGGGGTGCCGTGTATTTGACACGAGCGATCGAGTATACGGTCCAAACTGGACTGGCCCGGAGTGCTTCTTTTGAATGGCTTTTTCCGCTGACCGGGTTTAGAGCCTCTGAATCCGGCATTGACTGCCTTATCCTCGGTATTGTCGCTGTTGATGCAGCGCTTGTGTTTGTTGCGACGTGACCTGCCATTGATATCCTTGGTATCCGTAGTACCATGGTTCTTTGATATGTTATTGCTTCGAGCCAGCCAGCTGTCCTCTCCCGCGCAAAAGTGGGTCATGAGTGTCGTGAGGGTTGCCATAGATTTCGGCTTTTCCTTGCGAAGGTGCCGGGTGAGCCACTCGTCGCAGATGTTGTGCTTAAAAGCTGCTAGGGCCTCTGCATCCAGACAGTCGACGATTTGATTTTTCTTTGTCAGGAACTGTGTCCAGAATTGCCTGGCCGATTCCTATGGCTGCTGAATTATGTGGCTCAAGTCATCGGCATCTGGTGGTCGCACATAAGTGCCCTGGAAGTTGTCGAGGAATGCGGCTTCCAGATCTTCCCAACAGCCAATGGATTCTGTTGGCAGGCTGTTGAGCCAATGCCGAGCTGGTCCTTTGAGTTTGAGTGGGAGGTATTTGATGGCGTGTAGATCGTCACCGTGGGCCATGTGGATGTGCAGGAGGAAGTCCTCGATCCATACCGCAGGATCTGTTGTGCCGTCGTATGATTCGATATTTACGGGTTTGAAACCCTCTGGGATTTGGTGATCCATTACTTCGTGTGTGAAGCATAGGGGGTGTGCGGCGCATCTGTACTGGGCTATATCGCGACGCAGCTCAAATGAGTCTTGTCCGCTGTGTTCGGCCCGACCGGATTTACTTTTACTGTATCCGGCGTGACGGTTATCTTCTCGCGTAGTGGCACGCCCTCGTGATCCATAGACATCTCGCAGGTCTAGCGTGTTTCCCCGTGCCTTGACATTTTTATTTGAGTGACGTCGAGGTGCGGGCTGAGCTTCTGGCTGAAATGCCTCTCTGTCGTGGCCACGAGGTGGCCGATCAGCCGCGTCATACGCTGGAGATGTGGGTTTTAATGCTTCCTCCACCAGTCGGGGTAGCAACCTGCGCTTTGGGTAACTCTTGGAGGGGCGTTCGAGTTCATATTCCTCGGCCGCAAGGACTTCAGTCCATCTGTCAGCTAGCAAATCTTGATCAGCTCGAAGCTGCTGTTGCTTTTTCTTAAGGCTATTTGCCGTGGCTATAAGCCGGCGCTTGAAGCGCTCTTGCTCGACGGGATCCTCAGGCACAACAAATTCGTCATCGTCGAGGCTTGCCTCGTCTTCGGAGGGGGTCATGTAATTATCATCCTCCGCCTCTCCATCTGCCGCTCTCTCGGGAGGGCTGGCTTCTCCATCCTCCTGCTCTAAATCTTGCTGGTGGGGATTGTCATCATCTTTGGCACTGTCCGGAGTGCTATTATCTCCTGTGTCGGTATCACCGCTTTTGCCTTGGCGAGACTTAGAGTGGCGCCGCTGACGTCGGCGCTTGGGTTGCTTCTTGGAGGGGTCATCCTCTGCTGTCCCGTCGCCATTGCCTTCTTTGGGTGTGTCCACCATATATATATCATATGATGAGGTGGTTGTCCAGTGCCCTGTGGGCAGTGGTTCTTGTTCGTCTCCTGCATCATCGTCCATACCGTCGATGTCTTCGGAGTCAAAGTCGAGCATGTCGGTCAAATTGTCGACAGTGGCTACTAAGTGGGTGGTGGGTGGGCGGCGAATTTCTTCGTCATCCGCATCCCAATCCTGCCGGACATAGTTCGGCCAGGACTCTCCTGACAAGGAGAGAGACCTTAATGAGTTTAGTATGTCGTCGAAGGGCGAGTGCTGAAAGATATCCGCGGAGGTGAAATCCATGATCGGCGCCCAGTCGGATTCGATAGGCACAGGCGCGGGCGGTTCGGAGTCCGTGGCCGGGGAAGAATCCGGCAGTTTGGCGTCATGGCTCTCGTGAAGGGTAAGGTCGATACTTGGCTCGATCGCCGCTGAGAATGCGGCCTCCGTGGCGGGGTCTATCCACCCGTCCATGGATGGCGCAATTGGCTCCGAATTGAGGGTCGGAGCGGTTGCCGGTGCGGTCTCCTGAACACTCTCCGATAGTAGAGCTAAATCGTGCTCATCGTGACCGTGCGGCGCACTCGGCAGGGGCTCGAATCCGTTGAAGATCAAGTCTCTGCGGATGTCGGGTGTGTAGTTTAAGCATCCAAACCTGACCTGGTGGCCAAGGGCGTAACTCTTGATCTGCTCCAGATGGACAAGCGAGTTGGCCTGCAGTGCGAAGGCGCCGAATACAAAGATTTGCCAGGGGAGAAAAGTCTCACCCTGGACTGCATCGCTTTCCATGATCGAAGGAGCCATCAAGCCTAACGATGACGACACAGAGGAACTCTCAATGAAAGCACCAATGTCGGTGTCAAAACCAGCGGATCTCGGATAGGGGGTCCCGAACTGTGCGTCTAGGCGGATGGTAACAGGAGACGGGGGACACGATGTTTACCCAGGTTCGGGCCCTCTCGATGAAGGTAATACCCTACGTCCTACTTGATTGTTCTTGATAATATGAGTAGTACAAGAGTTGATCTACCACGAGATGATCTACCACGAGATCGAAGAGGCTAAACCCTAGAAGCTAGCCTATGGTATGATTGTTGTTGTTGGTCCTATGGACTAAACCCTCCGGTTTATATAGACACCGGAGGGGGCTAGGGTTACACAGAGTCGGTTACAAAGAAGGAGATCTACATATCCGTATTGCCAAGCTTGCCTTCCACGTCAAGGAGAGTCCCATCCGGACACAGGACGAAGTCTTCAATCTTGTATCTTCATAGTCCAACAGTCCGGCCAAAGGATATAATCCGGCTGTCCGGATACCCCCTAATCCAGGACTCCCTCACCCACCATCCCTTTGTTGATAATGATGCATATGTAGTTAGTTCTGATGTAAGTCTTGTTGGGTACATTGGTACTCACGTTTGCTTAATTTATGTTTTAGTAGAGAGACTTCAGTCTCGCTAGTAGTTCTGTGTGGACTTTAGTGTTTAGCTTGATACCTCGGCTACGATCTTGTGCCCTCAGCATGATCTGGTAGATAGTCAGGCTTCTCAGCCTTTTTCATTTGTAGATGTCTGTACTTAGACATGTTAAGCTTCCGCATGTTCTTTGACTTGTATGCTCTGAATGTTGGGTCATGAGACCCATGTTTGTAATATCTCACTCCTCGGAGCCTATTGAATAAATACTTTGAGTCATAGAGTTATGTTGTGATGCCATGTTGTATTTGCACATATCGAGCATATTGTGTGTATGATTTGAAATGCTTGGTATGTGTGGAATCCGACAACCTAGTTGTTTATCCTTGGTAGCCTCTCTTACCGGGAAATGTGCCCTAGTGATTCTGGTGAGCCATGGTAGCTTTCTACTGCTCCGGAACACTTAGGCTGGCCGGCATGTGTCCTGCTTCGTTCCTGTGTCTGTCCCTTCGGGGAAATGTCACGCGACGTCTCCAGAGTCCTGTTAGCCTGCTACAACCCGGATTCTCCGGAGTCCTGTTAGCCCAGCTGCTACAGCCCGGATTCACTCGCTGATGACCGACACGTTCGTTGCTGGGTCATGTATGCCCGTCCCTGTAAGTTAGTGCCACTTTGGGTTTACGACTAGTCATGTCGGCCCGGGTTCTTTGTCATATGGATGCTAGCGACACTATCATATACGTGAGCCAAAAGGCGCAAATGGTTCCGGGCCAGGTAAGGTGGCACCCGTGGGAATACCGTGCATGAGGCCGCAAAGTAATATGATGTGTTACATGCTAGATCGGTGTGACTTGGGATCGGGGTCCTAATAGAGGTGCTCTGCATTTATGTTTGGTGGTCTCAGAAAGGGCTAGCGAGATACCACTATTGTCATATTATATCATGGTTGTTTTGACAACGTGTTGCTGTTTGAGATATCTTATTATTGCTTGCTAGCTGATTATGTCATTAATATGAGTCATTATAATCTTTAAGAGTTATTGTCGACATGGTTAGTTATAATGCTGGCTGAAAACCTGGTTTTTGTTTAAGCTTATTTATGCAAACAAGAGCAAAAGAGTTCATAAAAGTTTTTTCTTTCTCACTTTCAGTTTATCAACTGAATTGCTTGAGGACAAGCAAAGGTTTAAGCTTGGGGGAGTTGATACGTCTCCAACGTATCTACTTTTGTCATACTTTCCCTCTTGTTTTGGACTCTAATTTGCACGTTTTGAATGAAACTAACCCCAAACAGATGTTGTTTTCAGCAGAACTACCATGGTGTTGTTTTTGTGTAGAAATAAAAGTTCTTGGAATGGAACGAAACTTCATGAGGATTTTTATATAATAAATGAGAATTTCTGGAGCCAAGACCTACCGGAGAGGGGCCCCTGGGTGGGCACAACGCACCAGGTTGCGCCCCCTCTCCTGGCGTGCCCAGGTGGGTTGTACCCACCTGGTGGCCCCGCAGACCTCAACCCTGACACTATAAATTCCTATTTTCGAAGAAAAAATCAGGGAGAAAGAATTATCGCGATCCACAAGACGGAGCCGCCTCCAAGCCCTATTCTTCCTTGGGAGGGCAGATCTGGAGTCCGTTTGGGGCTCCCGGGAGGGGGATCTTCGTTCTTCGTCATCACCAACCCTTCTCCATTGCCAATTCCATGATGCTCCCCACCGGGGGTGAGTAATTCCTTTGTAGGCTCGCTGGTCGATGAGGAGTTGGATGAGATTCATCATGTAATCGAGTTAGTTTTGTTAGGGCCTGATCCCTATTATCCACTATGTTCTTAGATTTATGTTGCTATGACTTTGCTATGCATAATGTTTGTCACTTAGGCCCGGGTGCCATGATTTCAGATCTGAACTGTGTCATCATTATATCCATGTTCTAATTCCGATTGATATGTCTCCATTGTATCTATAATTTTTGATTGTTCCATGCCAATATTCTACAACTTTTATATGCTTTTGGCAAATTTTTGTACTATTTTTGGGACTAACATATTGATCCAGTGCCCAGTGCCAGTTCCTGTTTGTTGCATGTTTTTGTTTCCCAGAAAGTCCATATCAAACGGAGTCCAAACAGGATAAAAACTAACGGCGATTTTTTTAGAATATATGCGATTTTTGGGAAGAAGAATCGACGCGAGAGGATGCCCGAGGGGGCCACGAGGCATGGTGGTGCACCCTGGGCCCTCGTGGCCAACCCGTAAGGCGGTTGGTGCCCTTCTTTCACCACAAGAAAGCCAATATCCGGATAGAAATTGTTTTAAAATTTCAGCCCAATCAGATTTGCGGATCTCCGAGAATATAAGAAACAGTGAAAGACCAGAATCTGGAACAAAGAAACAAAGAGAGACAGAGAGACAGATCCAATCTTGGAGGGGATCTTGCCCCTCCGCCGCCATGGAGGCCATGGACCGGAGGGGAAACCCTTCTACCATCTAGGGAGAAGATCAAGGAAGAAGAAGAAGAAGGGGAGCTCTCTCCCCCTCTCTTCCGGTGGCACCGGAACGCCGCCGGGGCCATCATCGTCACCGCAATATTCACCAACACCTCCGTCATCTTCACCAACATCTCCATCACCTTCCCCTATCTATCTACAGCGGTCCACTCTCCCGCAACCCGTTGTACCCTCTAATTGAACATGGTGCTTTATGCTTCATATTATTATCCAATGATGTGTTGCCATCCTATGATGTCTGAGTAGATTTTTGTTGTCCTACCGGTAATTGGTGAATTGCTATGATTGGTTTAATTTGCTTGTGTTTATGTTGCTATCCTTTGGTGCCCATCATATGAGCGCGCGCGCACCATAGGGTTAGTTGTATGTTGATAGGACTGTGTATTGGAGGGCAAGAGTGACAGAAGCTTCAACCTAGCATAGAAATTGATGCATACGAGATTGAAGAGGGACCAATATATCTTAATGCTATGGTTGGGTTTTACCTTAATGAACGTTAGTAGTTGCGGATGCTTTCTAATAGTTCCAATCATAAGTGCATAGAATTCCAAGTCAGGGATGACATGCTAGCAGTGGCCTCTCCCACATAAAACTTGGTATCGGTCTAGTAAAGTAGTCAATTGCTTAGGGACAATTTCGCAAATCCTACCACCACTTTTCCACACTCGTTATACTAAATTTATTGCTTCTTTACCTAAACAGCCCCTACTTTTTATTTACGCGCTCTTTATTATCTTGCAAACCTATCCAGAAACACCTACAAAGTACTTCTAGTCTCATACTTGTTCTAGGTAAAGCGAACGTTAAGCGTGCATAGAGTTGTATCGGTGGTCGGTAGAACTTGAGAATATTTGTTCTACCTTTAGCTCCTCGTTGGGTTTGACACTCTTACTTATCGAAAGAGGCTACAATTGATCCCCTATACTTGTGGGTTATCAAGACATTTTTCTGGCGCCGTTGCCGAGGAGCAATAGCGTGGGGTGAATATTCTCGTGTGTGCTTATTTGCTTTATCACTAAGTAATTTTTATTTGTTGTTCTAAGTTGTTCTCTATCTTTAGTTATGGAACACGAAATACCAAAAAAAGGTTTACTTGCTACTCATGGAGATGAGGAACCTCCTAAAACCCTCGATGCTCATTATGTGAAAGATATTATGCACTACTATAATAATCCTGAGAAAACCCCATTCAATTATATAATGGGAGACACATTGGACCAACATGAATACTTTAGGGATTATCGCTTGACTCAAAAAGGGAAACTATTATGGGATCAAATTTATATGTTGCATTGGTATGCTCGGCAACTATGCTTGAGATATGATTATACTTGTTGCTCTAGGATGAAGGCTCCACACCTTCCCTTTTCATGCAATTGTAATGATAATGAAACCTAAGCTTCTTATGCTAATGGTATATATGATTACTATGATGTGGAATGAATAGAAGAATTTGTTCCTTTTAAGGGTGCTTGCGAAATTGAATATTTGTTTAAAGAGTTTGAAGATTTTGATGATTCAATTTATAGACCTGAAAATTTAGCTATCCTTAAATATTGCTATGATAATTATAAATACAATTACGATATTGATGAATTTATTGAGAATAACTCCGTTGTCCAAGAAAAGACTAATATTTTGCAGGTGTCGGATTTTGGGTTCCGGCAGACCCTTGAGGTTCGAACACTGGGGTGCGCACGGAGATTTCGCCTTCTACCTACTTGCACCCCTTCGCCTCGCTAAGATCTAAGCTATGGAAAGAACAGCACAAGAGACACAGGGTTTATACTGGTTCGGGCCACCGTTGTGGTGTAATACCCTACTCCAGTGTGTGGTGTGGTGGATTGCCTCTTGGGCTGATGATGATGAGCAATACAAGGAAGAACAGCCTCGCGAGGGTCTGTTCTTGGCTGGGGGGATGAACTGCTAGGAGGAGTTCAGTCGCCCTTCTCTCTCTGTCTTCTCGATTCTCTCTCTGATTTTGATCCGATCTCCCCTACCCTATGGGTGGCTAGTCCTATTTATAGGCAAAGGCCCTGGGCCTCTTCCCAAATATTGAGCGGGAAGGGCGCCAACAATTGGCCATTTTGAAGGGGAACATCTGGTACACTTATCCTGACTAAAGTTGGTCCTCGCCTGCCAAAGGCTCTGGCGGTGACGCTGGCTTGGGCTCCACAATGACTTCCTCCCTGCCGTTGGACTAGTCTTGGTCTCGTTGCACCGAAACGGGTGCCTTTGCTTGATGCTCTCGCCTGCGCTTGCTCCCTTTGCACCAAAGAGGAAAGGAGGACACTGCACGGTTGGCGCCCGCCTGGCGCCTTTGGTCGTCACGGCTTGCGTCACGGGCACCTCGCGAGGTACCCCGCCTTGATCTCTCCGCCTCCTCGCGAGCCAGCCTGATGAGGCCGTGCCTGAGGAAGCTCCATGTCATCCGCCCCGCGAGGCTTGGCCCCTCGCGAGGGTCTTGGGTCTGTGTTGATGAATATGGGCCGTGCTGGGCCCCTCCTCGAGCCACGCCGTAGGCCGCAGGCAGGCAAGTCTGGGGACCCCCTTTCCCAGAACGCCGACAGTAGCCCCTGGGCCCAAGGCGCGTCCGGACTTGGTCGTGCAGGGAGGTGAAAGGGCAAGAGCGAAGCACCGCGGGCCCTAACAGCCTGCGGCCTTGGGCGTCGCGTGGCGGTTGACTGGATGTGGGCGCCTCAGCAACCGCATGAGTTGATAAGGGAGCGGCATCTGCCTAGGCTTTGCTTTTTTGCTTTCTCCGGTTGCTGCTCAGATCCCCTTTCTTGCGCCTCTCCTTCCTTCCTCCAAAATTTCCAGATCTACTTCAACCGCGTGACCTAGGAAGCCATGGCGCCTCATCAGTCGCCGGCCGGAGCTTGGTACTCGTCTGCCGTGGACTCGCCGAACGTGTCTGAGGCGAGCCTCGCCCGGTTGCGCCGGATGGCGGCGGCGCAGGGCATCGACGGGGCAAAGGTGTTCAAGGCCGGCTCCGCCACCCCTGAGGGCCAAGGGAGCACCTTCTATCTGTTCTTTGTAAGCGCCATTGCTGCTGGCCTGGTGCCTCCCTTCTCGGAGTTCTTCTTCTATGTCCTCCGCCATTATAAGCTACAGGCTTTGCATCTCCACCCCAACTCCGTCCTTCTCGTGGCAATCTTCGCCTATTACTGCGAGGCTCACGTTGGGGTCCAGCCCTCAGTGGCCTTGCTGCGCCACTACTTCTACCTCCAGACCTCTCGCGGTCCTGCTTCCGCATGCGCAAGCTTCATCGCGTACGGTGGCGCCATTGCCATTTTGAACCCCGGGAAAAGGATTGAGGGCTTCAGGAGCAAGTGGGTCTTGGCAGATGCTGGGCGCATCCACCCTCGGCTGATCTTGCCCACGGAGCAACCCACGAGCTCCAGCGATTGGGGTCGAGCGGAGCTCGTGGACCCCCGCGCGAAGCTGGTGTTGGAGAAGATGGACGCGGATCTGAGGCCGGCCAACATGGCGGCGGCGAAGCTGACCGGCGAGTCGCTGCTGAGGTAATTCCTGGAGCACCAGCTGGCTCTGCTTCGGTAGTACTCACTTCCGATGTGGAGGCCCCATCCGAGCCCCGCGGCCTTGGCCGACGAAGATCTGGCTGCGGTCCTCCAATCTCTGGTCGGGGCGATGTGGCGAGGTTGGAGGGCGCTCCTACGCCCTTGTTCCTCCGCGACAACTGGGAGCAGGTAGTGGAGTCCATGCCCGTCTTCAACAGGGACGGCACGTGCCCATGGAAACTCCCGGGGAATCAGTGGACGTGTCCTCCGATGACTCCAGCGAAGAGGAGGAAAGAGGGGAGCGGGAAAAAGGGCCTGACTCCGAGGCGACTGACGGAGAGTCGAGGGCTCCCCTCCCCTGGCGTAGGTCCCGCGCTCTCCGCCTCTCTCCGAGCGATGACGACGAGGATGATGACGAGCAGGGCGGCGGGAGCTTGCCCCCGAACCCGAAGAAGGACAGGACCGGGCTGATCTCCCGCGGGTCTGCCCCGGCCCCGAGGCGGACCGTAGACGCGCCTTCCGCTCCCGAGCTTCCCAAGGTTGACCCTTCTAGCCGGCTTTCATGCTTCAAATTTGGCCGGAGGCTGCCTGAGCTCACTGGCGACAACCAGTAAGCGCTTGATTCTTGTCTTTATTTCTTGTTCTGCTGCTGAGGCTTGACATCCACATCTTTTGGACAGGCTGGCGCCCGCAGCAAAGAAGCCAAAGGGAGCTCCTGAGGTTCCATCCGTTGCAGCGCCTCTGCCCGCGAAGGAAGGTGACCGCGACGCACGGGCTTCTCCTGCCCGCTCGTCCTCGCGAGGCCTGGCTGAGCCGGCTGGGGCGAGCTCAGCCCCCATGGCCCAAGTGACTCCCGAGGTGCCTTTGCCTGCTGCCGCCACTACAGCCGTTGGGGCTCAGCAGGCTCCGCCTCAGGATGCTGTGGTCGCGCTGCCGCCTTCTCCTCCTACTCCACCGACTGTTGTTTCTTCGACTCCTCCTGCCGTTCTGGATCATGCTGCTGCTGAGCTGGACCGGCTGCGGCAGGATCTTCTTGGCGCGGACCCTCGCTTGGTGGCCGGGCGCTTGGAGCTGGCTTCAGGATGGATTCGCTCCAACGCTTCAATTCGGGCGGCGCTGGTCCAGGCCTCGATGGCTTGCGATGAGGAGAGGCAGGCCATCCTTGAGGTGAAGGATGCTCATGACGCAGCCCTGGGGGTGGTGGTCGACGTCCGTGGTCGCTGCAAGGCGCTGGAGGACGAGCTGCAAGGCCCACGGGACCAGCTCGCGAAAGAGGCCCGGCTTCGCCAGGAGCAGGAAGAAGGCGTGAAGGCTCGCGAGGCGGCCGTAAAGGAGAGGGAGGTCAAGCTCAGGAGGCGCCGTGACCGCCTAGGCGCGCTGGAGCAGGAGTTGGGGGCGAGGAAGGTCGAGCTGGACGACAAGGCCCAGGTTCTTGCCGAGGACCGCGTGGCCTTCGCGGAGATGGAGGCAAAGGCTCACTCCTCGCTGAGGATGCTTTACGACAGCGGCCTGGAGAGCCCGCTGGCTGGCACCGAGGACGGCCCCGCCAAGCTGCTTCCCTTCCTGGTTCGCGCTCTTGAAGATGTCGCCCTTGGCCTTGGCCCCACGGCCGAGGCCGAGGCGCATGTCCTGTCTTCTGCAGCGCTGACGCGGGTCCTCACCCACATCTACCTTCGCGATCCCAGCGTCGACCTCGACAGCCTGCTGGAGCCAGTAAGCGGCGAGCGTGCCGCTGCCGCTGCCAAGGCCGTGAAGGGTCGCGCGGAGGCTCTGCTGGGGAAGTTCCAGGCTTTCAGCACCAAGTCGAAGCAAGGCGCCGCCGACCCCGCTGCTCCATAAGGTGAACCCACTCCGCGCTGCTCCACCGCCGACAAGTGACTCCATTGTGGCTCATGTCCTGCCTTTAATTCCTGCACATGTATCATGCCTCGGGGAGGCGTTTAAACTTGCGTTTGGCATTGAGATAACAGTGTGGACTGTAATATTTGCTTTTGAATTCCTTGAAATTTACGCTTTTCCTTCCTACTTGCTTATGTTCTACGCCGTCAGAGCCCGGCCCCGCGCATACCTCAGCCGTCATTAGCCCCAACCGGAAACCAGGATGGGACCAAGGAGTGAGGGGCTATGTGACAAGTTAGGCTCCTGAGTCGCGATGCTCAGGAGTCCCCCTTGGCGCACGAACAACAAGTAGGGAGGTGTGATGTGGGTGGATCTACTGTTCTACGTCTACAGAGCCCGGCCGCGCGCATACCTCAACCGCCGTTAGCCTTTCGGAACTAAGGAGTGAGGGGCTACGTGACTAGTTAGGCTCCTGAGTCGCGATGCTCAGGAGTCCCCCTTGACGCTCAAATGGCCTTCATACCTTGGCTCCGCTCGGGGAGAGATGCGCGACGAACCAGGCCCGGGGGGGCCTGGCTGGGTGGCGTGCGTCTGGGCGTGACCCAGGCGCAGCCCCTGTGCCCAGCCCCCTCGCGCGGCACTCCCGAGGGGAGGCGTTACGATGAGGCTAGACACTGAGCTCTGGGCTCCCTGAGGTTGATGCGGCCCGGGGGCCGCCCTCAGTTGTTTATCACCAGCGCGGAGCATAGCGCTTCCGTATGTGTACGGGCATAGCCACTCCTCGGTAGTGTCATCAGCCAGCGCGGAGCATGGTGCTTCCACTGGTACGTGGGAGGGGGCTCCCCTCCGGGAGGAGCCCCCGGGGCGTGTACAGCCCCGCCCTGACACGTGGCTGGCACGGTAGGGCCTGGCGAGGTGTATCTAGGCACCCATGAGCCAGCGCGGGACTCACGGGGCCCTACCTCTAGGCGGGTTGCGCCTGGCACTAGGCCTTATCTTGTGATGTGTCCCTGCAAATTTGGTTAGATGTCGGCACTCTACGTCCTCGGGTCCCGGCCCTCGAGCTGGTCTCAGCCATCGCTGGTATGCCAGGTCGCGATGCCGTGGACAAGGCCAGAGGGTGAGGGCTGGAGAGCCAGTAAGAGCCCTGAGTCGCGATGCTCAGGTACCCCCCCTTTAATGTGCAAGTGGTCGGCATGGAGAAGAAGAGGTGTCGTGGACAGGCATCAAATAATCAAGCATGGTGGGTCGAACGCATAGCCGAAAATAAACGCGAAAGGGGATACATGCCGCTGGGTCTGGCCCGAGCGACTTGGGGGATGATGCAGCCCGAGGGGCGCCCCCAACAAGGTAAGCTAACAACATAAAATAACAGGGATACATGCCGCAGGGACGGACCCACGCGGCCTGGGAACAATGCATCCTTGGGGGTGCTCCTAGCTGGAAATGAAACTTGAAAGATGTCACCTGATGATGTTGAGGACGAAGGAGTGTTGGCGTAGCAGACTCGGTGGGCTGCGGAAGCCGATCCTCACGAGCCCCCAGGCCCAAGGGCCTCGGGAGGCTCCGGAGGCGCTAGTGGCTCCTCGCGAACCATCTCCATCTCCGCCAGGGCTGCGGAACGCCTGGCCTCTTGAGCCTCCATGATGCCCCTCATGAGGCGCTGGTACGTGGCAGCCGCGTTCGGCAAGCCGTAAGGCATGCGAACGTAGCTGTGGGGTGGACCTTCGCAGCGCCCCACTCGCGAGGGCCAGAGGCGCTCCAGAGAGGCGACTCGATTGAGCCCTGGTATGTCGATGCAGACGCGCAGCCCACCATCCTCGCCTGGATGGGGAGCCACAGCTGGTAGGCGGCGGCCGCCTCTCATGATTCTTGACTCCTGTAGCTCCTGAATGGCCTTGCTGACGAACTCCTGAGGGTCTGGCCCTCCTTGCCTTACTCCTTCTTGAGGGAAACGTGCTTCGAAACACGCCTCCATGTGGTGCCCAAGCGCCTCCCTCGTGACCTTAGCCAGGTCGGTGGCCCTCCAGGGGAGAGCCCCCGAGCCCTGCCTGAGGAGGGCGCCGGGCATGCTTTCCTATGCGATGGAAGGAGGTTCCCCCTGGGCAGGTGCGGGCCCTGAGGGGCCAGGCCGGACAATGTCTTCTTCTTCTTAGGGGCGGTCTCGGGAAGCCTCCTGCTTCCGCGATCCGGGTCTTCCAGCGATGCGGCCTGAAAGGCTCGTTCCAAGGAACACACCGCGTCCTTCTCTTCACAGGGCACCGTGATGACTCCGCCACTTCCTGGCATCTTGAGGACGTTGTAGCTGTGGTGAGTTACGTCCATGAACTTGGCCAGCGCTGGGTACCCAAGGATGGCGTTGTATGGCAGGCGAATGTGAGCGACGTCGAAGTCGATGAGCTCGGTGCGGTAGTTGTCGCGTGCCCCGAAGGTGACAGGGAGGCGGACCTACCCAATCGGGACCGTGGAGCCGTCGGTGACTCCAGAGAAAGGTTTGGTTGGCTGAAGCTGGTTGTAGGGCACTTGGAGATTGTTGAATGTTTCCACGGACAGGACGTTGAGCCCTGCCCCGCCATCGATGAGGGTCCTGGTGACCACCATGTTGTTGATGATTGGGGAACAAAGCATCGGGAGGACTCCGGCTGTGGCCGCACACTTGAGCTGATCTGCTGAGCTAAACATGATGGCGCACGCCGACCACCTGAGAGGGCGCGTGGCTTCGAGCTTGGGGAGGACTGCATTCACTTCGCGGGCGAACTGCTTGAAGATGCGTTGAGAGGCTGGGGCTTGAGCCCCGCCCAGGATGCAGGCGATCGCGCGCGGCTCCTAGAAGCCCCCAGCCCCCTCGTCCTGATGGCGGTCCTCGTTTCTCCTTGGCTGTGGCGGCAGCGGAGGGAGGCCTGTGTTGCCTTGCGGGCGATCCTCGCGAGGCTGATCCCTCCAGTCTCCCTCGCGAGGCGGGTCTTGCTAGTGATCCTCGCAAGGTTGATCGCGCCACCCTTGGCGCAGGCAGCAGTCTTCCCAGTGTCCTGCGTTCCTTCATCTTCCTCGAACATAGCCCCGGTCACCGCGGTCAGGGCAACGGCCGATCCTTCCTTCTCGCATGGCTCGGAGCTCTTGACATTCGTTGGTGTTGTGGGTGTGGAGGTCATGGTACACACAGTACCGACTGCCCTTGGAAGATTCGGGCTGATCTCTGCCCCGCTTGGTGTCTGGTTCTGCCGCGAGAACGGCAGCCCCCTTGCGCTTCACATCCTTGGCCTTGGGCTTCTTCTCTTTTGGGTCCGCGGCAGGCAGCTCGAGGAGGGAGAGACGCCCTTCTTCAGCCCTGGCGCACTTGGTTGCCAAGTTGAACAACTCCAAGGAAGTGCACAGGTCTTCATGCATCGCCAGCTCCTCCTTCATCTTGACGTCGCGCACGCCGTCGGAGAAGGCTGAGATGATGGCCTCCTCGGTCACCTTGGGAATCTTGAGGCGTGCGTTGTTGAAGCACTGGATGTACTTCTGCAGGGTCTCTCCGGGTTGTTGCTTGATGCGGCGCATGTCGCTCACGGCGGGTGGCCGGTCGCGAGTACCTTGGAAGTTGGCGATGAAGCGGGTGCACATCTCGTCCCAGGAGGAGATCGTGCCTGGAGCCAGGTTCAGGAGCCAGGTGCGGGCCCCATCCTTGAGCTCCATGGGAAACCAGTTCGCCATGACCTTCTCGTCTCCGCTGGAAGCTTCGATGCCCAGCTCATAGAGCTGGAGGAACTCCGCAGGGTCGGCCATGCCTTCATAACGAGGAGGCAGGTCTGGCTTGAACTTGTCGGGCCACGCGACGCTACGTAGCTCGGTGGTGAAGGCACGGCAGCCTGCTGTGGCCACGGGAGGCCTTGGGTGATGGAGAGCTTGGTCTTGCATGTCCCCACGCGCTGCAGCTGGGAGCAGCGCGGGGTCTTGACGTGCGGGAGCAGGAACATGGTCGCGACGTGCTGGAGCAGGGAGCGTCCAGGCAGCATCTTGCGGGCGAGGGACTTCTTGGCAGCTCTGCTCTTGCCGCGCTAGCACCTGACGGAGCGGGTTCAGCCCAGGGGCCACGCGCCTGGGAGCCATGGCGCCTTCTTGAGGAGGAGGCGGCTGGGGCGCCCCCGGAGCTTCGTCGCCCGCGCGGGGCGGGGTGCGGTGCAGCGGAACGGACGGCGCAGGAGAGCCCCCTGCGACGCGGACGAGCTCAGTGACGCGGTCGAGCCATTCTTCGTAGACGTCGTCGATGGGACGGTAGCGCAGGAGCTCGTTTGCCGCGATGAGCACAGCTCGAGCCTCCATGGGTGCGCGGAGCGCGCGGGACGAAGAACCAGCTGGGGTGAGCGAGGGAGTAGCGGTGCGGACGTCTTGCCGCATGGACGGATGCTGAGACGACGCTTGCTGCTCGTCCCCCGCCGGGCCGGTGGCGGCGTTGACGGCAGGTCATGGGGAACGGCGAGGACGCCCACCGACAGGAGCCGTCTGGGCGACGCGGGAAGCGAGAGCGGCCCGACGCTCGGCGCGGGCCCGACGAGCGTCAGACATGGGCGCGATGGTCGGAGGAGAACGGGGTGGTGGAAGACGAATTCCGGCGCACCCCTACCTGGTGCGCCAAATGTCGGATTTCGGGTTCCGTTAGACCCTTGAGGTTCGAACACTGGGGTGCGCACGGAGATTTCGCCTTCTACCTACCTACACCCCTCCGCCTCGCTAAGATCTAAGCTATGGAAAGAATAGCATAAGAGACACAGGGTTTATACTGGTTCGGGCCACCGTTGTGGTGTAATACCCTACTCCAGTGTGCGGTGTGGTGGATTGCCTCTTGGGCTGATGATGATGAGCAATACAAGGAAGAACAGCCTCGCGAGGGTCTATTCTTGGCTGGGGGGATGAACTGCTAGGAGGAGTTCAGTCGCCCTTCTCTCTCTCTTCTCGATTCTCTCTCTGATTTCGATCCGATCTCCCCTACCCTGTGGGTGGCTAGTCCTATTTATAGGCAAAGGCCCTGGGCCTCTTCCCAAATATTGAGCGGGAAGGGCGCCAACAATTGGCCATTTTGAAGGGGAACATCTGGTACACTTATCCTGACTAAACTTGGTCCTCGCCTACCAAAGGCTCTGGCGGTGACGCTGGCTTGGGCTCCACAATGACTTCCTCCCTGCCGTTGGACTGGTCTTGGTCTCGTTGCACCGAAACGGGTGCCTTTGCTTGATGCTCTCGCCTGCGCTTGCTCCCTTTGCACCAAAGAGGAAAGGAGGACACTGCGCGGCTGGCGCCCGCCTGGCGCCTTTGGTCGTCATGGCTTGTGTCACGGGCACCTCGCGAGGTACCCCGCCTTGATCTCTCCGCCTCCTCGCGAGCCAGCCTGATGAGGCCGTGCCTGAGGAAGCTCAGTGTCGTCCGCCCCGCGAGGCTTGGCCCCTCGCGAGGGTCTTGGGTCTGTGTTGATGAAGATGGGCCGTGCTGGGCCCCTCCTCGAGCCACGCCACAGGCCGCAGGCAGGCAAGTCTGGGGACCCCCGTTCCCAGAACGCTGACAACAGGAGCCTATGGAAGAAGAAATTGATGAAACTATGAGCTCATTGGATGAAAAAGATGATGAGGAGAGCGAAGAACAAAAGGAGGAAGATCGGATTAGCTACTCGTGCCCACCTTTTCATGAGAGTAACTCTCCAACTCATACATTATTTAATGTCCCTTCGTTCTTACCAAAGGATGAATGCTATGATGATTGTTATGATCCCGTTGATTCTTTTGAAATATCCCTTTTTGATGATTCTTGCTATGCTTGTGGCCAAGATGCAAATATGAATTATGCTTATGGAGATGAACTTGCTATAGTTTCTTATGTTAAACATGAAATTGTTGCTATTGCACCCACACATGATAGTCCTATTATCTTTTTAAATTCTCCCGGCTACACTATATCGGAGAAGTTTGCCCTTATTAAGGATTATATTGATGGGTTGCATTTTACTACTATACATGATGATTTTGATAGATATAATATGCATGTGCTTGCTTCTCCTACTTGCAATTATTATGAGAGAGGAACTACATCTCCGCCTCTTTATGTTTCCAACACAAAAAATTGCAAGAAACTGCTTATGCTATGTATTGGCATTTACTTGATCTGCGTGAATTGTTCTTGTATGACATGCCGATGCATAGGAAGAGAGTTAGACTTCGTTCTTACATGATATATCTTACTTTGTGATCACTATTAAAATTGGCTTTGATATACCTTGGGATCCGGGTGGATCCATTACTTGAGCACTATATGCCTAACTTAATGGCCTTAACGAAAGCGCTGCCAGGGAGACAACCCGGAAGTTTTCGAGAGTCATTTATTTCTGTATTGTGATTTTATAAAGTTTAAATATAAAAATAATGTGCCAATATTTGCCTTTAGGATGTTTACATTGCTTGTTGGTTTGTGCGGTGCAAAACAGAAACTTTGGCTGTAGTGCGCGATTTTACATTTTTTACTAGAACGTCAAACGGTTCTGAAACTTTTTGCACTGTCTTTATGTACAATTTTTTTCCTAATTATTTCACAATTTTTGGAGTACTAGAAGTATGGTGCATGTTCAGATTACTACAAACTGTCCTGTTTAAGACAGATTCTGTTTTTGATGCATAGATTGCTTGTTTTGATGAAACTATCGATTTCTATCAGTGGATTAAGCCATGGAAAAGTTATATTACAGTAGCTACAATCCAAAAACAAAATATGAATTGGTTTTCAACAGTACTTAGAGTAGTGATTTGCTTTATTATACTAATGGATCTTACCGAACTTTCTATTGAGTTTTGTGTGGATGAAGTGTTCGAAGATCGAGGATGTCTCGATATGAGGATAAGGAGGAGAGGCAAGAGCTCAATCTTGGGGATCCCAAGGCACTCCAAGTAAATATTCAAGGAGACTCAAGCATCTAAGCTTGGGGATGCCCCGGAAGGCATCCCATCTTTCTTCAACAAGTATCAGTATGTTTTCGGATTCGTTTCGTTCATGCGATATGTGCAAATCTTGGAGCATCTTTTGCATTTAGTTTTCACTTTTCTTTTATGCACCATGCTAGTATGAGAAAGTCCTTGGTTGATTTATAGAATTCTCATTGCACTTCACTTATATCTTTTGAGTACGGCTTTATAGAATGCTTCATGTGCTTCACTTATGCCATTTGAAGTTTGGATTGCCTGTTTCTCTTCACATAGAAAACCGCCATTTGTAGAATGCTCTTTTGCTTCACTTATATTTGTTAGAGCGTTGGCATATCTTTTGTAGAAATAATTAAACTCTCTTGCTTCACTTATATATATTTAGAGAGTTGACAGGAATTGGTCATTCACATGGTTAGTCATAAAATCCTACATAAAACTTGTAGATCACTGAATATGATATGTTTGATTCCTTGCAATAGCTTTGCGATATAAAGATGGTGATATTAGAGTCATGCTAGTGGGTAGTTGTGGATTGAGGAAATACTTGTGTTGAAGTTTGTGATTCCGTAGCATGCACGTATGGTGAACCGTTATGTAACGAAGTTGGAGCATGAGGAATTTATTGATTGTCTTCCTTATGAGTGGCGGTCGGGGATGAGTGATGGTCTTTTCCTACCAATCTATCCCCCTAGGAGCATGCGCGTAGTACTTTGTTTCGATGACTAATAGATTTTTGCAATAAGTATGTGAGTTCTTTATGACTAATGTTGAGTCCATGGATTATACGCACTCTCACCCTTCCATCATTGCTAGCCTCTTCGGTACCGTGCATTGCCCTTTCTCACCTTGAGAGTCGGTGCAAACTTCGCTGGTGCATACAAACCCCGTGATATGATACGCTCTATCACACATAAGCCTCCTTATATCTTCCTCAAAACAGCCACCATACCTACCTATCATGGCATTTCCATAGCCATTCTGAGATATATTGCCATG
Organism: Triticum urartu; assembly: GCF_056163025.1. Classification (NCBI taxonomy): domain Eukaryota; kingdom Viridiplantae; phylum Streptophyta; class Magnoliopsida; order Poales; family Poaceae; genus Triticum; species Triticum urartu. The sequence goes on along the minus strand of NC_141879.1, from coordinate 435,662,319 downwards.
CAACTTCCATCATCATCATATACATGACTTGAGCATCATTGTCATATTGCTTTGAATGATCGTAAGATAGCTAGCATGATGTTTTCATGGCTTCTCCGGTTTTTGATGTCATTGCTACCCTAGATCATTGCATATCTCGGTACACCGCCGGAGGCATTCATATAGAGTCATATTTTGTTCTAGTATCGAGTTGTAATATTGAGTTGTAAGTAAATAAAAGTGTGATGATCATCATTATTAGAGCATTGTCCCATGTGAGGAAAGGATGATGGAAGCTATGATTCCCTCACAAGTTGGGATGAATCTTCAGACTTTACAAAAAAAAGAGGCCAAAGAAGCCCACAAAAAAAGAGGCCAAAGAAGCCCACCAAAAAAATAAAAAAAGAGAGTGAAAAAGAGAGAAGGGGCAATGTTACTACCCTTTTACCACACTTTTGCTTCAAAGTAGCACCATGTTCATCATAGAGAGAGTCTCCTACATTGTCACCTTCATATACTAGTGGGAATTTTTCATTATAGAACTTGGCTTGTATATTCTGATGATGGGCTTCCTCAAATGCCCGAGGTCTTCATGAGCAAGAAAGTTGGATGCACACCCACTTAGTTTTTAGTTTGAGCTTTCAGACACTTATAGCTCTAGTGCATCAGTTGCATGGCAATCCCTACTCCTCACATTGACATCAATTGATGGGCATCTCCATAGCCCGTTGATTAGCCGCGTTGATATGACTTTCTGTTTTTTCTATTCTCCACACAACCTCCACCATCATATTCTATTCCACCTATAGTGCTTTGTCCCTGGCTCATGCTCATGTATTGCGTGAAAGTTGAAAAGGTTTGAGAACGTCAAAAGTATGAAACAATTGCTTGGCTTGTCATCGGGGTTGTGCCTGATTTGAATATTTTGTGTGGTGAAGATGGAGCATAGCCAGACCATATGATTTTGTAGGGATAACTTTCTTTGGCCATGTTATTTTGAGAGGACATAATTGCTTGGTTAGTATGCTTGAAGTATTATCCTCTTAATGTCAAATGATAGACTATTGCTTTGAATCACTGGTGTCTTAATATTCATGCCATGAGTAGATTACATGATCAAGATTATGCTAGGTAGCATTCCACATCAAAAATTATCTTTTTTTATCATTTACCTACTCCAGGATGAGTAGAAATTAAGCTTGGGGATGCTGATACGTCTCCATCTTATCTATAATTTTTTATTGTTCCATGCCAATATTATACAACTTTTATATACTTTTGGCAACTTTTTATACTATTTTTGGGACTAACATATTGATCCAGTGCCCACTGCCAGTTCCTGTTTGTTGCATGTTTTTTGTTTCACAGAAAATCCATATCAAACGGAGTCCAAACGGGATAAAAACTAACGGTGATTTTTTTGGAATATATGTGATTTTTGGGAAGAAGAATCAACGCGAGACGATGCCCGAGGGAGCCAAGAGGCAGGGGCGCGCCCTGGGCCCTCGTGGCCACCCCGTAAGGTGGTTGGTGCCTTTCTTTCACTGCAAGAAAGCCAATATCCGGATAGAAATTGTGTTAAAATTTCAACCCAATCGGATTTACGGGTCTCCAGGAATATAAGAAACAGTGAAAGGCCAGAATCTGGAACGAAGAAACAGAGAGAGACAGAGAGAAAGATCCAATCTCGGAGGGGCTCTCGCCCCTCCGCCGCCATGGAGGCCATGGACCAGAGGGGAAACCCTTCTCCCATATAGGGAGAAGGTCAAGGAGGAAGAAGAAGAAGAAGGGGGCTCTCTCCCCCTCTCTCCCGGTGGCGCCGGAACGCCGCCGGGGCCATCATCATCACTGCAATCTTCACCAACACCTCCGTCATCTTCACCAACATCTTCATCACCTTCCCCCATCTATCTACAGCGGTCTACTCTCCCGTAACTCGATGCACCCTCTACTTGAACATGGTGCTTTATGCTTCATATTATTATCCAATGATGTGTTGCCATCCTATGATGTCTGAGTAGATTTTCGTAGTCCTACCGGTAATTGGTGAATTGCTATGATTGGTTTAATTTGCTTGTGGTTATGTTGCTATCCTTTGGTGCCCATCATATGAGCACGCACGTGGATCACACCATAGGGTTAGTTGTATGTTGATAGGACTACGTATTGGAGCGCAAGAGTGACAGAAGCTTCAACCTAGCATAGAAATTGATGCATACGGGATTGAAGGTGGACCAACATATCTTAATGCTATGGTTGGGTTTTCCCTTAATGAACGTTAGTAGTTGCGGATGCTTGCTAATAGTTCCAATCATAAGTGCATAGAATTCCATGTCAGGGATGACATGCTAGCAGTGGCCTCTCCCACATAAAACTTGGTATCGGTCTAGTAAAGTAGTCAATTGCTTAGGGAGAATTTCGCAACTCCTACCACCACTTTTCCACACTCGCTATACTAACTTTATTGCTTCTTTACCTAAACAGACCCTACTTTTTATTTACGCGCTCTTTATTATCTTGCAAACCTATCCAGAAACACCTACAAAGTACTTCTAGTTTCATACTTGTTCTAGGTAAAGCGAACATTAAGTGTGCGTAGAGTTGTATTGGTGGTCGATAGAACTTGAGGGAATATTTGTTCTACCTTTAGCTCCTTGTTGGGTTCGACACTCTTACTTATCGAAAGAGGCTACAATTGATCCACTATACTTGTGGGTTATCACCGATCTTGGAAGTTATAGTCACCTACTACATGTTATGATCTGGCAACCCCGGAGTGACAACAACCGGGCCAACTCCCGGTGATGTCCGTAGTTTGAGGAGTTCATGTATTCACTATGTGTTAATGCTTTTTCCCAGTTCTCTATTAAAAGGAGGCCTTAATATCCCTTAGTTTCCAATATGGATCGCGCTGCCATGGGAGGGTAGGACAAAAGGTGTCATGCAAGTTCTTTTAATAAAGCACGTATGACTATTTACGGAATGCATGCCTACATTATATCAATGAACTGGAGCTAGTGTCGTATCGCCCTAGGTTATAATTGTCACATGATGAATATCATCCAACAAGTCACTGATCCAATGCCTACGCACTTTTCATTATTGTTTCTGCTAAGTTACTGCTGCTATCATCACTGTTACACTTGCTACGAAATTACTGCTATCACTGTTACTGTTACTGTTGCTGTTGTCACTACTATCAAAACTATCAAACTACTTTGCTACTAATCACTTTGCTGCAGATAATTAATCTCCAGGTGAGGTTGAATTGACAAATCAGCTGCTAATACCTTCAAATATTCTTTGGCTCCCCTTGTGTCGAATCTATAAATTTGGGTTGAATACTTTACCCTCGAAAACTGTTGCGATCCCCTATACTTGTGGGTTATCAATACTGATATTAGTTAACAGACACACATTAATTGGTCAGCTAATGCGCCCACTTGATTTTCCAAATGCATGTGGCCACATATAGAGAGACATCATGGAATTGCATTTCTTTGGGCATTGTGATTCATCATGAGTGGGAAACCAACATTGTATGCAAAGAAGTGGAACCTCGAGAATATGCTTCCTCTTTTGTTCTTTAACATGTTCCTCTTTTGTTATTTTGTATTTAGTATGTACAGTATGTTCCTTGTCAGGAAGGGTGATAACCCACAAGTATAGGGGATCATTTGTAGCCTTCTTCAATAAATAAGAGTGTCGAACCCAACGAGGAGCTAAAGGCGGAACAAATATTCCCTCAAGTTCTATCGACCACCGATACAACTCTACGCACACTTGACGTTTGCTTTACCAGAAACAAGTATGAAAATAGTTTGTAGGTGTGGTGCTATAACTACTTTGCAAGAATAAAACTAGAAGTACTTTGCAAGATAATAAAATTTAGGTGTTTAGTAAAAGGATTTGTGTCAACAAGAAAGTTATTTGTCCCTAGGCAATCGATAACAAGTATCGGTAATCATTCTTGCAACTTTATATGAGGGAGAGGCATGAGCTAACATACTTTCTATACTTGGATCATATGCACTTATGATTGGAACTCTAGCAAGCATCCGCAACTACTAAAGATCATTAAGGTCGTGAAGCCCAACCATACCATAAAGTATCAAGTCCTCTTTATTCCCATACGCCATACCCCACCAACTCGGGTTTATGTTTCTGTCACTCTCGCAACCCACCATAAGAGAACCATGAACATATCGCAATACCCCTATAGAAGGGGCCCCTCATGTTTGCTTGAGAATGGAGGGCACGGTAGGACGGCACCATAAATAAAATATACAATCAGACCAACCAAGATCACGATTAACCGACAGGACAAAACGGATCTACTCTAACATCATAGGATAACCATAGATCATTGGGAAATAATATATGGAGTTGAGCACCATGTTTAAGTAGAGATTACAGCAGGGAGAAGATGTGTTACACCGCTGCATAGAGGGGGGAAACGTTGGTCTTGACGGTAGCAATATTGTTGATGTAGATCGTTGTCCCGATCGTTGCCCCGGCGGCACTCCGACGCCACCGGGAGAGAGAGGGACAGAGCCCCCCTCCTTCTTCTTTCTTGGCCTCCCCCTAGATGGGAGGAGAGTTCCCCCTCTGGTCCATGGCCGCGAAGGGGCGGGAGCCCCTCCGAGATTGGATCTCCCTCTCTGTTCTCTTCTGTTTCGCGTTCCCTAGATCTGGCCGAAAATTGTTTCTTATATTCCCGGAGATCCATAACTCTGATTGCATTGAGATTTTAACACGATTTTTTCCGGATATAAGCTTCATTGCGCCCAAAGTAGAGCTCCAACTGACGTATGAGGTGGGCACAACCCACCACCACGCGCCTAGCTCAGGGGTCAGATCCTGGTGTCTTGTGCCTTGTGTGGGCCTCCATTTGCGGTGATTCCAACTCCCAAAAATCACATATATTCCAAAATAATTCTCTATAAAATTTTATTGCATTTGGATTTCGTTTGATATGGATATTCTGCGATACAAAAAACATGCAAAAAACAGGAATTGGCACTGGGCACTGGATCAATAGGTTAGTCCAATAAAGCATATAAAAAGTTGCCAAAAACATGTAAAACTTGTATAATATTGGCGTGAAAGAATCAAAATTTATAGATATGAAGGAGATGTATCAGCATCCCCAAGCTTAATTCCTACTTGTCCTCGAGCAGGTAAATGATAAAAAAGATAATTTTTGATGTGGAATGCTACCTAACATAAACTTGATCATATGTCTTGTCATGGCATGAATATTAAGACATAAGTGATTCAAGGCAATAGTCTATAATTTGACATAAAGACATCAATACTCAGGCATCCCAACAAACCATCATGTCTTTCAAAATATCAATGCTAAAGAAAGCTATCCCTACAAAAAATCATATAGTCTTGTCATGCTCTGTCTTCTTAACACAAAGTATTTATCATGCACAACCCCGATGACAAGCCGAGCAATTGGTTCATACTTTTTAATGCGCTTCAGCTTTTTCAACCCTCACGCAATACATGAGCGCAAGCCATGGATATAGCAGTATAGGTGGAATAGAGTATGATGATAGGGGTAATGTAGCGACCTGACCCGAATGGATCAAGTCTCTGTGCTTAAGTGTCATCCCTGGATCGGTATGCTGACACACACAGTACTCGAAGGATTTATAACAGAGGTAAATCACATGTATAAAGTAACGTAAATACTATTACCTCAATACAAATAGCGGAAGCAACAAGGTTGTGGATTCCCATCAACACCAACGGCAAAGTTGAGTGTAGAAATCATAACCCTAACGTATCACTTACTCGTCGTAAGAAACCTGCAACATGAGACGTTGCAGCCCGAAACAGGTCAGTACATTGAATGTACTGGCAAATTCACACCATAGAGAAATGATGAACAATGGCTATCACTACATGCATATTTGGCTGGTGGAAAAGCTCTATGGTTATAAGGTTTTTGCGTAAAGCCAATTTTCCCCTACTGCAAAGGAATGAATTTATTTAACTATCATGGTGGTTGTTAAACATCGAGAATGGTTGACAGCATTCCGATCCCAATTAAGTAATTAAAACCCAACAACATTAATTTAGAAGTAACATGATGAGATCAACAGGATAATCCAAGAACTAGATACTCAAGATGTCCATAGCCGGGGACACGGCTAATCATGATTAGTTTGTACACTCTGCAGAGGTTTGCGCACTTTTCCCCACATGACTCGATCGCCTCCGTTTGTTTTCTCGCACTACACGGTGTTTGAGAAACGGATGACCGAGACATAGTCTTTCAGAAGCGCTAGCACCTTACATGTGGGGTAGACCGTACCACCTACAACCCCTACATCTGCTAGTCCACCCCGTAAGAGTTCGCACAACTTAGTCAACTATGCCAAAGCCCATAGTAGCATGTGGCTGCACACGGAAGTTTCTAGCATGAATTATCTTATGATCCCTTTGAGCCTGGGTGGCGGTCCGAAAAAAAACAGGCAAGTCCTGATAGACATCAGGTGCCTCAATCCACCCAGATATGTGTTTAAGTTGCCACCTTAGAAAAACCATTAATTAACAACTCACATCTGTCATGGATATCACTCACCCAATCCACGTCTACTAGCATAGCATGGCATAATAAGCAAACGTAGAAGTAACTCCCAAAGGTTTCATAATAATACAGGTGATAGGTACTACCTCATCTACTTCCCATCCCACAATTTAATTAGATCCTAATCATGCAATGTGTGAGGATTGATCTAATGCATTAAAACATGGGTTGTAGAAAAGGTATGATCAAAGTGTTACTTGCCTGCAATGTAGATGAAGATGATTCGCACTTAAAACTCTTGATAGATCTACTCGTCACACTCCGGTCAATCTATCGTAAGCAGACAATAGTAACCACACAATAAGTACTCATCTAATGCACAAGTAAAACTCAAACGAGAGAAAGAACCAGAAAGTTCAACTTAAGAACTCCGGTTGCAAAGAAAGAACGAACCGAACAAACGACGGAAAACAAACGGCGGAAGAAAACAACTCGATTCTAGCAAGTTGAAACTAGGTCGAATTTTACCATAGCAAAAACTTGTTCAAGTTGATTAGACGGAACGGCGGTTTCGAGACAAAACTCCAGGCGCTTGAATCACCTGATTCCGATAAACGGGCGAGAAGATAAACTAGAACGAAGATCGGATCTGAGATCGCGATCGTGGAATAAATCCGATGAAAAGAAAGAGACGAACAGTTAAACGAACGGGCGTCGTTAACCGGGAATAATCGGTGATCACATTCGTTGAGACGAATGGTCCGAAAGAAGAACGAAAACCGATCTAGGGTTTTTCGGAAAAGAAACCGAAAAAGAAAACGGAAAACCGATCTAGGGTTTCGGAAAAGAAACCGAAACGAAGAATCGGAGAGAAAAACCGGAAAAGAAAACCAGAACGGTTTCTTTTAAAAGAACCGAACCGTGGGGAAGAAAAAGAGAGGCGCGGGGCTGCCTCCGGCGAGGCGGGGCGAACGGTGGCGACGGCGGCGTGCTAGGGCGGCGGCGGCGGCGCTATAGGGGCGGCGGCGGGTGAGGGGCGCGGGGTGGGGCGCGGCATGGGGAGGAGAGGGGGTTTGGGTTTTTGGTGTGAGGAGAGGGGGGTCTATGGGGGTATTTATATAGGAGAGGGGAGAGATTACTTGGGGTAGGGGACAAGAAATAGAGTAGGAAAAGGAAAAACGAAACAAGGAAAAGGGGGCTAGCCTAGAGTCCTTCTAGGACTCGGCTAAGAAGCAAGAGGCGGCGGCCTGGCTGCCTGCGCCTGGCGCTGGCGCACAGGGAGGCTGGGGCGGCGGCTGGCTGGGCCTTTGGCCCGGCTGGCCTGCGGGAGTTTTTTTTTAACTGGTTCCGCGCGCAGAAAAACAAGAAAAAGAAAAACTAAACGGGCTCCAAAAACCCTAAAGTAAATTTTCCCCGACTCCTAAAAATGAGTCGAACAAAATGAACTTTTCTACGGACCTAAAATGCAATTTTCGAAAACGCGCATTTTTCCCTATCCAAAGAAAAACAAACAAACACCGGAAAACGAAATTTGATCTATTTATTAAATCTTCATTTTTCCTATATTTTGGGAAAGTCATATTATTTCCTCTCTCATATTTTGATATCGGAAAAATAATTGAAGATGAAATAAATAAATCAAATGATCCTCTTTTCAAATTCGAGAAAACTCTCAAATATGAAAATAACGAAATCTCCAACTCTCTCCGAAGGTCCTTGAGTTGCGTGAAATTTCTAGGATCGACCAAAATGCAAGAAAATAAGATATGCATGATGATCTAATGTATAACATTCCAAATTGAAAATTTGGGATGTTACAGGTAAATATAAAGAAGACAAAAAAGTAAGAAAGTCTCACATCGATGCGGCTAACCAACAGGCTATGGAGATGCCCATCAATTGATATCAATGCGAGGAGTAGGGATTGCCATGCAACGAATGCACTAAGATCTATAAGTGTATGAAAGCTCAATATGAAACTAAGTGGGTGTGCATCTAATCCTACAATGAAAAATTCCCACTAGTATATGAAAGTGACAACATAGGAGACTCTCCATATGAAAAACATGGTGCTACTTTGAAGCACAAGTGTGGTAAAGGATACTAACAATGCCCCTTCTCTCTTTGTTTATTTATTTACTAGCAAAAGAGCCCGTGTGTTGCAACGGGTACAAAAAATGCTTAGATACCAGAAAATTAATGTATCACAGAAACAATTATGCAAGTAGATCAATAATATTGAAAGTACTCGAAAGTACCTAAACATCAACTCCAGAACAACCCTTCCAAAAGATGATTTCTATCATTCTCTTACGCCCGTCAATGTAATATGCTATGTCTGGCTTTTTTCATATCAAATATGTACTTGTTTCTCATTCTTAGGCACACTTGGCGCAAGTTCTTCTGGTCTCCGAGTGAACATCTGCAACAATTTTTCCAAGAGATGTGACGCATGATATTTGCAAATAAAGTGCATCATACACTGTACACACCCTATTCGGGTTTATGTGGAATGCCCTAATTGATCAATTTGATACACGAGGAAGTATGATTGTTTAGTCAATTTTAATGCCCAACTGTGTAAAATGAAATCATACTATATGCATATTATGTTGGATGATTCTAGTTCAGTCTTCCTCATTGTTTTTGGATTTTCTCTCTTGCTTTCACACTTGTCTCTAGATAAGTCTCCTTCTCAGCCATGCTAAAAATCAAAATAAGAACTCTACATATATGTTTACAATGAGCCGACATTTTGGCCGTTCTTTTCCGCCATGCTCAGTATGACATGGCTTACATAAGGTGGTCTCTACTTCATATCTAGCTTTCTAGTGTGTGCTGCAATGTTGCTTACTTGTAGCAGCCGTTCTGCATCTTTTGTAGATCATCCACCATGGCTGTTGAACTCGTGCATTACATTTATAGGATTGACACGTTTACCTGTCATTAACTCCCATCAAAATTTCAAGTCAGCAAGCATGTACTTGCGGCAGTTTTCTATTCATTGCAAGAATGGCGGCCACTCTTTATCAGAAAAAAAGAATGGCAGCCACCAGATGACTATACTGTGTCTACTCATAGTATAGATTATCTTGGAATAGTTACTGGCATCCTAGACAGAAACAGCTAGAGAGGAACAGAGAGCCCTACAATGAGTAGTTATAAACCAAAAAATCAAACAAAAAGATTGCAAGGATACTATCTTGATGTCCTTTCGCTGAAGATTTGGAGTACATTACTATGACTTCCATCTGATTAGAGTTCTCAGTTTTCATACAAAGCCAACTCTTTAGTTTCAGCAGACAAAGAAAGAGAAGAAGAAAACTCAAATAGCCAAGAGAGGGAAAGACTGGAGGGCCAGCATGTCGTTACCGCTAGTCGACTGCCTCGAGTCTTCCATGACCCTGCCTCCCATGCTCCCATGTTTCTTATTATACATATACCATGGAAAAAAGTTCATAAAATCTGTCAATCAAGCAAAATATCAGGTAGAATTATTTCTTTATACGGAGGCAGGGAGAAGAGCAGTAGTATGATGAGAAAGCGGAAAGAAAAGGATTCCATGAAAATGTAATACAATCACATCCATCAAAAAGCACAAGAAATGAAGTCACTACATCATATCATAGTATGTGCCAAGATAGACTTGTGCCAAGCCCATCTGTACTTTCTTGGTGCTTCTGATATGCATTATATTTCTATCTCAATTTCACTTCATGGATAAGAAGAAACTTAACAATTTTGTGATATATATATATGGCCATCAACATAGAACCCATGATTCACAAATGAGGTGGAGATGGTACATTGGTGATTTCAGCTTATCGTAGCAAAAGGTAAAAAATGTACCTTGTACATAACATTTTAGCTATTTAGGAGGCCAAATTGGAGCTAAAGTGAGCAACGTGACGCTAAGACCTTTATAATTAATTTATATGAACTTATCATTACAACATGATTCATCTACTCAACCTTATAAAAGAAACTTACGATTTTTCATAGCGAGCTTAAGAATTTGTAGAATAAACAAAGACAATAATATGTTGATCTTAATAAAAACATACTTAAAAAAATAAAAACTACTTTGTTACTGCTACCTTTTTTGAGAATGTGGATTTATGCGTTTAAGAATGTGAATCTTTCATGAGATGCTGAAGCCAAGATTAGTAAATCTATTCTAACACGCAATCTGTGCAGGCAGTGTCACTTATAATTTAATTCACCGGAATTTGATTCTACATGAAAACTAAAATGAGCAAGAGTTTGTATGTAAAGCAATGGATAAAATCAGGCCATTTGAAAGTTTTACACATAAAGGCAGAGCCACTACCCACAAGCAGGTTGAAGCCAATAGATTTTAGACTTCGATTCACATCATCCAACTGTGAAATCATTGACTTTGTAGCTGACGCCGCTTCCAATATTTCCGGCACTTGACACCACCAGGCGAGCTATGTGAGTCAAATCTGGCTGATGCACCGTGATTAGGTGTTCGCCACTACATGCCTGTATTGGCTACCATTGTGCGCCTTTGTGCAGACCTGAGACGGTGCAGGATGAGAGAATAATCTACCCGGACCACAGCTAGAACTACAAAATTTTCAATGATATTTAAGAACAAATTTTCACCACAACGAATCATATGGTAATGAATCAAAGAGAAATAGTACAGAGGAAAAGAGAGATTGCATAGGCATGTACCTACATATCCATGTTGACATTTACACAAAACAAAACGCGTGCAGTGGAGAGAAGCAAGTCTTCGAGTTGGGCATCAGTTCAGAAACAATTGGATGCAATTCAGTACACCACAGAAAAAGAGGAGATACCAAAAACAACACAAGGACACAGGTTCAACAACTGCAGTTCGGCAACTTCAATCTCAAACTGAAGGGGGTGCTCGACTCTCTGTCCCAGTAACAACTCAATCTTGCATTCAATTTGTTCATTCCCCGACAAACAAAATTTCTTGCTAGTGCTTGCCGCATGGTTGGAGGCTTGAGGAGGGGATATCGTGCTCACCATCCTGCTCGGAGAGGAGATCCCGCCTGAGGAGGGGATCCAACCAGATGAGGGGAGCATGGGTCTCCGTGCCTCAATCCAGCCAGAAGGAGTTGCCTTTGCCACCGACGTAGCATGTTGTGCTCAGAGATGAGAGGGAGGGGCATCTATCAGGCTATGGGAAGGGAGGGAGCGGCGACGGCGATGGTGGTAGATGGTGGCGCGGAGGGGGGGGAGTGGAAGATCGACCCGCTACCGGTCGCCTTTAGTGCGCGGCTATGCGAGTCGGTCGGCGGGCTAGCCTGCCGCCGGTGCCGAGCGAGGGGAAGCCATGGGGCGATGCAGCAGATGTTCTGGTGTAGGCTTACGGGAGACCTTTTTTCAATGACGAACCGTTATTTCACCTACGGACATGACTGCGGGTTAATTTTGAAAAAGCATAGGGGCTTTTTCACAAAAAGGACGCGACGGTGAACCCGACAGACTCAACCCGTGCTTTATTATTAGGGAAAGATTTATTTATTTATTTCTTTTTCTTTCTTTTCCTTTTTCTTTCTTTTTTTCCTTTTTTCTTTTTCTTTTTCTCTCATTGTCCGGAGTCTCATCCTGACTTGTGGTACTGCTCTGGCATCATCCTTGCCTCACTGGGGTACTGCTCTAAAAATTAATAATGATGATCATCACACTTCTATTTACTTATAACTCAAAAGAAATAAAATTACAACTCGATACCTATGACAAAGTATGACTCTATATGAATGCCTCTGGCATGTACCAGGATGTGCAATGATCTAGCGTAACATGTATGAAAAATGATCAACGGTGGTTGGGCCACAACTACTATGTCAGCTATATGATCATGCAAAGCAATATGACAATGAATGCTCATCATCAAACGAAAGCGGTGGAAGTTGCATGGCAATATATCTCAGAATGGCCATGGAAAATCCATAATAGGTAGGTATGGTGGCTGTATTAAGGAAGATATAGTAAGGCTTATGTGTGATATTGTGTATCATATCACGGGGTTTGGATGAACCGTCGAGGTTTGCACCGACTCTCGATGTGAGAAAGGGCAATGCACGGTACCGTAGTGGCTAGCAAATTGCGAAAAGGTAAGAGTGCGTATAATCCATGGACTCACATTAGTCATAAAGGACTCATATACTTATTGCAAAAATTTATTAGCCCTTGAAGAAAAGTACTACTACGCATGCCCCTAGGGGGATAGATTGGTAGGAAAAGACCATCGCTCGTCCCCGACCGCCACTCATAAGGAAGACAATCAATAATAAATCATGCTCCAACTTCATAGCATAACGAGAGACTGTACATGCATGCTTCGGAAATCACAAACCTTAACACCAATATTCTTACTAACCACAACCATTTATTAGTACCTCCCACATATTACCATCTCTATATCGCAAAACTATTTCAAGGAATCAAACATATCATATTCAGTGATCCATAAGTTTTATGTAGAATTTTATGAGTAACCATGCAATTGACCAATTCCTATTGACTCTATAAATAGATATAAGTGAAGCATGAGAGTTTAACTATTTCTACAAAAGACCATGCTCTAATAAATATAAGTGAAGCAAAAGAGCATTCTATAAACAACGGTTTTCCATGTGAAGAGAAACAGGCAATCCAAACTTCAAATGATATAAGTGAAGCACATGAAGCATTCTATAAAGCCACACTCAAAAGATATAAGTGAAGTGCAATGAGCATTCTATAAATCAACCTTGGACTATCTCATACCAGCACGGTGCATAAAAGAAAAGTGAAAACTAAATGCAAAAGACGCTTCAAGATTTGCACATATCGCATGAACGAAATGAAACTGAAAACATACCGATACTTGTTGAAGAAAGATGGGATGCCTTCCGGGGCATCCCCAAGCTTGGATGCTAAGTCTCCTTGAATATTCACTTGGGGTGCCTTGGGCATCCCCAAGCTTGAGCTCTTGCCTCTCCTCCTTCTCCTCACATCGAGACCTCCTCGTTCTTCGAACACTTCATCCACACAAAACATAACCGAACTTTTAGTGGCGGGGTTAGTGAATATGGCAATGGAATCCCATCATGTACTAATGTAACATTATTGTGTAATTATAAACAAACATTACCCACAATATGCTATCACAATTCTATGGCCCCAAGTCAAGGAGGCTTCAACAAGACTTCAAACATACGCAAATAACGAAGCTATAACAACAATCTGTGAAAACAGGACAGTCTGTAAAGATTCAAACATCCACCATACTTTTGTAACTCAATTTTTTTTGAAAAATAGGACAAGATAAAAAATTTGTATAGAAAGACAGTGCAAAAAGTTTCAGAACCATTTGACATTCCACTAAAAAAATGTAAAATCGAGCACTACATCCAAAGTTTCTGTTTTGCACCGCACAAACCAACAAGCAATCTAAACATCCTAAAGGCAAATCTTGGCACATTATTTTTATAATACAATGGAGTTGTACAAGGGGATAATTATTTTTGTGAGAATCTTCATGAAAAATTCTACATTGTTTCCATGAGCATGAACACAAGTGTTCGAGGTCGACCTTCACTTCTCCAATGCATAACTTCCAATCGCTTCTCTTTTGTGAAAAAAAATTAAGTTCCCCTTTATATTTTTTGTTTTTAAACTTTATGAAAGCACTCAACAGAAATAAATGACTCTCTAAAACTTCCGGGTTGTCTCCCTGGCATTGCTTTCTTTAAAGCCATTAAGCTAGGCATAAGGTGCTCAAGTAATGGATCCACCCGGATCCCAAGGTATATCAAAGCCAATTTTAATTAACAATGATTTGGCATTTAGTAGTGAGAACAAAGCAACATATATCAAGCAATGACGAAGTCTAACTCTCTTCCTATGAATAGGCATGTCATACAAGAACAATTCATGCACATCAAGTAAAGGCCAATGCATAGTATAAGCAATTTCTTGCAATTCTATCGTGTTGGAAACATAAAGAGGCGGAGATGTAGTTCCTCTCTCATAATAATTTCAAGTAGGAGCAGCAAGCACATGCATATTATATTCATCAAAATCATCATGTGCAACGGTAAAAGGCAACCCATCAATATAATCCTTAACAAGAGCAAACTTCTCCGAATTCAAAAAGATAATATGACTATCATGTGTGGGTGCAATAGCAACAATGTCATTCTTAACATAAGGAACTATAGCAAGTTCATCTCCATAAGCATAATTCATATTGGCATCTTGGCCACAAGCATAGCGAGCATCAAGTTCATCAAAAAGGGATATTTCAAATGAATCAACGGGATCATAGCAATTATCACAGCATTCATCCTTCGGTAAGCATGAAGAGACATTAAATAATGTATGAGTTGGAGGGTTACTCTCATTAGAAGGTGGGCATGGGTAGCTAATCCGTTCTTCCTCCGTTTGTTCTTCACTCTCCTCATCATCTTTTTCATCCAATGAGCTCGTAGTTTCATCAATTTCTTCTTCCATAGGCTCCTGCAAAATATTAGTATTTTCTTGGACAACGGAGTTATTCTCAATAAATACATCAATATCATAATTGTATTTATAATTATCATAGAAATATTTAAGGATAGCAATATTTTCAGGTCTATAAATTGAATCATCAAAATCTTCAAACTTTTCAAACAAAGATTCAATTTCATATGCACCCATCAAAGCAACAAATTATTTTATTCGTTCCACATCACAGTAATCATATATACCATTAGCATAAGAAGACAAGGTTTCATTATCATTAAATTCACATGAAAAGGGAAGATGTGGAGCATTCATCCTAGAGCAACAAGTATAATCATATCTCTGGCATAAACTCCAAGCATACCGATGCAACATATGAATTTGATCCCATAATAACCTCCCTTTATGAGTCAAGCGATAATCCCTAAAGTATTCACGTTGATCCAATGTTACTCCCATTATATAGTTAAATGGGGTTTTCTCAGGATCATCAAAGTAGTGCATAATATCTTTTACATAACGAGCATCGAGGGTTTTAGGAGGTTCCCCGGAAACGGCTCCAGAAAAAGGTCTTGATAACCCAAAAGTATAGGGGGTCGTTTGTAGACTTCTTCCATAAATAAGAGTGTCGAACCCAACGAGGAGCTAAAAGTAGAACAAATATTCCCTCAAGTTCTATCAACCACCGATACAACTCTACGCACACTTGACGTTTGCTTTACCGGAAACAAGTATGAAAGTAGTTTGTAGGTGTGATTCTAGAACTACTTTGCAAGAATAAAACTAGAAGTACTTTGCAAGATAATAAAAGTTAGGTGTTTAGTAAAAGGGTTTGTGTCACCAAGAAAGTTATTTGTCCCTAGGCAATCAATAACAAGTACCGGTAATCATTCTTGCAACTTTATATGAGGGAGAGATATGAGCTAACATACTTTCTCTACTTGGATCATATGCACTTATGATTGGAACTCTAGAAAGCATCCGTGACTACTAAAGATCATTAAAGTCGTGAAACCCAACCATAGCATTAAGTATCAAGTCCTCTTTATTCCCATACGTCATACCCCACCTACTCAGGTTTAAGTTTCTATCACTCTCGCAACCCACCATAAGCGAACCATGAACATATTGCAACACCATACAACGGGGGCCCCTCATGTTTGCGCGAGAGTGGAGGGCACGGTAGGACAGCACCATAAATAAAATATACAATCATACCAACCAAGATCATGATTAACCCACATGACAAAACAGATCTACTCAAACATCATAGGATAACCATAGATCATTGGGAAATAATATATGGAGTTGAGCACCATGTTTAAGTAGATATTACAGCTGGGAGAAGAGGTGTTACGCTACTGCATAGAGGGGGAGAAAGTTGGTGTTGACGGTAGCAAGATTGTTGATGTAGATCGTCGTCCTGATCGTTGCCCCGGCGGCACTCCGGCGCCACCGGGAGATAGGGGGAGAGAGCCCCCTCCTTCTTCTTCTTCCTTGGCCTCCCTCCTAGATGGGAGGAGAGTTCCCCCTCTGGTCCATGGCCTCCATGGCCGCGGAGGGGCGGGAGCCCCTCCGAGATTGGATCTCCCTCTCTGTTCTCCTCTGTTTTGCGTTCCCCAGTTTTGGCCGAAAATCGTTTCTTATATTCCCAGAGATCCGTAACTCTGATTGCATAACACGATTTTTTTCGGGTATAAGCTTCCTTGCACCCGAAGTAGAGCTCCAACCGACGTACGAGGTGGGCACAACCCACCACCACGCGCTTGGCTCAGGGGTCAGATCCTGGTGTCTTGTGCCCTGTGTGGGCATCCGTTTATGGCGATTCCAACTCCCAAAAATCATATATTCCGAAATAATTCTTCATAAAATTTTATTGCATTTGGACTTTGTTTGATATGGATATTCTGTGATACAAAAAACATGCAAAAAAAACAGGAACTGGCACTGGGCACTGGATCAATAGGTTAGTCCAATAAATCATATAAAAAGTTGCCAAAAACATGTAAAACTTGTATAATATTGGCATGGAACAATCAAAAATTATAGATACGACGGAGACGTATCAAAGGGGAGCAGGGACATCTGCAGTCAACAGCTGATAGAGCTAGCTTGTACGTGATCGATAGGCTTTCAATTAGTAGCGACAATACAACACCATATTTTCCAGCCAGTTCCACTTTCCCGATTTATATATGCTGGTTATGGTGTACCCCTTTTATGTACACTATGATCTGCCTAGTTGTTGTGTGCTCTTGTTATCATGGTTTGGCAATAAACTCTCTATACAGTATAGTATGAACCTATCATCTGCCAACTATCCTTACTTCTGGAGCCTATTTTTGTGTGTACTTGTGCCATATTATATTAATGCATGCACCATATTACGGCACACATGGGCTCTCTCATCAAAATCCAGTGATAGCACACAAGGGTTTACAGGGAGCCCCTATATTAGAATATCCTCTGCATTACAAAGATAATCTCACTACTACTTATGTTTTCATGCTTCTCAGATATTGTACGTAATCACAATGAATATCAGAATGCGTGCATCAGAAGAATATTGTGGAACACTGCATGACTAGCAAAATTGGCACCAAGGCATTGATTTCCATTCTGGATGCAATGAAACTCATACGCTCCCCACCTGCAGATTCTTGTTCAGAATATGATCCTAATGACTATTCTGACCTTGAGGAGTCGAAGGCATATGGCCTGTCCTATTCACCCATCAAGGTGCCTGTTCTAATTTCGTAAGATTTTATTGATTGCGCGTATCTTGCATAAGGTGTCTTACATTTCTTCTAATTTTTTGCACCGCCATCTGCTTATTTACTCATCATATATGTCAATATGCCATGCCCATCCATTATCAATACATATTCCATCTGTCATCATACCATGTTTTTCCACTCAAATGTTGTTCTTGTGCATCAGACATCAAAAAGGAAGAGGGTGATTGTCGAACCTGAAGGAGCACCCGCAAAGTCCTCGAAAAATGTGGTGGTGCCAGAGAAATCAGATAGCACCCCACTTATATTGGCTCTACAACCAGTGACACAAAACATAGGACCGACTCCAGCAGACTGTACCCATACTT
This sequence comes from Triticum urartu, assembly GCF_056163025.1. Taxonomy (NCBI): domain Eukaryota; kingdom Viridiplantae; phylum Streptophyta; class Magnoliopsida; order Poales; family Poaceae; genus Triticum; species Triticum urartu. The sequence continues at coordinate 435,644,203 of NC_141879.1, read as the reverse complement.
CACTGGCCACACAACTAGCCCCACCACACAGGACCTGCACTCCAGCAAAAGGTATGTCGATTTCAGTTGCCATAGCACCAGCCGTACCACAGAAAAATCCCACTCCAGCAAAAAGTACAGCAAGTCCACCGGACGAAGACCTATCCCAACTACAAAGACGTCCAATTCCTGCAGATTGGAACCCCATTCTAGTTATTCCCAGTTTAAAATACAATGCTTCCAATGTTGTTAGGGACAGCGTGCATATATTCCCATCATGGGAAGATTATAGTGAAGACAAACACCATCTTCACATCTTCCTGTCCCACTTACGTGTAAGTGCTATTATTCATGGTGATTATTTTCTTGTTTTCTGTTGACTGAACACATCAATGATTTACATTACATTGTTGTAAGTAGGCAAGGGTCAATCTGGATAGTCATGACAAGCAAAGCTTTCTTGCGCTTTTCAAGGAAGCATTGCAGCAGTATGAGTGTCACCTGAGGAAATCACACTTTGATGGCAAGTCTATAAATGAATTTCTGGTGATGTCTCCCATGCTAAATTTAGAAGACATTGAATGGAAAAACCTTGGTATGCACTGGTCTCGTTCCTAGGATGAGGTACAGACTATGATATCACATGAAAACTTAAACTTCTAATTTTTCACGTGTGCCTTACAGATCTCTTTTGCAGGAAATCCGCTCGAAGAAGAATTCCAGTTTGCAAAGGACGACAGGATATCGCAAATATGTTGCCCGCTGCTTTGCTCTTGTTAGTACCTGTTGTCATGTATCACTGTACTTGGATTCATACCTGGTTCATTATGTGACAGCAGTATGCATGATAGCTTGCTTATCAATTGTTCGCTCCAAGTTATCAGATCTTTATTAACGGTTACATCAATGTAGAATAGACCCAATGCCAATGAAAAATTTTAGCTTCGCATTGTTCTTGTAAGTACTTGGTGTCCTTTATCAGTGTACTTATGTTGACAGCTAGTTGTTCATTTACCATCACTCTGCGGCTTATGTTCCTTTGCCCTCCATTTTCTACACATCAGATCTATATTTACTCTCACCATAAGGTTGGATAACACCAATGGTATTGAGAAGTTTAGCTTTGCATTGCTCTTGGTTGTACCTTTTGCCTGTATCGATGTACTTACATTTATAGCTACTTGGTTATGTAGCATCACTCTTCATCTTATCTTAAATATTCTCCATTATTTCTTATATTATCACATCTATATTTACTGTTAACAAAATGTAGAATAAAGGCAATGCTTATGAAGAAGATTATGTGGTAACCTTCTTGAATTACCCCCCCCCCCATTAGTATGGACAATGGATTTATAGAGCCGGTCTTCACCACTAATGTAAGTTTGTCCTTCTCAAGCCTTTAAACTTTGTTGTGTATATTTGGTTACGCATGACTGCAACAGCTGTTTATTTTTGGTGTTTGCATCAAATTGCATGTTTAAAGTTAATTATGAATTTCATAAACAAAATTTTGTCCTTCTCAATTTAAGTTTTCAGTTGTACAACCAAGTTCCTTCTTCATACCATGTAATTTAAGCTATATAGAGCAAGTGATCTTCTGCATCTATGCTTCTGTTCTTGATCTGTAATCCAGTGGTGTGGTGAAACTACGCACTACAGCACAATGACATATTCTGCAATGTCTTAACTATGAACAATGTCATATCATTCTACTATTATTTAAACCGTCTCTTTATTTGCCAATATGAAATGGGATAAATTGACAACACAATAACCATTGATACTTATGAGTTCTTGATGTGTAATCCAGTGGTTTCGTGAAGCTGCCAACTCCTTCACAATGTCATTTCCTGCCATGTCTTAACCTGAACAAGACCATATTGTGTTAATGCTATTTTAACTGTGTCACTTTATTCGCCAATAAGAAATGTGATGAATTGTTAGCACTGATACTTATATGTGCAAAACCTGTCATATGTCTGCTTGTTTCTCTTTCAGAGTGAGGAGGATATAAGCGTCAAACAAGCGCAGTCTCATCAGCTTGCTCAGCTGCTTGCGCTGCAGCTCCCGAGTAGTGCTAACCTTTCTTGAACTCTATTGAAGTGTTGTCGGTTTTGTATATTATTTTGTCGGTGTGTTTATTTGCACTATTAGCGATCTTCGATGCCCAGTGTATGTAATCTGCTGTCTGCTTGTGCTTTATTATCATAGTGGCGAACTTTGATGCCCAGTGGATGTAATATGCCGTAATTTCTTTATTGTATAGTCTAGGTTTTTTCTTATTCACTATGTTATGGTTATTTTACTGTATATATATCTTGTCTTCGCTCCATGAAAAGTAAACCGTCCAAACCGTAAAATTACGGTACATAATCGACCGTCATGCAAATCACTATGTATGGGCCGCATCATGGGCCCAGTCATCTTGGTCCCTTAACAGGCCTAAATGAAACTGGGCCACTAGTAGTTTCGGGCCTTTAATAGGCCGAGTAAACCGCCGGCCCTATTTTGGCAAGAAAATTCAATGGGCTCTTAGTAGGCTGAAAAGTAGGTTGGGCCTGAAATGTGTCGAACAGCTCACGGGCCGACAACAAGCCAAAATAGACCCCCGCCCATGATTGTGCCAATCACATCATGGGCCGTTAACAGGCCAAAATTGTCTCTGTCCTTGTTTGGCCCAATCAGATTATCGACTGTGAGCAGGCCGGATGCAAAGCGGGCCATAGTTAGGCCCAACTATATGACGGGCTTTTAACTAGCCGATATAAATATAGGGCTGAAATGTTAAACGGGCCTTTAACATGCCGAAACTAATATCAGGCCGTACTATTAACTAGGCTTTTAGCAAACCGAAATCCCAATTGGGCCTCAAGTGGGCCCAAAAGCACAGAGCCCAATTGAGGGGCTGAATATGATATGTGTCATAATTAGCCCAAAGAATGAAGGCTCTTAATGGGTCAGATCTGATATGGGCCATAATATGGCCCAGAACATGATATGCTATTAACGGGAGGGATCTCCTATGGGCCCTTATTAGGCCCAGAACATGGCAGGCTGTTAATGGACAAAATCAAATATGGGCCGACGTTTGGCCCAAAACATGGCAGCTTGTTAACCGATCGGCCGACTAGTGTCTTCAAAATCTTGTGGGCCTTTAGCTGGGCCGGCCCATTATGGTCTGCAAAATCTTGTGGGCCTTTAGCTGCGTCGGCCCATTATGGTCTGCAAAATCTTGTGGGCCTTTAGTCGGGCCGACCCATTTAATCTTTATGGGCCACTTTTGGGTTGGTCCACGTGTCAACCTATCATAGGCGCATCTCGCCCATTGGATGCGCGGAGCTAACACGTGGTTCCGTCGGCCAATGAGAATTTTACATGTGGAAAATTGCCATTGATCGTGGCTGTTAGCAGGTTATCAGATCCAAAACCAGACCCGATAGCTTAACGACGACCCGTTACGGTGGATGCCACGTGTCGGTTACCCTTGATGAAAGCACTTCCATGACACAACATTTATCATCATGGAAGTGAACACTCCGGTGATGATAATTTTGGTATTGTCATGGAACACTTCTACGATAGCACGAGTATGACTATCTGGATTCTGTCATAAAATCATCATGGATGTACATGCATGACAGAAAACGTGACCTACTGTGACAAACACTTATCATCACGAAAGTGTATTTTTTTTGTAGTGGTTGGCCACATCTTCGTCCATATAACCATTGCAAGTTGGAGTTTCGGTCTAAACAGTGCATGTTTCTTGGTTATGGTTTTTTTCATAAAGGGTACAAGTTTCTTCATGTTCCCTCTAACCACATCTACACTTCTCGTGGTGTGGTGTTTGATGAGAATATTGTTCCTTTTTCCGCACTTCCTGTCACTCACTCCCACTTCACCTCAAAATCTGCTTTACCTTTGCCTGGTCAATTTGTAGATGCTGCATATACCCCCCTGTTGCTACCTAACCATGGTGCAGGTATTGGGCGAGGAGCACGCCTCGAGCTTCTCAATGAGCAGCCGCCGTGTTCCCTCGAGCGTCTGATGATGGGTGTGCACGGGACATCGATCAGGGTTGCATGCCCCATGCACCCGCTCGTGATGCCTCGCCGTCACCTGGCTCACCGATGGAGCTGGCCGAGTCGGCCCCTGCCTCTTCGGCCCAACATGGGCCTGACCCGACGCCCACATCGGTCGAGGCGGCCGAGCCCTGTCCCCTTCGGCCCCGCGTGGGCCTAGCCCGATGCCCGCATTGGCCGAGCCGGCCTCCGCCCCATCCTCGCCAGGCCATTTGCCTGGCCCGGTCGAATCTGTCGTGCTGCCATACGTGTCACCGGTGCATGTGGCTTCTGAGCCTAGGGAGCGGTCTGCATCATCATTGCCATCTTCATCGACTTCGTCTCTGACGCCATCTCCGCCACCTACTGATGTTCTGCGTCCTCGTACGCGTAGTCAGAGTGGTATTGTTCAGTCAAAGGAGCGCATTAATGGCATGGTCGCGTGGATTGCGGCGTGTGTGGCATAGGCAGATGCTGACCCGACTGTCGAGCCTCGGCATTTTCAGGTGGCTCTTCAGATTCCTCATTAGCGCAGTGCCATGGAGCAGGAGTTTCATGCCCTACATAGGAACGATACTTGGCACTTGGTTCCTGATATGTCCATTTTGCATCATGTTTTCTTACTGTTATTTATAATGTTTTTATCCATAGTAATGCTTTTTGGAGTAATTCTAATGCCTTTTCTCTCATAATTTACAAGGAACACACCAAGAGGGAGAACTCTGGCAGCTGGAAATCTGGAGTTGGAAAAGCTATGTCATGCCACCTATTCTGCACAACTCCAAATGAGCTGAAACTTTACAGAGATTTTTTATGAATTATTTGAGCAATATTGGAGCCAATAAACACCAGAGGGAGGCCACCAGGTGAGCACAACCCACCTGGGCGCGCCAGGCCCCCCAGGCGCGCCCTGGTGGGTTGTGGCCTCCTCGGCCCACCTCTGGTGCCCATCTTCTGGTATATAAGTGGTTTTGACCTAGAAAAAACCAGGAGAGGACTTTCGGGACAAAGTGTTGCCGCCTCGAGGCGGAACTTGGGCAGGAGCACTTTTGCCCTCCGGCGGAGCGATTCTACTGGGGGAACTTCCCTCCCGGAGGAGGAAATCATCGTCATCATCATCACCAACAACTCTTCCATCTTGGGGAAGTCAATCTCCATCAACATCTTCACCAGCACCATCTCATCTCAAACCCTAGTTCATCTCTTGTATGCAATCTTGTTACCTGAACTATAGATTGTTGCTAGGGGGTGACTAGTAGTGTTGATTACATCTTGTAGTTGATTACTATATGGTTTATTTGGTGGAAGATTATATGTTCAGATCCAATATGCTATTTAATACCCCTATGATCTTTAGCATGCTTATTATTTGTGAGTAGTTACTTTTGTTCTGAGGTCATGGGAGAAATCATGTTGCAAGTAATCATGTGAATTTGATATGTGTTCGATATTTTGATAGTATGTATGTTGTGATTCCCTTAGTGGTGTCATGTGAACGTCGACTACATGACACTTCACCATATTTGGGCCTAAGGGAATGCATGGTGGAGTAGTAAATAGATGGTGGGTTGCGAGAGTGACAGAATGTAACATCTCAAATTTTCAATTTGGAATGTTATACAATAGATCATCATTGCATATCATATTTATTGGCATTTTGGTTGATCCTAGAAATTTCACGCAACTCAAGGACCCTCGGAGAGAGTTGGGGATTTCGTTATTTTCATATTTGAGTTTTCTCAAATTTTGAAAATAGGATCATTTGATTTTATTTATTTTATCTTCAATTATTTCTATTATAAAATTATGAGAGAGGGAATAAAATGACTTTCCCAAAATAAAGAAATATTGAGGATTTAATAAAAAAAATCAAATAAGATTTTATTTTGGTTTTATTTGCTATTTTATTTGAATTTAGGAAAAATTGCACGTTTTCAAAAATTGCATTTAGGGCCAAGAAAATGTTCATCCTGTTCTAAATATTTTATTTAGACGGTGAAAATTTGTTTTGGCATTTTTAGAATTTTACTTATTTCTCTAGAATTTTTTAGTTGCAGCGATATTGTTTTAAAAAAACCCCGCGCGCCCGACTGGGCCGAAGCCCCAGCCGAGCCGGCCCAGCCGCCGCCGCCTCCCGCAAGCCGGATCGGGACCGGAGTCCCGATCGCCGCTGCCGCCATGTCCGGGAGGGACTCGCCTCCCGAGGCCGCCCCCTTCCCCAAGTTGCCCCCCTTTATAACCCCGCGGAGCCCCCCCTGGAGCCCTGAGCCACCACCGCCGCCTCCCCACGCCGCCCGCGCCGCCGCAAGCCGCCGCACGTCGCAGCCGCTGCCTGCGCCACCTGTCGCCGCCACCGCCAGGAGCCGCCGCCCCACACCACCCGCCGCCGCCCGGAGCCCCGCCGAAGCCTCGCCAGAGCCCGAGCCAAGGTAGCCGCCACCGCCCGGTTTTCATAGAAAACCCGCTTCGGGTTTTTTTAGAAAACCCTAGTTTTCGTTTTTTTAAATAGATTGGTTTTTCTCCGGTTTATTTATTTAGCGAGCGTTCGCTCGTCCATTCGTTTTAACAAACGCGTTCTTCATTTAGTTCCAGTTAACGAACGTTCGTTCGTTAACTTGATCGTCATTTTTTTTTCTCGGATTAAATCCGTGATTTTCTGATCGCGATTCCTGATCCGATGTTCGTTTTAGTCATTTTACGCTCGTTTATCGAAATCAGGCGATTCAAGCGCATGGAGTTTCGTCTCGAAACCCTCTTTCCATTTAACCAACTCAAACAAGTTTTTGCCTCAGTAAAATTTGACCTAGATTCAGATTAGTAAACGGAGCTTGTTTCTTTTTCCGTTTGTCTTTCGTTGCTTCATTCGATTTGTTTCTTTTTGCCAACCGGAGTTCTTAAGTTGAACTTTCTGGTTAGATCCCTTATTCAAGTTTTACCTGTGCATTAGATGAGTACTTATTGTATGCTTGTTTGTTTGCACTAGAGTATCCGGAGTGCGCCGCTTGTTACTTCGAATCACTAGGTTTCACTGATCATCAGCAAGGCAAATAACACTTTGATCATACTTCCTATTACCCAGTTTTTATTGCATTAGATCAACCCTCACACATTGCATGATTAGGATCTAATTAAATTGTGTGTTTGGGAAGTAGTTGAGGTAGTACCTACCACTTGTTTCGTTATCAAACCCTTGGGAGTTTCATCTATGTTTGCTTTAAGCCATGCTATGCTAGTAGACGTGGATTGGGTGAGTGAAATCCATGAAAAATGTGAGTTTGATAATTTAATGGTTTACTTAAGGTGGCAACTTAAACACACCTGGGTATTCCAGCGATTGCCTGTTTTTCTTTTGGACCGCCACCCAGGCTCAAAGGGATCATGAGATTATTCATACTAGAAACTTCCGTGTGCAGCCACAAGCTACTATGGGCTCTAGCATAGTTGACTAAGTCGTGCGAACTCTTATAGTGGTAGACTAGCAGATGTAGGGGATGTAGGTTGGTATGGTCTACCCGTTCGTAAGGTGCTAGCGCTTCTGCAAGACTATGTCTCGGTCATCCGTTTCTCAAACACCATGTAGTGCGAGAACCCCAACGGAGGAGATCGAGTCTTGTGGGGAAAAGTGCGCAAACCTCTGCAGAGTGTATAAACTAATCATGGTTAGCCGTGTCCCCGGTTATTGACATCTTGAGTATCTAGTACTTGGATTATCATGTGAATCTCATCATGTTACTCTAATTAATTTTGTTGGGTTTTAATGATGATGCTTAATTGGGATTGAGAATGCTGTCAACCCTTCTCAATGTTTAACAACTACCATGATAGTTAAATAAAATTTATTCCTTTGCAGTAGGAAAAAATTGGCTTTATGCAAAACTGTAACCATAGAGCTTTCCACCAGCAAAATATGCATGTAGTATAGCATTACTCTTTCATTGCTCTCTATGTGTTACATTGCCAGCATATTCCATGTGCTGACCCG